>NC_053157.1:196526775-196844275 GCF_016835505.1 Polypterus senegalus | reverse complement strand
TGTTCAGAGACCATCTGCAATATTGGCCTCCCACCGCCCAGTGAAGTCCTGACTGCACTCGAATAAAATGCCAGCCGGTGGCCTGGTGTTCTCCTATGGTAAGCTGCATGGGGAAATGTGGCTGTGACTATGCGTGCAGGCCTCGCGGCTCTTTTACTAGTGGGTTGGGGGTGTCCCATGGACTTCTCCTGGACAGCTGGCAGTAGCTTTGGGCAAGTGATTGACAGGCTCTGGTAAAGAATCTGGAATGGGAGAGAGAGAGAGAACGAGCAGCTCGGCAAGAGAAGAGAAGAGAAGAGAAGAGAAGAAACTGGGGTAAGGGCAGAAGCAAAGAGAAAGATTGGGCTGTCCAGAGAATAAAGGGGCACCTGGGACGTGGCCAGGGGAACCGTTTTTGGACACTCAGCGGGCATCTCCTCCCTGGTGGTCTAGTGGTTAGGATTTGGCGCTCTCACCGCCACGGCCCGGGTTCGATTCCCGGTCAGGGAATGAAGGAAACTTGGCTTTCTCGCTCTTCTTGTAGGCTACGCTTCTTCACATTACTTTGCATTTTGTCACACTGCATTAGAGTTGTCACCCGTCCTTTAAAATACGGAATCGTCCCGTATTTGAGAATGAAATTGCGCTTGGCCCCCAAGGGATGTGGCCCCCGCTGCAGTATGCGCCCCTTATTTTTTTGTATTAAAAGTGATAACCCTACACTCAGGGCCGGATTTAGATGAAAAGAGGCCCTAGGCTATTCCACTTACGAGGCCCTCTCACCTCCCATTTTTAAGTTTGTTGAAATTGCTAACAATTTGAATGTAGGCCCCTCTTGATCTTGAGGCCCTAGGCTGAAGCCTAGTTAGCCTATAGGACAATCCAGCCCTGCCTACACTGCATTGTCAGCTAAAAGGCGCCTGCCATTTTTAACTTACTAGAAATATAACAGACTTTTAATAGACACATAATCTGTTATATATGCACTATGTATACAATACGATATACAAGGACGCCGACATTAAAGAAGGTAACAAGAATGCATCTGTAGAGACTGAATTCACAGTTGCATCTCTCAAGTGGGCTTACTTACAATTTTCCGTTAAACTTTTAAGAAGTATAGTCCTCAGTTGCTCATCAACAACAATATCTTCATTATCGTACAGGTGAGATTTACTCCTGGCACGATAAAACGTTCTTGCTGCGAAACCTGACGCTATTTCTTGATTGGATAATGATTTTGAACTCTTTGCATATATCATCAAGGGCACGACACTCCGAGATTATGGGTAAATGTCGACCAGTAATCATTTTACCTTAAATTAATTAAATGATGTGATTTTGTAAGTTTAGCTTAGTGGTGTAAATGTTTTCTATTTCATTATAGCTTATTCGATCGCATCGTTAAAATAGTAATAACAATAATAACAACAGAAGAACGGCACTTCGGGGACAGTAGGCTAATAAAGCCGTAACCCAAGGGAGTGTAGGGTCCTTGTCGCACACATCAGAATCAAACCACTGTTTTGGACACGGCAAAAAGCAGCAAATGTAACAGGTTCTGCCACATATGCTCAGATCAATCATTCCACAAAACGCACCCAGCTATCAACTACAGTCCACTTTTAATCCCATTCTATAATTGTGCTAATTAATAGAGCAAATTCAGGAAAGTTATTCAAACGTCTGCTGATCACAAGGTGATAAAATGGGTTAGTTAAAACTAATCCGAATATTTAAGATCAGCAGGCATCAATCTTAACACGTCGTATGTGTTTTCAGGCGACTCCTCAGGGGGATGCAGTTTCATTTCTGGCTGGGAGTCAGAATGTGGCACAGCACCTGTTTGCATTCGATCAAGGAAGCCGAAATTAGCGACGACCTCGGCTTGCTCGGAGAGAACTGAACAATCTGAAGACTTCACTCACATTCTGTAGCCAATGCTAGATATATATATATATATATATATATATATATATATATATATATATATATATATATATATAATAAGAGAGAGAGAGAGAGATGGACCACCCCAAACACTGTTTTGTTTATTACTTCCGCGGTATACTGGTTAGCCGCGATCCTGACTCGCATGATCCCGGGGAAATTTAAGTAGGACCGTTCAGCAACAAGCTGCGACACTTTCGCTGCCTTTATGCATGTTAAAGAGCTCCGCTCAGAAAGAAAGCGATTCGGGATGTGTGTCAAATGAAACAGTTTGTAATGTATTTCTTTTATAAGAGCGCAACGTTTAAATAATAATAATAAAACAAACTAATTTTCGAGTGAATAAGAATGCAGATATTTTTTCTTTTCTACTTTAGGTATCATGTATGCAAGGTGATGATGAGGCTGAAGTTATCTACTTATTCGCACAGATATGCTAACAAGAGGTGTGACAGTTTCAACATGTTTTCATTGAGCCGTGTCAACTTTGATCGCATGTGTTTTGCCTTATTTAAATAGCTAATCTGTAAATCTCCAGAGCAACTTTTAATAATTTTCGAATTGAGGAGTTTGTGTTAAATTGCACGTCAAATCTGATGGAACCAGCACCGCTATGTCAGTCAAACCAATTTGTAACATTTAACATGACTTCACAGATTAGGTCGTAGGATACTACAATGCTCAACAGACAAAGGGTTAAGTCTTGTTTTGCCAAGGTGGCGTTAATTTGCCCACTTCCAAAACAATCGGTAAACTACGTTATTTATCTGACACTCTGTATTGTTAAATCGCGTCAAGCCAGTTCAGGTTTAACTTGTTTGCACAAAGCTGTAGGCGACATTTGCCACGTCCAGTGCCGTTTCTCCAGACATATCTGGCATTGCCATGCTAGTCACTACCCTATATAACTATGTCAACGACAAATCTCGTTTCTGTTTCGCATCCAGTGATGCTCGGAAATGTTGCGGCAAAATTCTCGAACCTCGGCTGTCTATAATGAAGAAGAACGAGCCTCGTTAAATCACAGTCCCTTGTGACTTTTACGCATGTACAGAGCTTCCAAACGTGCCCGCGCACATGAGTCGAGCGCGTACCCAGCACGGAAAAAAGAAAGATCTTTAAAGGGGCCGCAGCGTATTTCTTACTACACGTTGCATTTAGCTGTACAGTAGTTGTATTGCCTTATGCAAGTACCGCCAGGTGTTGTCACCAATAAATGACTGAGGCTCCTACGTTTGGGTGTGCCACATCGATTACTTTTTTAAACCTAACAGTAGAACATGACTCTTGTCATTTAAAAAACGGCACATGTTAAATAGGCACCTTTTGGATGACCCGGTTCAAGCATCTTGCACCAAACACAGTTTGCAAAACCAACGAAACGGAGAAAATAAATTAATGTACGTGTGTCACCTGTGTGAAACTAGTAGGAAGGCCGTTTAACCCGTTTAAAATACCAATTTCTTCACCTTGGCATAACAGGCAATGAAACAATAAATTAAATAAAGGAATGGTCTTGAAAAATTACATAAATAAAATAGATTTTAATCAGCTGCTCAGCAAACATACGTAATTTTGAACTAGGTCACAGATTTGTTCCTACCCCGCCTACTCGCCTCCAATTTACGGCATTGCCATGAGGACTGAAATTTCGTGGAACTACATTTCCCTTCAAACCGCGCTCACACTGGTCCTTTCTTGTGGTGGGCTTTCTTAACTTTCACATCAGCCTGCTGTCGTCGGGCTAAAAAAAACTAAGCTTATTGTTGAACGATATCAATACGTTTTTTCATACGGATTTACACGGGGATTTTTAAGTATAGCATATTGCGTTTTTTTTCTCGTTGTTTATTTATTGATTAAAACAGGCACAATAAACAGCCTACTACTCTACACCGATTGGCAGGTCCAGAGTTCTCCGTGTCATTGGTAGATGACCGACGATGTTTCACAGTAGGCTGATCGGGCGGCTGCTATGTAAGTTTGTCTACTTTTACATTTCTAATAAAGCATAATGCGTATGTATTATGTCTTTAATGTATAAATAGTATGTGTATATGACAATAGCTTCTTAATCACTAAACGTACTGAAGCAGGCTCTTGAAACCTTTATAAAGAGCCACGTTGAACTTTGACCCACCGGAGTATTTCACTTGTATTTTGCACGCTAGATAAATCGAAGCGTTTCTCTCTGCGTTAAATGTGAATTGTTTAAGTTGCATATGAATGATTTATTCAAAATAAATCTTCCATGTAGTTTAATTTGGCACAGACTTTAAATGTGTACGTGTTTTGAAGGAAGAAGTAATCTTCATTCTTTCAGTAGACAAGGTTGAGAAAGAATCAGATTGTGAACGTTCGATCAAACTTTTTGTTGCTTTTCTGTGTTTATTATCTACCTCGTTCTTAATTAGAATTTTACTTTTCTGGACAAATAAAGTCGATGCAAGTGAAAGTGAAGAGAATATCGCTGCCATAATTGATGATTAATTGAATTTCAACTTTTTTTAATTACTGCAAATAAGGATGCACACAGTGTTGATTTCCATTCAGTGGTATTTCACTCTTCTGTCAAGTCTTTAATTATTCCAAGGTTTGTGTACATTTAAGTATTTACCCAGTTTATTTATTTATTTATTTTTTTACTTCTGTTCCTTTCCAATGTGCATAATTATGTTTTGTACTAAGCCCGGTTACAGCATTGCGTAATACAGGGTTATACTATTGTAGGTAAAAACTTGACAGTATTCCAGACCGATATTAATTAACGTGAGAGGGTCATCATCATCATCATCCTCCATACGTTCATTAACAAGATGTTTTACTGTGGCAGTTATGATTTACTTTAAGCTAGAACTTTTTTTTTTTTTGGGGTCATGTGGGTGCTTGTGAAATCTTCTCGACCATTGTGCAACATAGCAGTAAATGCTAAAAGATGTGAAGTCAAAAATGCAAAAAACGAACGCACAAAAATAAGTAAATAAATAGAATAACAGGGTTGACTGATTGATCATTGTTCTTGTGGATGCTGTTTTGCCTTTCTTCGTTTTTCCTACCAACTTTTATTTTCTTTGGATATTTTTATGAAGTTGAATTTTGTTTTTTTCTCTTATTCTTTTCAAGCTGGCTTTAGTCTGGTAAGAAACCAGTTTCTTATGTTATTAATGTGTAGTAGCTTTAGGAACATTATATACAGCATGTGAGCGCCAAATCCAATGAGTTCAGTATTAATAGTAAATTTACCTTAGTTTTTCTGAATTTGAATGGAAAGTAGTTCTCACATAGAAATAATGGAAGATTCCATTTTACCCCCTATTAGCTTAAATGTATAGTTCTGAGTGACCATATACAGGATGAGTCAAATTTATGTTAACACTAATGGTACTGCTATGTATATACTTACTGTATATACAATTTTTGTGGACACTTTATGTGCCACATATAGTAGATGTGTTGAACATGATGGTGAACAGGTTGAGATATTCCTGTAAATCATCTTGCACATATGAAGTATGTTTTGTGAATAAACTGTTTCCGCCATTCAAATGTTAACGTAATTTTCACTCACCCTGTAACAGCTCTCAGATTGAAGTATGACCGCTATAATGAAACATATCCTGCTAGGCAGAAAAAAATAAACAACATAAAGTTTTCTGACAGTAATTAAACGTCTGTCAAATGTAGGTCCTAGTGTATGTAATAACAGGTAGAAACTTTAAGAAATGTAACCTAAACTAGACACTTAAGCTTTAAATGGAATGCTGTAGATAAGAGCTTTTTTTGTTTGTGTGTTTGTGTTATCAGCTTATTTTTTGTGGGAACTGTTTGCTTTGGATTTCATTAAAACTTTTAAAACAAGACACTTGGAATCTGGAGTTTCTTTTTGTATAAGAGTCATACTAACTGCTGGAATGTCTTTCTGGTATCTGTGTTTTGAACCATTTGAAAACCCTTGACAAGTGCAGCTACACAGTGTGTGTGTGTCTCTTTCTTTGAGCATTGGATTGCAGTTTTATTTTTTGTTGTAGATATTTGTAATCATACAGTACAATTGGTTTTGTACAAACTTTAATAGTAATACATTTAGAGAACACATGAAGCCGTTAACATGTTTGCATTGATACAATTTTGGAATAATGGATGCATTATTTTCAAATTAGTGTTGAAGTTTTCTGCAAGTTATAAAAATGAAGTTTTACTTAGTGTAGACTTAATTTCCACTCTAAACATTTATTGTGCTAAAAATACATGTAGATGGAGGTGTCTTTGTCTTAATTGCACTGAAAGCCATTTGGAATAAAGGAATAAGGTATAATAGGATGATGACAATTTTAATAATATAGGGAAACTTCATTACAATAGTTTTAAGCTACTTTAAGAATAGGTTATAACCTTATACAGTACACATCCTACAAAAACAAACTTGGAACAATGTCATGGTAACTTGTACTGCTTGTGAGCACAAAATAAAGCAGACCAAGTTAAGATGGTGGTCTGTGGCAAATGTTACTCAAACAGATCAATATTTTCTCAATGTGGAATACACTGCTTTTTAGATTAGACCTGTGTTCCGTCACTACTCTTTCCAGTATAATGTACAGGGCAAGTGTGACCTGTGTAAGTGATGATTGCATTTGCAAAATGTTAATTTTGAAAATGAACTGCATGCAAGTTAAAAAGAAAAAAAAAAACAAATAAATAAAAACTCAGCCATTGGCACATCAGGGCTCAAATCAATGAATGTGACCAGGTGCCAAAATCTAATGTGTAATAACATGAACTTTTTTTTTTATGTTTTGAAGATTTTTAAGGTGACTGTGTTTTAATGGCGGGAGTCCTGTCTCTCATTCAGAATGGTGCTGTTGCTCTCATGTTGGACTGCACTCACTACCTGACAGAATAACAAAGTTCCCGAGGGCCCTGGGAACAGATGCTCACTCCTGAGTGCTGTTTTCAGCATGGACTTAAATTAAATCAACAATGCATCCTGCACTGGCAAGACATAGGCATTTTACAGATAGACTAACATGGCAAAAATATAGATGGGTGTAAAATTGCCATTTAGAGTTTGTTGTTGTTTCTTTAAAGTAGGCAAAGTTTTTAGTACTCTTATCATAGCATAAAATACTAAATTTAATGTTGCTTTAGTGACATGCATCTCCCTTCAGAAAATTGCAGATGGTATAACCCCTTCAAATCAAGAGGCAAATAAAGAATTAGCTGATTTTCTTTAAAAAGTCATGATTAGTGTATTTCTCCTTCTCTTTCTCTCTCTCTCTCTCTCTATAATACATACACAGAGAAAGACTGGGGGAGAGAGAGGGTTGCATATCTGAAGATATATGTACATATATATTCTTGCCTTTACAATGGTAGTAGAAAGTATTTACCCAATAGATAGATAGATAGATGCTTTATTAATCCCAAGGGAAACTTCACATACTCCAGCAGCAGCATACTGATGATAAACAATATTAAATTAAAGAGTGATAACAATGCAGGTAAATAGGCAATAACTTTGTATAATATTAACGTTTACCCCCCTGGGTGGAATTGAAGAGTCGCATAGTGTGGGGGAGGAATGATCTCCTCAGTCTGTCAGTGGAGCAGGACAGTGACAGCAGTCTGTCATTGAAGCTGCTCCTCTGTCTGGAGATGATACTGTTCAGTGAATGCAGTGGATTCTCCATGATTGACAGGAGCCTGCTCAGCGCCCGTCGCTCTGCCTTCGGATGTCAGACTGTCCAGCTCCATGCCTACAATAGAGCCTGCCTTCCTCACCAGTTATTCTAGGCATGAGGTATCCTCCTTCTTTATGTTGCCTCCCCAGCAAACCACCGTGTAGAAGAGGGCACTCGCCACAACCATCTGATAGAACTTCTGCAGCATCTTATTGCAGATGTTGAAGGACGCCAGTCTTCTAAGGAAGTATAGTCGGCTCTGTCCTCTCTTGCACAGAGCATCAGTATTGGCAGTCCAGTCCAATTTATGATCCAGCTGCACTCCCAGGTATTTATAGGTCTGCACCCTCTGTACACAGTCACCTCTGATGATCATGGGGTCCATGAGGGGCCTGGTCCTCCTAAAATCCACCACCAGCTCCTTGGTTTTGCTGGTGTTCAGGTGTAAGTGGTTTGAGTGGCATAATTTAACAAAGTCCTTGATTAGGTTCCTATACTCCTCCTCCTGCCCACTCCTGATGCAGCCCACGATATCAGTGTCGTCAGTGAACCTTTGCACGTGGCAGGACTCCGAGTTGTATTGGAAGTCTGATGTATATAGGCTGAAGAGGACCGGAGAAAGTACAGTCCCCTGCAGTACTCCTGTGTTGCTGACTACAATGTCAGACCTGCAGTTCCCGAGACGCACATACTGAGGTCTGTCTATAAGATAGTATAAGTCCACGATCCATGCCACCACATCTCTGTCAGCTTGTCCCTAAGGAGATGAGGTTGGATGGTGTTGAATGCGCTAGAGAAGTCCAGAAACATAATTCTTACAGCACCACTGCATCTGTCCAAGTGGGAGAGGGATCGGTGTAGTGTATAGATGGTGGCATCCTCCGCTCCCACCTTCTCCTGATATGCGAACTGCAGAGAGTCGAGGGTGTGGTGGACCTGTGGCCTAAGGTGGTGAAGCAGCAGCTGCTCCATGGTCTTCATCACATGCGACATCAGAGCGACAGGCTGGAAGTCATTCAGCTCACTAGGACATGATACCTTTGGGACTGGGGTGATGCAAGATGTTTTCCAAAGCCTCGGGACTCTCTCCTGTTCCAGGCTGAGGTTGAAGATGCACTGTAGAGGACTCCCCAGCTCCAGCGCACAGGTCTTCAGCAGTCTTGGCGATACTCCATCTGGACCCACTGCTTTGCTGGCACGATGTCTCCTCGGCTCTCTGCTCATCTGGGCTGCTGTAATTGTGGGTGGGGATGTCTCTCCTATGCTGGTATCAGCAGAAGGATGGTTGGAGGATGAAGTACTCCGAGGTGAGAGTGGGTTAGGGTGGTCATACATAGCAATCAAGTTTTTACAAAAAAAAGAATTATGTTAAGAACAGATCGATCCCAACCCTGAGAGAGAGAGCAAGCCAAACGGTGTAAGATTTAGGGCTTATAAACATACCTAAATTAATAAATTCTCTGTGGTTTATAAACTTATTTTAAAATATTACTAAGAAGTAATCAATCCTTGAGTAGCAATGATGTACTGGTGAGTAGAAAGAATATGTTCTTGAATTTGGGTTTAAAAACCTCCAGGGATCTGATAAGTTGTGATCAGTTATAAACTTTGTAATTATCTTTGCGGTGTTAGTTGCCGTTCCCCCTGTGGAGGAAGTCTTATCTAAAAGTGGATTTAGAACACAATTAAAGTCCCCAGCCATTATAAGTTTATGAGTGTTCAGATTGGGAATGGATGCAAATAAATTTTGTATAAATTCCTTATCATCAACATTAGGTGCATAAACATTTATCAAAATCATTTTACAGTTAGATAAGTCTCCCATGACCATCACATATCTCCTTTCAGGATCCAATACTACATCTGATGCTACAAATGGTACTGTTCTATGTATGAGAATTCCCACCCCTCTAGTTTTCTTTGTAAAACTAGAATGGAACATTTGGCCAGTCCAGTCTTTTGCAGCCGGAACTGATCCTTACTTAGTAAGTGGGTTTCCTGTAAAAATACTATTTTAGCATTTAGACCTGTTAGGTGAGAAAGTACTTTCTTTCTCTTTAATTCGTGATTCAGGCCTTTAACATTCCAGCTTACGAAGTTAACTGTCCCATCATGGAGACACTGATTCTGAGTTTTTGGTGTCATATTATAGTCTTAACTGGAAGTGAAATAGTTTAGGTCTTAATTTCCTATTCCCCCAAGAGTTGTTGCCATGCAGCTTATTATTACGTTGATAGTTATAATTATAAAGATTGAGATGATAGATTAGATATAGATCAATCCTGCTCTCTTTCTCTTCCCCCTCCCTTTTTGCCTCCCCAAGTGATGCTAAAACCCACTTCACGCAGTCCCAGTCCTCTGACATACCCAGAGACAGAGCACGTCCAAAGCACAACAAGCCCCCATGCAGTGGCGTTTTAGGGTTAAAAGATAGAGATATCTGTTACCAATATAGTCTTTAAAAGAGGAAAAAAAAAAATTTTGCACTTAAGATATATATATATATATATATATATAGTCTTCAGCAATTTTAGTACATTAAGATGATACCCGCAGATAATAAACCCGGGTGATGGTGTTAAAGATGTGTCCAAAATAAGCATAACACGTCTTAATGCAGTAATAGCAATAACAGTAAACCAAGGGTATGATATTGAACGGTCTCGTTTAGGGTACACATGAAATAATTAGAAAAGAAAAAGAGAAAAAAAAGGGAGGAAAAAGTAATTAAGCACAATAAAACATAAACATATAGGCCCTAGTAATACTAAGTAATAATAAAAATATATGAGAATATATGCTGATAAAAAACCCGTATTTTAAAACGAATAGATCAGACAGTAGATTATTAATCCTAGCATTATCATTTACCGCCATGACTCACTATTATGTATCAGAATAGTCCCGGGATCAGCTTTCTTAATTCATTTTCTGCTCCTTCCTTGCTAGTGAAGACATAGAAATGACCTTGCCATTCCACTTTCAGTTTTGCCGGATACAGGAGGCTGTATTTGACACTGGCTTGCCGAAGCCGCTGTTTAATATTATAGAAGGCTGCGTGTTTAATAGCTGTTGCTGGGGAGAAGTCAGAGCAATTGAATCCACCAGGCATATCACGACAGTTCAGCGATACAGTGCCGTGTGCATCAATTCACGTTGTCCTCACTGTTGCTCTGTTCAACTGATGGTTCAGTTTCAGTTTATTAATCTTACTTTAAAACTTGTTGTTTACACACCATTGTGTTTTGGGTGAAGACTACACCCAATTAATGAATATTGATGAGTTGCCTTAGAGTGGCAAAACACAGAAATATTCATGATGTTTTGCAACATGATGGTATTTTATTAACTAGATAGTAGCAGAATACTGTCCTAAGAGTTATTCAGGCTTAACACTGTAAAAGTGAAACATTATCATAAACATCATTACCTAGAGTTCCAAGGCCGAGTCACGAGCAAAGAGGAAAAATCAGACCAGCTATACTTCATTGGTGTACAAGCACATTCACAATTGAAGTTTGGGTTGTGGTTAACAATCTCTGGATTGTGTTGGGAAGACATTAGGGGTCCTGACTTGCGGCTACTACTTTTAATTGATTTAGACTTTTAATCTTAGCGATGATTCTTGCCTTTCACCCGATGTGGTACCCCATAGGCCTAATTTAAATTGAAGGGAGGCACATAATGATTAGACAGATATTGAGGGGAGATTTGAATTTATGAAAGTCCACCAAAGACCTTTAATATGTTTCTCAATTTTTAATTCTGACCATTTAAAAATGAAAGGACTCACTAAGTGTGAAACTTAGCAGAAAAATATATTTTTTTGGGTTAATGAGCCATATGTTTATGTATGATTGCTTTTAGTTACATTTTGTGAAATGAAATGTTATATGTTGCAAATGATTAAGCACAGATGAATAAAAGTTCCTTAAGAGATGACTTGGATAAATGTCAGTTACTTTGTATTATTTTTGATTGTGTCATGTTTTTAATGACTGTAAATTCTTTTAGACAAGATAATCCAACTCATTAGTGACAACATTTCAAGCTGTCAGGATCAAGTTTATTTTCATTTTACAGTGCATATACTAAGAATTTGGTTAAACAAACACCCTGCCCGGGGTTTGTTTCCTGCCTTGCGCCCTGTATTGGCTGGGATTGGCTCCAGCATACCCCGATGACGCTCTAGTTAGGATCTAGTGGGTTGGATAATGGATGGATAGAATTGGCAATACATATTTAAGGATATAAAAATTACAGAGTAGAATTTAATATAATATACAGCAATGGTTTGCAAGAAGGTATATTTTACTGCACAATGCAGAATTCTAAGTAGAATATACAGTACATCTTAAAATTTTACAGTTGTAAAAATGATCATAATACTGAACTCTTTAGTTTTGGCAACTTCTGACTTGAGAGTGTTTGTATGTGGATCTTGTCCTTACAGACGCAAACTGTTTACCAGAAGGAGGCTTTTGGTATAAGTGAGCCAGTATGTGAGCAATCAGCAATGATTTATTTATTTATTTATTTTACACTAGCCACGCATAGCATAGCATAGCATACGGTGGTATAAGAAAATGGTGAGAAAGGAATTCAGAAATCAAGAAGAAAGAAATACTTCTTGAAAAATGCAGTTGTGAATAGGTGTTTTGCTGGAGATGACAGATAATGAGTCGAAAGATCTAACCCTAGAAGAAGCCACGTACAACTGACTGTGGCTGAAGACTGGTTGTTGTAGATTAACGCAAATCTTTGCAGACGTTTGTCTTTGGGACTTGTTGATAGTCATGGAGAAGGTGAGTCTGAGTGGGAATTGTGTGCGTTTAAATTTAAAAGGGAGATAGGTGTCAGAAGAAAGGAGAGAGATTCTGGGAATGAAGATTGTTTCAGAATTTTGGATAGCAATCAGTTTGCCCTATGTCATAGTGAGAGTGCATTGCCTTCGTCAACCGTTTGTGTCAAGAAATAACCCACTGATAGGAGCAGGCAGTTGCCAGATCCCAGAATACAGATGACGTTGTACAAAAACCCGTCGACAGAGAAGATACTGTTGTTCAGTTTATAACAAAGGCTTAGAAAACAACTGTCGCAGTATAACGAAAATAGCAAGGAGCGAAACCAATGCCATTGGTCGAGAGATTACCTTCCTGCAGCAGGCTATGGAAAAGACTCCCAGGTGCACACATGGCCGAAGTGAAGGGTCACGCGGTCAGGCTAGATATAGGGTGGTGACATGACACCAATGGGGTTATGAGAGAGGAGCCGGGAACGCGGTAGTCCAAAGGAGGAATAGGAGTCGAGAAAAGCGGCATGGGGGTGAATGGGAGGCCGCAGGCAGTGTGGGGAAGGGTTTGGAAGAGGAGGAATAGGAATCGAGAAATGCAGTGTGGGCTGCGTGTGGGGGGGACCGGGTTTGAAGAGGAAGCAGGATGAACCAGAAAAGTTAATCCGCCCATCCATTATCCAACCCACTATATACTAACTACAGGGTCATGGAGGTCTGAGAAGAGTTAATATATTTTATATATTATATTTTTATATAATAGTATTAGGCCAGTAGTGGTGTTTGTGTCTGAAGCATTGTCAGCAACTACATATATATATCTCTCTGAGATATTGCATTGATGAGATGCACTATTCTGTATGTCTGTGGTGGTTTAACATTTTTTATATGATATTGATGTAAAGTGATTGTCCTCCATCCTTCCATTTTCTAAACAGATTTCTCCATGTCTAATTTACTTCTGAAATGTAATGACTTTTTCAGTACATTAGGATGACATATTGAATTTTTCATCAATAGTGATAAGTTTGAGCACTGCCCATTTACCCCTCTTGTACAGCTGAGACACCTGTCAATGGTAACACTAGAGCAGTACGACTCGTGTGTTTGCATCATATGTCATAATCCATCCAAATCCATGCCTGTCAGTCAGGTTGGGGAGCATGCACTGGGCAGTGCATTGCCTCACCCACCACACGATGAAACAGCTCGGGATCCTGGTTGGCAACCTCCCAGGCAGACACACACTTCAGTCCCACCCTCCGGAAATGAACATCTATCTGCCGCAGGCAGGTGTTATGTGGGCGTCTCCTTGACCTGGTCCAGTCACTCAGTTCCTGAATAATGAGGATCCTGCGAGCCAGATCACCCTCAGGGAATCTCACCACCTGGCTGTAGTGCCATAACTGATGCTGTCTCACAATGCAGGTAATGTGCCTCATTTAAAACTCTTATCAAACCAGCAGTACCCAAGGATTCTCTGAAGAGACACAGTGCCAAAGGAGTCCAGTCTTTGTCTCAGGTCACTGGATAGCATCCATGTCTTGCAACAATAAAGCAAGACAGGAAGCACCAGGACTCTAAAGACTTGAACCTTCATGATTTTGCATAGATATCAGGAGTGTCACACACTCCTTTCCAATGACCACATGATCCCCCATCCTCTCCCAATATGTCTATTGGCTTCATAGACAGAGTCACCACAGACATGAATGTCACTGCCGCGGTAGGTAAACCTCTTGACAAGGTCAACACTCTCTCTACAGACAGACACACTGCTGTTGGCTGTGCCTAAGAGGTCTTTAAAGGCCTGGATCTTGGTTTTTATCCAGGACACTTGCATGCCCAGACCCTCAGACTCCTCGCTCAGTCTCTCGAGAGCCCAAGTCAGATCCTCCATTGACTCTGTGAAGATCGCAGCATTGTCAGCAAAGTCAAGATCAGTGAATCTTTCTTCACTAACAGATGCCACACAGCCGCTGAACCCCATGACCCAGCCCAAAACCCAGTCCATGCAAGCATTGAACAAAGTAGGAGCAACGACACACCCCTGACGAACCTCAGAATCAACTGGAAAAAACAGAGGTTCTGTCTCCTCTCTGCACAGCACTCACAGTACCAGAGTACAGGCTAGTCATGATCTCCAGCAACTTTGAAGGGATCCCGCAAAGTCTCAGGATGTCCTACCGGGCAACTTAATCAACTGACTTGAACGTTTTATGAAAAACCGACAAAGGCTACAAAGAAACTCTGCTGATATTCATGTTTGCGCACCATGAGAACCCTCAATGCCAGGATGCGGTCAATGGTAGACTTCTTAGTAGTTAAACCAAACTGCTCTGGTCACTGGCAGGTGAACAAGTGATTATGGATCCTGTTGAGAATGACTGTAGTAATGACCTTACCCGGCATCAAGAGCAGTGTTATCCCCTTGTAGCTGCTGCCATCCAGGCGATCACCCTTCCCCTTTCAGATAGGGACAACAAGTCCTATTTTCTGTCCTCCAACTTGCAGGGAAATCATTGGACTTGCCAGATCTCTGTAGTTGGGTACACCTTTTATTGGTCTGGTCTCTCTGATGGCTGTTAAACTCCAGGAGTAGCTGTTACTGTAGGGAGGCAATTTATTTGCAACTTCATTTGGTGGTTGATGGGTGCCCATGAGGTGACACTCCTCTGGCCATGGATGACTTCAGTGCAACCACTGGCACTGACAGGGCTGGCTATGAGGATTGTGTCAGTCACCATGGGTCTGGTGACCATTGTGAAAGTGGCTCCATGTTCCTTGACATTGCAAAAGGTCAGGGGTTGCGGATCACTGGATCCTGGTTCCAGTGCACTGAGCCGCATCATTGGATTTGGTACTTCAGTACTGGTGGTGCAGTGACGGTGATTGATCACATCTTCATGGGTAGACAGTGGAGGCTCTTACAAAACTGCAGGGTCTACAGAAGTGCCCAGTTTGTGAATTCTGGCTGCAGAATTGTTGCTACTCTGAAGATCCAGTTTAGGTCCTACTACCTACTAGGAGAATGAGGCTGGACCTGGCCAGACCCCAAGATCAGGCTGTTTCTAATGAGTCTGCATGCAGTTATATGTAAGGAACCTGCAGACTTGGGTGCAACTGCCAATCCTAATGTGATGTGGAAGACCTTCCTTGACAAGACCCTGAAGGTTGCTGAGGGTTATTTTGACATTACCAGTGTTCCCAGAGGGTGGTGTTTCATCTCGCAGGGCACTATGGATATCTTCAAGAGGAATCTCAGTTCATGGCTTGAACTTGTAACTTCAGTCTGTACTGGGAAATGAGAAGGACATCTGCAAAGGCTCTGAGGGCAAATAAAGATGATGTTTGTTAGAGGAAACTGTGAGCAAGTGACACACCATCTATGGCCTAGTGACACACATCCTGCTTACAGATGAATCAAAGCATTACACACATCTGAATCTGTTCCTCGGAGAGTTGCAGTCAGGGTGGCTGAATGAATGGTCCTTATGGATGACACTGCAGTTGTGACATACTAGGTTGGCTACTTTGAGCAGCTGTTTAAAGCTGATCCTCCAGCTGGGATGTTGGATATCTCTGGGCCCACAGTTCTTGAGGCTGATAAATTAGCTGTGAACCATCTAATCTCACTGAGGTTGCACAGGTGGTGAACTAGCTAAGGGTAGGGAAGGCTGCAGAGATCTGGGGTATCTGGGTTGAACTTCTCCAGGCTGGTGGTAAGGCTGTCCGCCTACTGGCATTGTAAGCAATCTTTGCTTCCATGCCTGCCCACCGCATTTTATTGGGCCTGTCTTTGTACTTGAAATGTGTCTTTACCTTAAAGACTGGCTTCAGCTTGTTTTGGTATTGATGTAAAGAACATTGTATGCAATGTAAAGTTTGTCTAATCAATTGATTTAGCCACTGTTGGTTTCTTATTATCCGAGTTGTTGTGTAATGCAAGTTTCTTGTGTTTCAGACTATTTTTCAGTGTACACATTATATTGGACTTTCCTGATATTTCTCCATTGGCTGATTTGTTTTTAAAGGAGATATCATATCTTTGACTTAAAAATGTTACAGGCAGAAGTTTTTTGTTGCATACAGCATTAATGAGCAACTTTCAGTGCACATACTGTGCTTGTGTTTTAGATTATGAGAGAAGGATGACTGATGGTGTATTGGTGCCATCTACAGGACACAATGTTCAGCTGTAATTGCGTGCTTTATATGATCATTGCTTTCTACTTAAATATGAAACACCAGTCAAATGCAGTGAAAATTATGAGCAAAATAATCACATTTAGTACCCTTTGTACAAATGTTTTAGCATCTCTATGTGCGAGTATAATACAGCAGGTTTTGATTAGAGGTGGAAAAAAATGTTTACATATATTTCTTGAAATCAAAAATCAAATTTTTTTCTTTGTAAAGTTTCAAGCACACTTTTCTTTGCTTTCTTCTTACCCTGCTTGAGTCAGGAAAAGTAATTTTTTGCTTTGTTTTAGAATTTCAGTGTTTCTTTTCCTGTTTTGAGTAGAATAATTAGTAATTGTATTGGAATAAATATTTCAAACCTTTCTAATTTTGATAATAAGAAATGCCACTAAAATGTATCTTAAATGCGAGACTCTGCTTAGGCCAACATGTACTTTTCTTGGGAGGAATGAATATATATTTGTTATCTATCAAACTTAAAGGTGTTTTCTTTTAGGTTATTATTTTTATTATTTTTTATTAATTTTTCAAACCTGTTTATTGTTTTTTTTTTAGCTATTATTATCATGGGTATATTGTTTTTAGCTTTCTGTAGTGTTAATTCAGTGTTAAGTATATGTTTTAAGGTTTTAAAATAATTTGATACTATTTAAAATAAAAATACTTTTTGTGTTAAAATTGAGTTATTTTTAATATTTTTAAATTGAGTTCTGGTTTCACAACTGCTTGATATAGTAAAGTCAGTTTTTCATTTGTATTATTATAGTTTATTTTATAACTACAGTTATTTTGAGTATGTAACAGTAAGTAAATTATTTGATAGCATTGTTTTGATGCCTTTTTAAAACAGCTGATTTTTATTCTTTACAGTGCAGCAGTGTGGCGTGAGATACTGCTATACTGGGTCTCGAAAACATCTCTATATCAACAAGGATACCAAAGTCATTTGCCAGGGGTATACAGGGAAACAGGTATGTGTACTTTCATTTCATAATCTATTTCAGCATTTATAATAAACTGTATGATATTTTTTGTGAATTTTCTAGTTTCAGTTTGCTTCATAAATCTGCTTTTATTGACATAGACATAGTTCGAGGCATCCGCTGCTTAAATATACCCAGAGTTATAAAAATTAATTCAGAAATGATCCTTTTTTTACTTTTACTAAAGTATCTGCTTTCAAAAGTACTAAGGTGCAAGGCTATTGGTATACCTGGCAGCAGTAGATGAAGCTCCCCCACTTCAGGGAGAATACAATAAAATATAAAAACAAAAAATTAAGTGAATGTCTTCAAACATTATCAACTGAGTAGATATGAAAATCAACACAGATAAGTTTTTTTATACTTTAATGACGTAAAGATAATAATTCTTATATACTTATTTATAGCGCTTTTAACACTACTCAAAGCACAAGTTGGGAGCCACTTCATCTACCACTAATGGTAGCCATTTTTATGTCAGTACACTCACCACACATTAGCTGTTAGGTGGTGAAGGGGTGAGAGAGAGAGACTGACAGTTAGAGACAGGGTATATGATTAGGTGGCCAAAATGACTAGGCCATGATGGTCAATTTAGCCTGGACATCAGGATATACTCTTACTGTTTACTAAGGATGCCAAGGGATCTTTCATGACCACAGAGAGTCAGGACCTCGGTTTTATGTCTCATCCAAAGAACAGCGTTATTTTTACAACACACTGTCCTCATTGGGATCCACGTTCAGACCACAGGGTTGGCGACCCTGCTGGCCTCACCAACACCTCTTTCAGCAGCAACACAAGTTTTTCCTAGATGGTCACCAATCCAAGTACTGGCCAGGCTCGAACATGCTTAGCTTTGGTTGGATGACTTGTTCTGAAGTACATGTGGTATGCAGTTGTTACATTAAGTAGTAAAACAACAATATCAGAATTGTGGTTTATCTTTTAGATGAACTGTTGTTCTTGTAAATCTCACAATTATACTTAAGACATATTTTTAACTCGGTCATAACCAGATGTATGCTAGTTATCTTATTTATTCATATTTTATTGCACTCCAGTATACAATGAAATTCTACAGAAGGACTTTTTCCCACACATCTAAGCATTAAACCAATTTGCATTCATTTTACACTGTAATAATTCAGTTAAAATACAACATAATAAAATGGCAATTACAGATTTAAGAAAGGTCAGGATATTATGAGTGCATTCTCCTAAATTTAAATGCTTTCTCCTAAATCGTGTGTCAAGAACTAATAATGAGGACAGCTCAGAGAAAATACAGTCAAACACTTGCAGTTCAGTGGAAGATAAATTTAACAGATGTGCAGCAATTTTCCAATAATTAGGCATGACCAAATGCATTGCTGCTCAGAGTTCACTCTTGAACACACAACTAGAATATTCAATTAACAAGTAACCTATATTTTTGTTAGTCATTGTGGCACTAGAATAGATTCTGATCGGTAGGACAGTGTTGCATTAGTTTTTCCTGAGTTCAAGTAATGGACACTGTGAGAAGGATTCTAAAGTTCATGCTTATGAACAACTTTAAGACACAACAAGAGAGAAAGGAATGGGAAGTTAAACTGATGCTAAAATTTAACACATTACAACATGATTTAAATAGAGACAAAGGTTTCATGACCAGATATGTGGATTGTTTACATCTCTGTGACTGACCCAGGCAGCTTGACTACAGATCCACATTGTATGGAAAACTCATTAAAATCTTCAAAAGACTTTGTTGGACTGTTATTTTATCAAAAGATCTTGATTATACATTGTTCTCCTTGGTTTACATGTCTCAACATTGAGTGGGAAACATGGAGTCGACCTGGAGGATGCGCACTTTATTTTTTAATGTAAACAGTTTATTTTTATAAGAGGAGCAATGGCATGACAACATTAGCTTGTGGGTAAATTCATTATTAAAAATTCCTTATAAAATTTTCAGTTAAATTTAACACTGTTCAAACCTAGTTTCAGAGCTTGGAAGCTTTGTGTATGTTACAGGGACAGACACTGAACAGTAGTAGCCTGTATGATTTGTGTGATGTCCTGGAGATAATCAACCATGCAGTTTAACATTTAATTTTTTTAATATCCAATATTTTTCTACTTTTCATTAGATTTTCTGCAATAACCACTTTTTTCTGTACTAAATATATAGTACTGTATTATCATAACAGATACACAGGGTTTAGCATTATAATTAATAAACTGATGATGTTATTTTGTCTTTAAAATAGACCACTCCATATAAAATCCTAAACATTGGTATTTTATATCATTTCCAGTGATAATGCGTCAAGTTACTAAAAAGGTATTGGACTATAAACTGTAATGTTGTATTTTTAATTACTAGCAGCACACTCGCTCAGTAATGCTCCAGTTCTCCACTTGCTATAAAGTGTTATAGCAAAATGAAAACTAATACAATTTTCTGTCGTAGCAAGCTAAGGTGAAAATGACCAGTGAAACGTAAATTAAACTTTAAAAAAATGTGTTGTTCAGAATTGTGTATTTAAATCTTCACATTGTTTAGTGAATTTAATATGAAAAATTATAAAAGGAATATTATCCAAAATTCACAGTGCAAAAACACTTTCAGCAGTAATTCTGTTAGACTGAAAAAAATGCAATTGTTTTGAAAAATATTATGCTTTTTTCCCTTTCTTTCTTTAGGGTACCTTCCACAGTCAGCAGTCTATAGCTTATGGCACAAAATTAGTTGGTGGTGTGTCACCCGGAAAAGGAGGAAAAACCCACTTAGACCTGCCAGTTTTCAACTCTGTTAAGGAGGTAAATAAATGCCTTTTGATTTTGCTTCCTTAAAATTATGTAAATCTATTTTTAACCAATTAAGCATGCTTTGATGTCACTGTTTGACTGCAAACATATCACTGTATAAAAGTTAATGTTGTTTGCGTTTATACCTAGGATTTCTTTAAAACATTATACTAATCTCAGTATTTTCAAGAGAGCATACAAAAGTCAAGAGATACAAGATACTACAATTTTTTTTCTTTATTCTTAAATAATTAAATTATTTTATACATTAAAGGGAAGTTTTTACTCAATTCATATTTTATAAGCTTTTCCAGCAAGAGAATACATTTTTAATGGAAAATCTTGATACATTCAATGACAGGGACTTAAGATTTGTATAGATTAAAATTGCCTAGTTACCAAGTTTAGGACACAGCCTAACTGCGTAAGATTCAAGCCAGAAGCTTTAAAAATCATTATCAAAAATAAATTTATTTTAAATAGTAAAATGTATTATTTGAAACATTGGTCAAACATCTATATTTTGACTTCTGATTGCTATAAATGCAGAGTCGAATCTGTTCTTGCTAAAATAATGATGCAGTAATACTTCATGATTATAGGTGATGTTGGATGTTTATGTCATCTAACAGGAGCTATCAATTCAAATGATAGAAAATACAAACACAAAAGGTTGAGCAGCAAGGGCAGAGCTAACTCCAAGGTTCCTGAAGGGACCAGAGTTAGTCATTTGGAAATTCTTTTAGATAAGATGTTGCTCTAGAAATGGTATTCATTTGATAGAACTGTTTTTTTTTTGTTTTGAATAAGCACAGTAAGTGTACTTCACCCTTTCATTAACACTATAATTCCTGAAACCTACAAAAACGTGTAATCCCGACTCACTTTAAATCCCTTCGCAACTCTCCATCAGCGTCTTTTGTTTTATAAATGCGTTGATCGGCACAAGCAGAAAGCAGACTGCTGTTCCATTCCCCGCCTTGATGGAGCTCAGCTTGGGCAAAAAGTTCTCCCAGCTCAAGCCAAGGCTCCTTTATCTGCGTGTGAGATCTGGAGTTATATAGGGTAAATCACTTCCGGTTGAGCGAACGCTGGCATGACTGGTTGCCACTGCTCGCCGGTAAACTAACATATGGACCAGTAGGATATTTATTTGGTTCGTGTTTGTTTGGTCCCTCCTGTCGCTCGCTATCCTACCTGCGACAGGCCTGTTTCAGTACTGAGCTGGCAAGCTTCTCCAACTTTGCTTCCAGCTATCCGAGCCGCCGCTGACTGGGCTATATCTCCACCCAGACATCGTATTCCTACCCCGTCGGAGATACATCCACCGCAGGTCCCGCCAGAGTATCCAAGCTGACATTTCGAAAATAATAACCTCCATCTGGTCCAGTTTTTGACGTCCTCCGTGTAATTTAGGCAGAGTCACTGACCACAGTGTGTTAGCCAGCCTAGCCCGGTCTGCTAACACCGCTGCTAAATGCGATAACGGCGTTGTCAACTTCGGCGAGCTGAGCATCCGCTCACTCACGAGCAAGGGGCCTCTAATTCACAATCTCCTCACTGATCGTAACTTTGATTTTTTCTGTCTAACCGAGACATGGCAACAACCTCTCGACTTTTCCCAACTTAACAAATCCACTCCCCCGGGGTTTGTTTACATCTCTCAACCCCGTGGCTCTGGCTGGAGAGGAGGTCTCACGGTAATGTATCATGAGAAATGAAAAGTCTTGCCGTTGTCTGTTCCTGCCTTCAGTTCTTTTGAATCTCTTGTGTGTCAATTAAATGGATGTATTCCTGCTATTATTGCAACTGTTTACCGGCCCCCTAAACCAAATAATGATTTTCTGAATGACTTTGCTGTTTTCCTTACACACTTATCTACTGTTACATCAAACATAGTACTTCTGGGGGATTTCAATATACATATGGATAATATCCTGCGGTGGGTTGGCACCCTGCCCAGGATTGGTTCCTGCCTTGTGCCCTGTGTTGGCTGGGATTGGCTCCAGCAGACCCCCGTGACCCTGTATTTGGATTCAGCGGGTTAGAAAATGGATGGATGGATGGATATGGATAATATCAATGTCCCTGTTACTAGAGACTTTACATCCTGCCTTGAGAGTTTTGGATTCCAGCAGCATACTGATGTTCCCACTCATTCCAAAGGACATATCTTGGACTTGATTTGCTGTTCTGGAGTTACCCCGCTTGATTGTACTGCAGATGAACTCCCCATAACTGATCATTTTCTTATTTCATTCAATGTTAAAGTTGCACTTTCCAACACTAAGCCTTCCCGTCTCATGTCTTTCCGTAATATTAAGAATATTAACTTAGATTCTCTTTCCTCTAGTATTGATTCCCTTATGGACATTCATAATTTATCCACTCCTGAAGAACTGGTCTCACACTATAACACTGGACTTAATGGTATTATTAAACATGTTACTCCATTAAAAACTAGATCTGTTTCTTTCTCCTTTTCTGCTCCCTGGTTCATGCCTGAAGTTCGGCTTCTGAAAGCCAAAGGCCGGCAACTTCAGTGGTTATATAAAAAAAAAATGGACTCTTTGTTGACAAAGAGATGTACAAAAAACAGATGCTTTATTACAAGGACTGTATTGCCCAAACTAAATCTAATAATATCACACAACCCCCGGATTCTTTTACTTTTACTCAACTGAATTTTGCAATTCCCTTATGTCCTTTTTTAATGAAAAAATCTCGAAGATTCATCAGTCTCTCTGTACGAATTCCTCCAGTACTTCATTTGAATTTCACCCACCAACTCACTCATTTTCCTCTTTTCACCTTCCTACTAAATCTCAGATCTTGTCTGTAAGTCTAAGCCATCCACCTGTCAACTGGATCCCCTTCCTACAGTTCTGGTCAAAGCCTGCCTCCCCTCTCTGGTCCCTCTTATTTCTGCTATAAACCACTCTTCTCTCACTACTGGTTCTGTTCCTTCATCTTTTAAAACTGCTGCAATAACCCCAATATTGAAAAAACCTGGTTTCGATCCAACTAATTTCAGTAATTTTCATCCTATTTCTAATCTACCCTTCATTTCCAAAATAGTGGCTATTCAGCTTTGTTCGCATTTATCTCAAAATAATCTGTGTGAACAGTTCCAGTCTGGTTTTCGTCCCCTCCACAGTACAGAAATTACTAATGACCTCCTTATGGCATCTGATTCTGGTTAAATTACTATTCTCATCCTCCTTGATCTGAGTGCAGCCTTTAACACTATTTGTCACACAACTCTTCTCAATAGATTATCTTTGATTGGCATTACCCACACTCCACTAGATTGGTTCAGATCCTACTTCTCAGGCCACACTCAGTTTGTTCAGCTTAAAACTTTCACATCCCAACCCACCGCTGTTACTTCATTATTTACCTCCTTCCCCTTGAGTAATATCTTTTGTAAATATAGCATTAGCTTCCACTCTTATGCTGATGACACCCAGCTCTATCTCACTAGTAAACCTACTGCTTCCTTTCC
The DNA here is from genome assembly GCF_016835505.1 of Polypterus senegalus. Classification (NCBI taxonomy): domain Eukaryota; kingdom Metazoa; phylum Chordata; class Cladistia; order Polypteriformes; family Polypteridae; genus Polypterus; species Polypterus senegalus. The sequence continues at coordinate 196,820,383 of NC_053157.1, read as the reverse complement.
ACCCTCCTCACTTATTGATTGCATAGCAGAAATCAAATCCTGGTTTTCTTCAAATTTTCTTAAAGTAAATAGTGACAAAACTAAGGTTCTCCTCATTGGTACAAAATCAACATTATCCAAAACTGATCATTTTTCATTTGTTATTGATAATTCCTCTGTCTCCCCTTCCCCACAGGTTAAGAGTCTGGGTGTCATCCTTTACAGTACTTTATCCTTTCAGTCCCACATCAATAACATCTCCCTGTCTGCCATACTTTCATTTGCGTAACATTAATTGTATTTAGTCCAACTATCAAATAAACACATGCGCCTTTATTCGAGTGAATAAATGGTGCAGAGGTAAGAACTGCTGCCTTATAACCTGGAGGTCCCAGGTTTGGGACTGGACTCTCCACATTTTGAGTAGTGAGCTGCTATTATTATTATTATTATTATTATTACTACAGTGATCCCTCGCTATATCGTGCTTTGACTTTCATGGCTTCACTCTGTCGTGAATTTTAAATGTAAGCATATCTAAATATATATCACGCATTTTTCGCTGGTTCGTGAATTTCTGCGGGCAGTGGTCTTTTAATTTATGGTACATGCTTCCTCAGTTGGTTTGCCCAGTTGATTTCATACAAGGGACTCTTTTGGCGGATGGTTGAGAAGCTACCCAATCAGAGCATGTATTACGTATTAAATAAAACTCCTCAATTATATACGATATGTTTCCTGTGTGGTGCTTTGCATACTTGAAAGCCTAAACAGCATGTATTGATTTTTGATTGTTTGCTTTTCTCTGTCTCTCTCACTCTCTCTGTCATTCTCTGCTCCTGATGGAGGGGGTGTGAGCAGAGGGGTTGTTCGCACACTGGCCTAGAGGATACAGATGCTCCTCTAAAAATGCTGACCGACTACCTTCACATTGCTCCCTTCCTTGCAGCTGCTTTGTCCGGCGGTGCGTCCCATACTTATAAGCCCGAACAGCCCTATTGATTTTTGATTGTTTCCTTTTCTTTCTCTGTTCCTGACACGCACTTCTTTGAAGAGGAAGATATGTTTGCATTCTTTTAATTGTGAGACGGAAGTGTCTTGTCATGGAGCACAGTTTAAACTTTTGACTAAAGGGTGTTATTTCATGTCTAGAGGGCTCTAATAATGTTAAAAAATGTATTTAGAAGGTCGTAAACAGGTTTTCTATGCTCTAATTGCTAAAATATTCGATTTATAAATAAAGAATCCTACTTCGTGGAAATGCATTTATCGCGGTAAAGTCTTAAACGGATTAACCGCGATAAACGAGGGTTTACTGTATTATCTTTTCTACAATGTACAGGTAGTCCCCAGGTTATGGACATCTGACCTACGACTTAACGAATGAAACCGCAGCTGTGATGCATGCGCCTCAGTAACTGCCGGTCTGTCATCTTCGGCCTGGGGATGCTGCATGCGGTGGCTGGAGGGGAGCGATTTCGCTGCTCGCGCAGTGTAGTGTTCCTCGGGTGGCAAGCGGTGACCCATGTTCCGTAGTCACTGGGGCCACAGCTATCGCTCGTGTGCAGGATGATGGTTCGCTGACCGCCCACTACGCCACCGCAGCTACTGCTCCTGACTGGACGCAGGCTGGATGGAGCAGAGGGGGGCATTTCACTGCCTGCCCAGCACACATGACTGATAATGCTGCAAACGGTGGCAAACGGTGACCCGGTTGTAGGTGAACGGGGCGGCGGGGTTAGCATTGTAGTGTGCCTCTGATGGCTGCCTGTAGAATTGGGGTTGGGTGATTCACTGCCCGCCTTTGGCGGCACCGTGTTTGTTCTCAGTGGGCGGACGCTGCAGGCAGCATACTGTAGTGGAGGTGGCTGTGTGGTGGGCGAGTGATGAACCCCTTCTCGCCGCACCCAGTCATTCTCAATAGCAAGCCTGCTTGTACTGTTGTGCACATAGCAGGAAGTTGTCTCTTGTCAGTACATCAGATGTGCTGACGGGTTCCTGCTGTGATAGCGTGTATAGTACTGTGCAGAAGAGCTTGTCTTAACTTTTTGTCATCACCCTTCAAGAGTGTCTCTGAAACACAAACCTGATGCAAGTGCTGGTGATACAGTAAAGAAGAGAAAAACTATCATCATTGAAAATAAAGTAGAAATAATAAAAAGGTCAGAGAGGGGTGAAACTCCATCATTCATTGGCAGAGCACTTGGTTACAGTCGGTCAACAATAGCATTTATTAAAATAACTAGCAAAATACCCACGCTTCGCAGCGGAGAAGTAGTGTGTTAAAGAAATTATGAAAAAGAAAACATTTTAAAAATAACATAACATGATTGTCAATGTAATTGTTTTGTGACTGTTATGAGTGTTGCTGTCATTAAGGATTTGATTATCATTATTTCTTTCAATCAGGTTCGTATTTGGAGGATGTGTTGTATTCAAGTTACATTCCGTGTTTGTCAACCGTTGTAAAGATAACAGGTTTCATTCATCGAAGTTTTCATTACCTAAATTGGTACTCGTGAATCTAAGATGTTTAACAGGCATTCCCGGTATTAAGTTGTGGGTTTGTCTGCGAATATTTAGCGGCAGAGTGTCTATGAACTTAATTTAAACTTAAGCTTTACACCTTGCTTTCCTATTGATATGTCTACAAAGGCTTGTTCAGCTTCAGAGGGTTGTTCCTTTCTTACTGCATCAATAAACCGCTCGTCTTCCTCTTTATGTGAGACATCACACACTGCATGCACAGGTTTACCTTTCCCAGTCCTGCAAGCTTTAGCGAAGTGGTTCAATTTACCACATTTTTTTACACTGTCTTCCTTTAGTGGGACGTTGACTTTTTCCACTGTGTGCTTTGTTTCCGCAGTAGCTAAACTTATGAATATGCATGTATGCATCACTCGCTTCATATTTTTTTGCTGCCATCTCAATTGTGTAATGCGTTTTTTGTTCAGTGCTCTTTGGAGCTCTTGCTTGTTGTCTGTGTACTGCGTTCACAGTCAGTTCACGTGAGCCGCTCGGAGTACATGCATCGAAGGTTCTCAGCTGTGGTTGTGCTATCTCGTGCAATCTTGCGATTTACGCGGCTTTATTTAATGTTAGCTCAGACCCGGCCCTTAAAAGTTTCTGTCGCACTTTCGCTGAGTTTGTGCCAAACACTATTCTATCCCTGACCATCTTATCTTCGTTTGCATAAGCACAGTTGTTCACCAGCAATTTTAACTCTGTTACAAAGTGATCAAAAGTCTCGTTTATACCCTGCGTCTTCTCATTAAACTTGTATCTCGCAAATATCGTATTCGTCTTAGGCATGACAAATGCCTCAAAACAGTCATAATAAGTTTTCAGTACCTTGGCTTCCTCCTGGATGAGAGTCCATGTGTTAAAAATGTCTCTTCCTATTTCCCCAGTCCGCAGGAGCAGGTAGCTGTATTTCTCACTCTCGTCTTTGCCTTTTAGTGGGCCAGAAAACATGAGTTCCACGTACTGTCAGAACTTTTTCCATTCTCCCGGCAGGTTAATCCCAGTCAATTTGTGGCGAGGGAACTCCAACAAAATCCATGACTGTCCTCTATTCTGACACCATGTCTTGTTTTCACAAATTGTGAAAAATGAAATGATGGCGAGACTTTCTTTTAAAGTATGCAGGGGAAGTTTATTTCTTACAGCTCTTACATTCACGGCATCCATGCTCTAAATTAACTTCCATAATAGTAACCTTGAGGTCCCTTTTTCTGGTGCCTTCCTGATGACATAGGTGCCTATAATACATTTCAATGACATATAAATATTACAGTGATCACCTTGATAGACATCTCACCACCCAAATCGCTACTCGTGAATCTAAGATGTTTAACAGGCATTCCCAGTATTAACTTTTTGATTTGCCTGCGAATATTTAGCAGCAGCGTGTCTATTGGATTGCTGCTGACGGACGGCCTTATACGGACAGGCACTCAGTTACGTGGGAGGCTTGGGTATGGGGGACACTATATAGGCAGGCAGCCAACTACGTGGGAGGCGTGGTGATGGGGGACGCAACTCTGCCTCACATGGCGACCGAGCTGCAGGCTATGGCAGTATACATATATGTAAGTAGGATTCAGTTATGACCGTTGCGCGTAGAATTTCGAAATGAAACCTGCTTAACTTTTGTAAGTAAGCTGTAAGGAATGAGCCTGCCAAATTTGAGCCTTCTACCTACACAGGAAGTTGGAGAATTAGTGATGAGTGAATGAGTAAGTGAGTCAGCCAGTCAGTCAGTCAGTCAGTGAGGGCTTTGCCTTTTATTAGTATAGATGTACCTGTTCCGACTTACATGCAAATTCAACTTAAGAACAAACCTACAGTCCCTATCTCGTACGTAACCCGGGGACTGCCTGTAATAAAAACATACATGTCATTCAAGTCTGTAACACCCAACGTAAATTTTGGATACTTGTAAAAGCACTTGTTTTTTTATTATTCAGTTTTATTCTTTCAGTGACATTCACATGCTATAACATTTCCCTCTCTGAGTTGATGGGGTATATCTCCTTTCTTTTCACAAGAGCAGCACTGTGGCTGATGCCTACTCAGAACTATTTGTTGTACATGCAATCAAAGATATGATGTCCCATGACCGGTGTCAGACTGGACAAAGGCAAGACCGTAAAAACAGCTTTTTCACACTGCTTTCACCAGCTAATAGACTACTCTGCACTACAAAGCAACTCTGCTTTGCACCATAAGTAAAATGGGACTTCCACCTGCAGCTTAAAGTCACTTAAGTATGCAAGCAATTCGCCACAATAGTGTTTAGATCTGAGAGTGCCTTGCTAACGGTGTATGCACTGTTGGAGAGGTTCGAAGGGACTTAAGGTGGGCCGGGATTACGAGTTCTCTGTGGGCTTCAGGAATTCTAGTGTTAAGTGGCAATGGTGATGTTACATGCTGATACATCTGTGTATGTGCATTGCAACATTAGTTGCTTATTAGCAGCCATCATAGTACCTCATCCAATAAACCAATGTATAAACAGAAAACCATTACAGCTTTTATTGCAGTTAGAAGTTGAAAAGTAAAATAAGCCTGATGCAAAGTGGAACAGGAACCTGCCACTAGCTAATTAGTTGCTTTGTCTTGAATGATGATACCTTCGATACATTTGGAAAGCATTCCCCCAACTCACCTCTGTCTGCTGAAGCAGAATATTCATGAAGATCCCCATGTGCAGCATGATGAATAAATCTGACAAATGAGATGCTTATATGTACAAATTCCAGAAAAATGTGACATATCATTTTTTCGAATTTGGAATAATTCACCTCATTTGCGTGACATGCATTTTTATCACAAATAAATTCACCTAGGTTTGTGTTTTTGCCTGTCATTCGTGTTAGACGTAGGCTACATTCAGATTACAAGCCACATTGCTCAGTTTTTGTTTTTTTTTGTTATCTTGACATTTCACATTCATAAGCACAAGTGACCTATATCTAACTGTAATATAAACGCCTTTGTCCTCCAAAACAGAATGCACACGCACACTAGTATGCTTGTGCATGAGTCATCAGTGTCACCAACAACATGAGACCTCATATTTGAGAGATGACTTGTGGTATTAAAATTGACAAAATGGCTGCACTTTTAATTATTATATGCATTGCATTTTGCTTTAGAGGACAACAAAGTAGGTTGAGACGACAAAAAAAAAAAGCCACACATTGGTTTTTGCTGTTTTTGCAGCTATTGCTGGCACGGCTACACCAAGAAATGTGTGGGTACAAGAAAGGAGCCAGCAGTGGTGGGACCCTGATGGTTGTCACAGCTGTAGCTCTCCTCCATGGGCTAATGATGGTAGCACTTAGCCCATGGGAATAAGGGGAAAAACAAAACACATGAATTCCGATCTGACTGTTCCTCATTCATATTGTATGGCCACGAAATGGATATGCATCCGATCTAAGACCACATATGAAACTGTCTCAAATATGATTGAAAAGATCAGTTTATGTCCACACAGCCCTGAATACATAAGATTTGTGTTGCAAAAAATCAGATTTGAGTCCCTTCAGCCTTTTAATATAAATGTAGAGTTATATTATCTTGTTTGCAGACATTTTATTTGAGCAATATAAGGTTTATTGTGATGTGTTTGCTACTACAGTACCTACTTTGCAAATTATGTCATTGCATTTGGAATCCTGAAGATATATTTGTTCAAAGGGAGGAGACTGAGGAGAAAGAGCTCTAATTTTAGCAGTCTGAACAGGTATATTGCACTGGGCTTTCCTTCCAGGGACATAGAAACGTGCATGTGCTCAGCCTAATCTGCAGGCTGAGGAACTGGAAAAACGGGAAAAGTCAGTTGCTACAGATTGGTGGTGGTTGCTCTTTCTTTGCAGTACACTTTGCTAATTAAATGTTAAAACGTATGATATGAGTATGTGCATTTTCATGTGTTTACAATAATTTCTGTGGACTCCTTCCATGTGAGGAAAATATATAGTATGTACGTTTTTTAAGACAGCTACAGTCCTCTTTAGTGATATGAACATGGGCCATACTGCATAATTGATTTCACTAGTGTACTGTGTATTCCCTGCAGTAAGCTGATGCTGAAATACCACAGAGAACTACAGAAGTGGCAATGTAGCCTTACTGTTTGTGGGTCATGTAAACTGAATGTTTATAAAATATATGCTGAACCCATTCTTAGTTTCTAGAATAAGGAGGGAGGTTGCAGCATCTGGCTAAGTGAAACTGAACTTGGAAAAGAGTACCAAAGAAAATAATATAAATGGAAAAAAGGGAAGTGTTCTCCACTTAAATTTGTAGAATTTGGACATTTTTCATTAAGCTGTTTGATTGGCAGAGTGATCCGTTATATGTGGTGGATTCATGAAGTGTCATGTATGCTGAAAATTGAGCACACATACTTCTGGCACTGCATGATCAGCACTTGCCTTACTGACCAAAACATTTTTGCAAAATGGTTTAGTGTGTTTCATATTGTCTTTAATGTGTGAAGCATCAGAAATACAGAAAAGTCTAACTGAGACCTTCACTGGTTTGTTTATTCTCAGTAAGATATTGTGTGTCTCAGCATATTTTAATAAAAAGACAAATTGAAATAGACATCTCCTAGTCTGCAGTTTACTTGCACACGTTAATTTGCCTTTGCTGTCTTCTTAATTTATTGGATAATTTTATGCATTTCCAAAGTAGAAACTCTAAACACTTTTTTTTAATATTTAGAACTTCACAAATCTACACCCATTTTCTTTCTCTGAAAATTGCAGGAGGAATGGGAATATGATTAGAGCAACACATGGTACACTTAAATTCTTCCAGAAACAAATCTGTTGTCCTGAATAATTCACAATGGTCTCTTAATATATAGTCAAATGCAAATGTTTTGTACATAATATTAAAATTAAATTCACCCTTTTAAGCTCTACAATAGCTTTCGTATACAAACGACTTAACAGACTTAGTAGTATTCACAGCCATTTGTGCAATACTATGCAGTGGATAGAAAATTTCACAATTTTAATAACTTCAATAACTTTTTTTTTTCAGTTTTATCAACAATGCTGTTTTATTATTCTTAAATTATTCTAAATTGCATAATATTTAGCAGCATTATTTTGATATAAATATATATATAACTGAATTATGTACAAATTAAAGTGTCCATGCAGTTGCTGATTTATCTTGGTATTACTTTTTCCTTATAGGAAACATTTCAATTGCAACATTTTAATCATACCTTTTTTAAAAAGTGTATCACATTCTCATTTCCTGTCTACTTATCTTTATCAAAGTCTTAGTAATTTAATAACAAACAATTCTTCAGTCCAGGTCATATTTTCATATGTAGCTCATAGCTTTTTGACTTATTTCTAGATGTAAAAATTATTTTTCACTACTCTTGAAGGTTTTGATTGCATATTGCAGAAATGATATGGTGGCTGCTTAGAAGAAATGACATTGATTTGGTATTTTTAGCTGAATTTCCTGTCCATATGAAAACCTTTCTTATGTAATGTTACAGTATCTATAAATAGTTTTTATCTCCTTGGACTTTGTTTTAATGTTTTACAACATTGATCATAGTGTAATAAATTAAACTTTTTCGACATTGATTATTAGAAAAACACTCTAAATACCAAAGTAAAAACAGATGTTTACAAATTGACATAATTCATAACAATTATTAAAGACAACATAATTGGTTACTGTGACACACCAAAATCAAAACTGATGCAGCCAATTGGTTTTAGTGTGCAGTCAGCGTGTTTTTCATGAGAAAAACCACTGTTGGAAAAAAATTATGCCCGACATTTCAGCAGGAGATTTAGAAATCAAGTCAACAGAAGTTCTGAAGAGACAAAAAAATAGCTTTTTTAGTCATCCAAATAAATGCTGTGTGCCAAATATTACACATCATCCAAAAAATCTCCTTTGTCAAGTATGACAAAAAAATCTTGTAATAAAACCTACTGCAGTCTGCAAGAGAATTGTAACTTAAGAGAATATTTTTTCCATCACGTCCACATGCCCAAATCATAAAGTCAAAGCTACAGAGTAATCACTTTAAAAAAACAAACAAAAAAAAAAAAAATTAACATCCTAGGATAGACAATTCAGAGTTCAGAACTCACTCCAACTAAGAGTAGGTTGACATATAAATAACTGTTTGGTTACAGTCACCATGCAACGTGATAGAGCTTAAGCAGTTTTGCAACTGGGGAGACATTGCAGTGTCCAGATATGCAAAGCCGATAAAAACCTATCCTCACAGACTTGAGGCTATAATTGCTGCCAGAGTTGCTTCTGCTAAATATTGACTTGAAGGGGGCAAATGCTTAAACAGTTGTGTTTCATAATTGTAATAAATCAGAGATTTGTTTTCACTTTGACTTTTTATCAGATGACTAATGTTAAAAAACTATAGGTAAAATCACTGTGATTCAGTTGTATAAAACAGTAAAACATGAAAAAGTCCAAGGGAGCAGGTGAATACTTTTTGTAGAAAATGTATGTTTACTGTTGTGCATTTCAAGTATTTTGCCTAGTTATTAGACCTCATAGTAACTGTTTAAATGCAGTTAAAATGGCCATAGTCATCATGTAGTTTTTCTTTTCTCCTTCTTATTTTAGGCTAAGGATAAAACAGGTGCTGATGCCACTGTCATTTATGTGCCACCACCTTTTGCAGCTGCAGCTATTATCGAAGCTATTGATGCAGAAATTCCACTTGTGGTCTGCATCACAGAAGGCATTCCACAGCAGGACATGGTTAAAGTAAAACACAAATTGATTAGGCAGAGCAAATCCAGGCTTGTTGGTCCCAACTGTCCAGGAGTGATAAATGTAAGTCTTTATTCCTTTTTAATTTAAATGGGAAAACAAAGTAGTGGGACTAGGCTTTGGTTATAGAAGACATGATTAATTACATAATTTTGGTTAAATCTCCTGTTATTTGACTACAGTTGTTTTCACACTATTTGTAAACGTAAGTTGTGCCTAATGATAGAAAAAAAAAGTTCAAGAAGTTGTAAAGTACAATTGAGGACAAAATTGGTGACTTTAATTTAGTCCTGTATTTCAAAGTTTATGAATAAAAATAATGCAACTTGCTTTTGTGAGGTTAAAAAAAAAAAGCAAAACTAACAATGAACAAAACAAGAGTGGCTGCGTAGTGAATAAAATGAACAAAACAAGAGTAGTACAGAATAAAATAAACACAGTCTGTAATTAAATCAACATACACACACCAATATCTGCAATGCAGAGGTTAAATATCAAGTTAATACAAGTGATAAAGATAATTTTTGTGATCTTTAATTTAAAAGATGTTTAAATTTAATATTGTAGTATTTGATGTAAATATCAGTTACATTTCATTTTAATTTGAGCAGATTAACAGATTTTCTCACTGGTTTATACATTGTCTAACATTTGTTGTAAGTCTCAGACACACTATCTGGATTGAGAACCTTCATTTTGAAGGAAACCAGTGCTTATCAATGCGTTCACATCTGTTGTTCCTCTTATCAAGCAGAGTGACCTGTAGAATATAACTTGTATAGAGTATTATTAGAAGAATTGTTATTGTATTTGTTACACAGATTCCTTAAAAAATATGTTTGCTTACTTGGAAAAAATACACAGCTAGAAAAAATTTGACGAATATCAAAAGTAGGCTAGCATTATGTTCATAAAATTTAAGAGCAAATTATGATTGTTATGTACTTTCTTCTGTACCTATTGTATGAAGTGTTTAGTACATATTTCATTTTGCAATTCTCTGGTGAGCCTGAATGCATATTTAGTAAATATGTAATAAGAAAAGCTGGGGGCCATTTCAGTGACCAGCCTACCCAGTTTCATATACCACAACACATGCTACAGCCCAAAAATATGTCAACCTTTACATAATATGACTTGCATCAATAGATAAAGACAATGAAACAGTTACTATTGTGTACAATAAAAAGGATTTAAATTAATTTAGCTTCCAAATTGCTGCACCAGGTTTTTACAAACCTTTTTCTTTTAATGCTGTTCCAGTTTAATTACAAATATAAAGAATGCTCAAAAACTTAATACGGTGTTGCATTATCATAATTACATAGATGTAGCTTTCTGCAATGACTCATTTAGACATTCCTAAAGGAATGTTCCCACCCAAAAGTGATTTTTTTAAATGTTACATACCCCATGTAGTTTCTAGTGCTGGCTGAGAAAAATAAAATGTAACTCATGTGTTCGTAGAGAAATGAACCATTGAATATTGAAACTCAACATGGTGGTAGGTGTACCAACTCTATACAGTGCCCAGCAATGTTTAAAAAAAAAAAAAGCCTATGAAAAAAAATTGTAACCTCTCATGTCACATAATCATCTACCTGTCCAATATCCATTTGTATGAAACATGTAAAATGTATGCATTTCTTTACTAAAATACTATTAACAGTTTCTTTCTAAACTGTCTGCATTAAATGTAAACAGGGAAACGCCATTCTCACAAAGCTACTTGTTTACTCATCCATTAGTGAACAAACCGGTCTTTAATTCTCCACAAATTAATATGAGATGATTTTTTTTTTCTTGGCCCCCACTACAAACTACATGAGGTAAGTAAAATGTAAAAAATATCATATGTGGGTGGTGTATTCTTTTAAACCTCATATGAATGTTTAACAGAAGAGGATCATTGAGGGAACATCATAATCAGCCTTGCCAAATTTTGTAGTGGAGAACACAAAGCCCTCAATTTTTGTGAGACCTAGAACCTTTTGCTGTAAAATGGAAATCAAATATGAACCAGTTTTGTAAAGATCAGTGAGATAAAAATCCTACATGCACATTCAGTAGACTGATTAGCAACCTAAGGATTTTTTTATAGCTGCTGAGGACTTAGTGAATTAAAAAGTGACTTACATCCACATTTACCTTTAATTGTCATTCCATATTTTCTTCCAGCGCATTCATCAGGTTGTCTAAATTTAACAACAATTTAATATTTTCATTAGGGCTTTACAAATTTCCAAACAGCACTATAAATGAATCAGTAAAATGCCTTTACTGTCCTTATACCTTCTTTTACAGTGTATTTAGTTTTGTTTCCATGAATGCATTTTTTTTTTAAAGTGCATATATTGTTACTATTTATTGGTTGATTGATTGTATTTTTCTGTGATTCTGTATCCTTGTATTTTATGTTTTAGCTGCTGTATGCATGTGAATTTCACCATGGGTTAATAAAGTTTATCTAATCTAATATTGCTTTAAACAGGAAATCTTGAATATTTTCTGACAAAAATGCAATTTGTTTTCTTTCTTAATTTGATTAGCCTGGAGAATGCAAGATTGGTATTATGCCAGGCCACATTCATAAGAAAGGGAGAATTGGTATGTGGATTTATTTATTTATATTATGATTTGTATACAAAATTATATTATTTTATGATTTGTATACAGCTACATGACAGTTATAATTATGATTCTTCCTCATTATGTGTAGATATTTTCTTTACCAGCTTTCTATACATTTAAACAGCACACATACTAATTGAGCTGTTTCATTATGCTGAAAATGAGAATAGGTGAAACACTGATAAAATGGCATGTGTTGCATGAACACTTGCAGCTTTCCAATATGTTCTATAATCTATAGATTGGGAGAAAGTATTAAATTAAAATGTCTCAATTTATTTTAAACTCGGAATACACCAATAATTAGGGTAACATATTTTCATTATCTGCCACTTAGGTGAATTGCGTTGCTTCACCCAGAGAAACACTGCAACTTTTCAAGTTAAATGTAAAACACATCACTCTGCATAAATAGACTGAAACTTCAAAACTGTCACAATTTTTTCATACAGCTGAAGAAATGGAATAAGCTTACAGTCATAAATCAAAGGGCATTACAAATAAGATACAGTGGAGAAAGCTTAATTCCATTAATCTTCCCTTTAAATACATGACAAAAGGTTCCCATTAATGTGAAAAAGTCTTCTCATCCATAGCAGGTCTAAATGCCGATCAGGCTTTGGTATATTTAAAGTGTAGTTTAAGACAAGCCATGTCTGTAACTTCAGAAAAGGCATTGATTCTAAGGTTAGAGGTGTGATGTACTTGGCAACCTTAGAGTTTATCAAGTCCTTCTATACATCACCCAGGTACACATACCCTTTCTTGAGTTGTGAGGGGAGGGAGGGTGGTTTAAATGTGTAAGGAATGATCTGTGTAATCAGTAACGGAACTGTACTGGTTTTGACATTATTTCTTTGACCATTTGGCACACCTGGCCTGTGTGTACTTGTGTGAAACTATTAGTGAACTCTGTCTGAATGTGTTTTTGCAATGCATATGTTGTAGGTAATATATTTTTCTGTTCTTTTGTCCTATGACTTTGCACACACAAACACATTCAATGTTGATGTTAGTACTAGGTCTACAATAAACTCTTTTCAAATTACTTTTTCACTTTGGATTTGCTATAAAGTGATGCTACTTTAAATTATGGAAGAATAATGATATTTTAGTTTATTCTTACAGTTAAAAGGCACAGGATTTAGCTATGATTATCAATTGGCTTTCTGCAGGCCAGATGTGGGTTGTGTGCAAGTTTTCTCTGGCCCCAAGTCATCTTCCTCCACTAACACATTTATTTCACTTATAATAAAATTATGTAGTATCTGTAAAATTAGACTCGTTCACTGAAGTATGGTCAATTTTCTTTATCTTTTGATATTATATTCTTGAAAAATGCAGTAAATATCGATAGTGAAGTGTTGATTTTGTGGAAAAAATAGGGTGATATGCCAACTCAGGGTAAGGATCAGTGGGTAGAGACAGGTCAGGCAGGTGCACCGACATTCCACCTTTGCCCCTTGAGTCTCGGTAATGATCCTTTCACTATTTCACCTCCCAAAACCTTGTTAGGACTTTTATTTCCTCTGTAGTCAAGTTTGATCATCTGCTAGGTTCTGCATCAAACACCACAAGGCATCTCAGCTGGACTGATCTGCAGACCTCACTAAACCATCCAAGCAGTTTTAGCAATGGGTGATGTGTACAAAGAGCAGGGGTGTAATCCGTGGAAACAGCACTGGTCTCCATCATGAATGAGGTTCAACGGCTTACCCATGCCTCTCGGTGCCGGGTATACACATGTTGAACCATTCAGTGTAGTGCATGTGCAACCCCAGACATCACAGGCCCATTAATACTCATTCTCATGTGTCACTCATCTGCAGTAGGCCTCTTGGAATTTTCAGCTCTATCCTGTGGCCCGCAGTGAGGACTTTATCTGTGAGTAGATGAGATTAAACTGCAATTGTCGCCAACCACTTTTATTATTACTGATAAGAAAATTTTGATAATCAAATAGCAAGGATTTACCGTATGCAGTTGCTGAATAATATATTTAGTGATATTTAGCTGATCAAACAGTCATACTTCAGATGGCAAAAACTAAATTTGTGTGTTTGAAGCCAAAGTAAGGGTTCATTAATGCAACAACTAAAGTGTAACACACATAGTGAAAGCACATATTTGTTTAGTGTGGGAGAGATTGGTATGCCATCTCCAGTTTTTAGTATGTGGGCTAAGCAATAATATTTTCACTGGCAAATTCCAATAAAAGGGCTATACAACATTTTTTATATCTCCTGCATCAGTGAAGGCTTTGTTGTGCTTAGCCAGTCTCAATGTAGCAGTTCTTGTTGAATAAGTAAATGGGTATTTTCCTGCTGTGATCATTGCATGCTTTCAGGGCCTTAGTTTTCCTGTGCTTGCCCTCAGACTCCAATGGATAAGATAGAAAGAAGGTGCTGTGCTTCTGAAGATAGCAGTGCCTCATATTTTGCTCTCTTATTATAGTGGCAACTTGATAATTTCACTTGCACAATGAATTTTAAATTTTGCTTTCTTACTCATCTGTAAACGTTGTGTGACTTGGACATGACCACTGTGGATTTACATTAAAAAATATGAAAGTAAATGATTTGAGGTTGTGCAATTAGATTGGTAGCAACATTCTGTTCTTTTATAACACTCTTTCGTCTTTATAACCAATATGATTCCTATCTGTAGTAATTTTGCCCAATCATGGATATTGCTTTGGAATGGGTGAAATTTGCTGTGCATGTAGAGTGTCATGTAAATTGTCAAGTTCTGCAGGAGAAGAATTTGTGCAATTAAATAACAATTAAAATCATTAGCCTTTAATGCAGTTTATTGAATGGTTTTATTGTGAGGTTTACACACAAGTAATGGCATTCATATATTCAGCACACAAATCAAATTAAATATTTGAAAAATAAACCATAAAACTATTAAATAGTGTTGAGATAAAAGAGAATGCAAAAGACAGAAATAGATTTGGGGTTGCCACAAATATTTGGCAAAAAAAAAAAACCAAACAGGTCTTTACATAAGATTAGAGGTCAAAGCAGAACTGTGGCACAAAATGAAAATGGCGGTTATATAGGTGAGCTGGAAATGGAAGCGACACTAGAATGGCTGGAAGTGACATCCTTAGACCTAGACAGGATTTCCTTCGGCTGGTCTGCATAGCAAAGAGAGAAAGGATCATTGAACCTGCCATCCCATGGTCTGGCATGTAATGACCTGCCAGTACCCCTTTGTCATGTCAATTGTGGTCAAAAACTCAGCCTTGCCAAGTCGCTCAAGGATGCCAGCTACTCGCAGCATTGTGTAGGCATCAAATTGTGAATCCTAATTTACCCAGTGGATATCACTGCAAATCTTCCAACTTCTGTCATGCTTAGGAATCAAGACAATAAGACTGGACAAGGGACTGTGACTCTCCTCTGTCACACCTTAAGTCCAGCATGCAGTGATTTCAAGTTCCATTTCTTCCATCTTTGCCTCCGGGAGTTGAGAATGGGCATTCTCAGACAATCACCCCATGCTCAGTCACAATGTCTTGGGCATTCAGAGACGTCCATCTGTGTTTCTTGCTCACAACCTCAGGGACTGACAGGATAACTGATTCAAGCTCGCATAGTTGTTTGGCTGTCAAACTGGGTCCGGATTTCAGGGTTGTTTTACAAGCTGATAGTGGAAGGAGCTGTCCGTAGGGGGAACCAGTAGGTTTACATGATACACCCATTTATTGGGTCGATGATTGGACATTTTCACTAAATAATCGATGAGTACTTTCCTCTCCTTAACCTCTTAGGGCCTTTGCCAATGGACCAATAGAATGGGAGGTGGGAACAAGGACCATGATGTAGTCTCCTGGCCAGAAATCCCAAAGAGATGTGCCACATTAATTATAGGCTTGTGCTGCTTGCTCATTTTCCATGTGTTGTTTAAGGATATGTTGAATTTTTCCAAATATATCATGTAATTGCATGGTATATTCTAGTATATTTGTGGTGGGAAATGCCTTCTCCTCCCAATCTTCTTTTAGAATATCCAGTGTGCCCTGAATTTGTCACTCATATAATAGTTCAAATGATGAGAAACCTGTGGAGTCCTGGGGGACTTCTCAGTAGGCAAATAATATGAGGAGAAGTAACTAGTCCCAGTTTTTTCCATCCTTGCTGACCACTTTGCACAGCATTTGTTGTAGGGTCTGGTTAAACCTCTCCAGTTTTTGAAGATAATATACCGAGATTTTTAAATGCTTTATCTTGAGCAACTGTTCTTGAACATCTGAAGTAAAAGGTGTCCCTTGGTCTGTGAGGACTTCTTTAGGGATGCCACTCTCATAAAGACCCCTACCAATTCCCATGTGATTGCTTTTGTAGTAGCTGAGGGACAGCTTTGGGATATTGGGTTGTAAAATCAATGAGGACTAAATTATATTTAAAGGGAATGTTAGTTAGGGGAATGGGGACTAGAAGAGCACAGTCCATTTTAGAAATTTGACACAATTGACACTCCAGACAAGAAGTGCAAAAGCATCAAACCTCCTCATTTATTCCAATTTAATAAAATCAGAGCTTAATGCACTCAGGAGATTTTTTTGGTCCCCAAGTGGGCTCTCAGGAGGTGGGTGTGTGCTAACTCATAGACTTCCCACTGGTAAGATTGTGGTACCAGCAACAATGTCCGCACTTCCCTCATACTCAGCAACCCGATAGAGAAAATATTTGTTTAGGACATTAGCCATTAACCAGGACTACTGCATTTTTCGCAGACGTAAGGGAATCATTGTTCTATTGCTACCACTTAAAGGAGGCCGGAGTTTGTCTGAATTGAAATGGTAATCTAGAGAGAGTGTCTGGGTCAACTTCAATGGGCGTGGTTTTATCCCAAGATGTAATTGCCATGTCACACTGAATGGCCACATGATTCCTCGAAGCCGTCTGTAAACAGGACATGGAGGCAGCTTAAGACAAAGTACAGTATCCCCGTTTGTTACTAGGTCCAGACATTTTTTAGTGGGTTCTGGAAAATTGCTTTTACTATCAAACTAGTCTCGCTCGAGTATCACCAGAAAAGTAGGATTCCAGAGGACTGCAACCTACATGCCCTTACCAAGCTCTTGTAATTGATGATACAAGAGGCAGACCTATACCAGCAGGTTTCGCTGTGGATATAGATCAGACTGGTCATACCATCCAGCCATTGTTGCAGTCACACAAAATGGTGAGCAACAATGGAAATGTCCCTACCGGAATCTATCAAAGCTGTCACATTATACCATTAATTAGTACCATTCATGTTCAGGGAAGAGACAGACAGAGGATTAGCAAGTGTACAATACCCCCTTGCCCAGCTACAGTCCTTAAGCCTGACGAGTAGAGGGTAGTAAGGAATGATATACCCAATCTCTCCATACTTGAAACAGTGTGGGGAATTTGTGTGATTGCCCTTTTGCTTTGTCATGCTCTCCATTCTGTGGCGGGTGGGCACTAGTTTAGTGACACGTCCCACCTGGGATAGGCAAGCTGTCTGTTCTGCCCGCTCAGGTTGCGAAGCCGCCCTGTGAGCGCTGTGGAATTGATGAGAGGGTGTGATGTCAGAATGGCTGGAACCTGAAGTGACATCCCTAGACCCAGACAGGGTATTCTTTGACTGGTCTGCAGAGGAACAGAGAAGGGATCAGTGAATACTGTCACCACCTGATCTGGCATGTAATGACACCCATTGTAGCCCTTTAGCTGCCAGCCATGCGCACGTGTGTGACAATGGTTACTCATATGAGGTGAGCCCACTTAGCCCAAGGTCATTCATCCACTTTTGTTCTTGTTTTCTGTGGTGATTTTTTTTTTTTTAAACTGTTAAAATATTTTCTGTTTCTCATTAAAAATTGGATGCATAGTAAGTCTGATGTTAAATTTGCATCAAAAGTACCTTATCAAGAACTGTCTAAAGATAGAATGGTTTTTATTTTTTTGGGGGTCTTGTAACAGTGCCAAAAATAGTGTCTTTAATGTTTACAGGAAATTTAAAATTTCCTTTGTGTAAAGGACGCAACTGACTTTTGTGTACTAGAATAATGCATGTCCAATCTCTCACGAAGGTGTTGTGTTCCTCACAATATATTTGGTGTGGCGCTAATCCTGTAGCATCACAATGTAAATTAGTAAATACATTTATTTTATATGGATCTGTGCATTTGCTGTTAACCTTTTAATAACAAATTGCACAGTTTCATTGTGTTTTACAGTACAGGACACATTAAATGTCTGTAAATATGTAAGTGATTACCTTGCCTATCATGAGTTTTACTTAGAATGTACTTAATCAGTGTTTCACATTAAGAACACTTTTGCAGTTTGATGTGGTACTAAACTTTAAAGTTCACGAATATACAGTTCGTATTTTAAATGTTTCTTAGAAAGAATGATGACACTTCTAACTTCATAAATAAAACACAGATATACTTGCTCAGGTGATTTATTTTCCTTTACAGTTAAGAACAGCAAAGAAGGCATTTACCTGTATGTTGATTGTCAAAAATAACCAACAGATTTTTAGCCAGGTCCTAGACTGAAAGGAAAATTAAAATTGTTTATTTATGTGCAGCATGAACTTGTGTGGTGTAGACCGGATGTTTTTGTTCCACCTGTTTTTACTATTGGAAAATGACCAAATAAAACTTTTCATTATAGGGATTGTTTCAAGATCTGGAACTTTGACATATGAAGCTGTCCATCAAACCACTCAAGTCGGCCTTGGACAGTCCTTGTGTGTTGGTGAGATGGTGATTGTACTTTTGATCTTAGTAGTATAATGCTGTTTTTGAAGAGCTTTAAAAATTGATATGGTGTCAGAGGTGTTATTTTACAAAAATTCTGAAAGAGTAAATTTAGGAACTTTGTATTGGACCTATACATATACAGGTACATTAGAAGGGTGCTAACTAAATCTCTTACAATAGAGGTCAGTGGTCCCACGCTAGCCTATTTCCAGTGCTGTTTAAAAGTCACTGCTTGGAACTTTCATTTGATTGTGCCATGTACCTACAATATTATTTGATAAATACAGAAGAACTCTGACAAGTATTTTGTATTATTCTTTTAAAACAAAAATGAAAAATATATTATCAGCACAAGAAGATACAAGAAGAAAAAAATAGAATCAAGCTAGCAAGATATGAATTTCAAAACCTGAAAACATACTGTTGAAAACACTGAGTATCACATTGAAGTTATAGTACCATCCTTTTGCCAGGCCATAACAACTGTATATAGTTATACTGTTATATTTTTGTTTTCCTTTTTCAGTTCATTTAAAATCCAGGTTTCCAAATGATGATTCCTTTTAATGTGCTGAAAGTTTTCAAGTACAATTTTGTAGGAATTGGCTGTCTCATTTGCTTGATAACATGTTTTATTTCATTGTTATAGTATTGGTATCTGTCTAATTTTTAGGAATTGGAGGAGATCCCTTTAATGGAACAAACTTTATTGATTGTCTTGATGTTTTTCTGAATGATCCAAAAACTGAAGGAATTATTTTAATCGGAGAAATTGGAGGCAATGCTGAAGAGGATGCTGCAGAGTACCTGAAGGAACACAATTCTGTAAACAAAATTTTATTTTGCATTGTTGATAATTGACAGATTTATATAACTTATAGCTATCCTAATCTAATAACTATCTAACTAATTTTTTCCACAGAAAAAAAGCCCATTGGGATTTTGCTTATGATTGGTTATTGTCCAGCATACTGGTGTGGGGGAGTGTTTGGGTGTGGAATAAGAGTAGTGCTTTCCTTTCAGCATTTCACAGGGGTGCAGGGGTTTTAAAGCAAAGGTGAATTCTCGCAAATAACACTGTTTTTATCTGCTAGTCCTAACAGCGTATTGGCTATTATATAGTTTTTTTTTTTTCACGGTCATTGTGTACATTGATTTTCCCCAGATATTTTTAGTGTTAAGTGAAGGATAATTTATATATTTAAAAAAGCATCTCACCTATAGACAAACAGTGGCGGTCAGTGAGACCAACTTGCAACAAAAGTCTCAAACCTAACCAGCTTGGTGAAATGTGTTTTCCAGAGTATTCATTCACAACTTGAGATACCACAGATATAAGAGTAATGTGTGTATTTCATTTCTCAGGGTAGGATCCTTTTTGTGTTAGTGTTGGCAATGATTTTCCAGTCGTCAATCATTTTCCATTTTTAGAATTATGCTGGATGAAGTGATTAAAGCCAGAAGGACCAATAGTGCAGTTTGTTTATTGGTCCTGTTAACTGCAGCAGCACATTGCTGGGTGCTAATGCCTCATAGCTTCAATTGATAGTGTGAAGTTCTCACATTCACATAGATATTTCAGATTTCTGAAGTTCTTCATGTGACAGATTTACATCTAGTCTGAAAGCCACAGTAAGGGGGTCGACTGAAAGTATAGTGACTTCATTTTTTTCATTTTATATTCACATCCTATATATAGACATTTTTGAACCAGTTCAGATGGAGTGGAACAGTGTGAGGTTTTTTATGGTGGCAGGAGTGCCAATTCTGCCACCATTCCCCAAGTTTTTCCCTGCAGGTTGGAGGACTTACATGCAGGGATGGATGCAGATTAATGTCATACCCAGGACAGAGCACTTGTAGGTTAAGGGCCTTGTTCAAGGGCCCAACAGAGCAGAGTCCCTTTTGGCATTTATGGGATTCGAACCGTCAACATTTCCAATTGCCAGTGTAAGTCCCTAGCATCAGAGCCGTCTTCTGTAGTACTGAAGTGGACTAAATTGGCTCTGTCAATAGATGGCTTTTTGTTCAAAATATAGTATTGCTACTTTTAATTGTTTTGTTATATGTTTTATGAAATATTTGATATTTTGGTTGGCCACTTCTACCCATGTATTGTTTTTTTTTTTATTTAATTATATACTTGTTTTATAATATACATTTTTTCATTAATCTGAAATACTTGCCATTGTACATATTCTTTCAGGGTCCAAGTGCCAAGCCTGTTGTTTCATTTATCGCTGGTCTGACAGCTCCTCCTGGCAGGAGAATGGGACATGCTGGAGCTATAATTGCAGGAGGAAAAGGAGGTGCTAAAGAGAAGATCGCTGCTCTGCAACAAGCTGGTGTAGTAGTCAGTATGTCTCCGGCACAGTTAGGAAGCACCATGTACAAAGTAAGCACAAACATAAACTCAGAATAATAAAAGAATTATTTTAACTAAATGTAACAATATAACTTAATGGAGGAACTGTATTTCATCATTTTATTTTTAGTATATCTAACACACAGAGTCATACATTACCTAACTTTAGCTCTTAATTATACTTTGTGAGATAGACCCTTACATTTGTATTAGGACTGTTACTTGTAATTGAGATTATAATGTTTAATATTTTAAAATACTACAGGGCTTTGCCCCCTGCTTGCTTCGCTCGCCAACCCCGTGTGGGCCCTATGGGCTAGTCATTTCCCGAATCTACCGCTTGTGTATCGTGGAGCATATGTACAATTTAAACAGATTGTTATTTTCATGGAAACTGTTACATTTGCATGATAGAGCAAACTATTTTACATTACAGCATGTAATAAACAAAAGTAAAAAATAATAAAACGTAATACAGTAATCCCTCCTTGATCGCGGGGTTATGCGTTCCAGACCCCCGGCGATAGGTGAAAATCCGCGAAGTAGAAACCATATGTTTGTATGGTTATTTTTATATATTTTAAGCCCTTATAAACTCTTCCACACTGTTTATAAATATTCCCCGCACAGTTATACAGTATAATCCCTTTGTATTCTCTTAGATATTAGGTAAGATTCATTGAAATCATGTATATAAACACACTGTTTATATACAGTAAAACCTCAATATTATTTTAAAGATATCGAGTGTCTCCGATATCACATATGTTACAGCCATTACGATAAATACACCAGCAATAAATACGTACAATGCAAGAAAAATAGTATACAGTAAATTTGTGTACAGTGACACTAAACGTACGCACATGTACTAAGTACTGTAAGTAGAAAATTAATTATGGTTACTCACCACCAATGACACGATGACTTGTCCGATAACAATGAGTTTAATTTTACTGCACAACAAAGGAGAGTGTTACAGCCCTTCTAAAGAAGCCACTTCAGGCAATTGTGTAGCACTGCCATTGTTGTTCTTCTGGCAGTCTTCAATCCAAATCCCGACTAATCCAGACTACTGCCTTATTACATCCACTTACAACTCGTTTTGCACCCTGGTTAAAAGGACACTGTGGCTATAGATCTTATATTCCGTTCCTACTTTTTAAATAAAAAGAATTGTAGCCTCATTGATGCCGTAATGCCTACAGCGGTGTAGCTTTTCCCATCCTTCAGCATATCCAAAACGTTTACCTTTTCGGCAATCGTTAACATCTTCCGTTGGTGCTTGGGCACGGCCCCTGAAGCAGCAGCAGGAGCAGATCGTTTTGTAGCCATAATGAAGGGCTTGACTATGCCCAAAGATAAACACAAAAGAGCACAAAAGTTAACTCTTTTACACAGTGAAACATGTTGATGCTGAATGAGCGAGACGAGACTTCCTGGTTAACACTGCATTCAGCACACAGGAACTTAACTGCGTGCTCTGATTGGTTAGCTTCTCAGTCATTCGCCAATAGCGTCCCTTGTATGAAATCAACTGGGCAAACCAACTGAGGAAGCATGTACAGGAAGTTAAAAGACACATTGTCCGCAGAACCCACAAAGCAGCGAAAAATCAGCGTTATATATTTAGTTATGCTTACATATAAAATCCGCGAAAGTCGAAGCTCGATATAGCGAGGGATTACTGTAAATTGAAAATTATGTTTCATGTTGCATTAGAGGTATTTATTACATGAGTTATACATTTTGTGTTTGGCTTTGAAATTAATACGCAAATACTTTTGAAACTTAAACTTTTACTGTAACACTTCAGTAAAAACAATATTTGGAATTAACTTTTCCTCAATATCGCATTGAATTTTGATTCCGTGGTTGGACTTGCATCGTGACAACGCAACATTTAACTGGCCGTGAGTGAATATGTTTTCTTTCTCGCTAATAAATAAGCCGACTTTTTTGAGTGCTAGTCCCTGTGATTTGTTAATTGTAATAGCAAAAGCTATTCTAATAGGAAACTGTAAACGTTTTAATACGAATACTATTATTGGCTGTAGAATTTCTAATACTTCCAGTCGTTTAACTCTTTTCGTGTTGCATTGCTTCTCTGTGATCATAAATATAAACCTGACCAAATTGTGTTTTCTTTGAAATTAAACTTGTAGTAGCTTTAATTGCTGCGGGACCATAGATTCTCATAGCATATGATCCTGAATTGTGTAAATCTATGTTTTGAGCATTGAATGTGGTAAACGTGAACAGATTATTATAGATTCTGATATTTTGTCTGTAGTGTTTGTGGATAATACTTTAACCAAATAACAAATCTTTTAATTCTCACGGATACACCTGTTCATTAGGAAGAAACACTACTTTTCCCTGATGGCAACACAAATTAGACGATCTACAAGTCTCCAACTTTAAACTTTAAAGCCAAACAATATCTACATACCTCTGCTATATCATGTATGTCCATATATTCAATCTCTTTTTGCTGTTCCGTTATTTCACTCAGTAATAATTTCTATTTGTTAGCACTAATAAGATCTTTACTATTAGTTTTTTGAGACTTTCGAATTTTAGTACTTTCATAATCTCTAACCTGCTCTGCATGTGTATTGTGGCAACGTTTTTGAACCTCTTTACAACGTTCTACTTTGTCTTCTACATCTTTTTTTTTATTTCCGACCCCGCGTGGACCTGCTAGGTTTTTCATTCCACTTGGTCTGGGCTGAGTATTACTTTCCTTATTTTCCAAATTTGCACTTAGATTATTATTATTCTTTTTTGAATTCTTTTCTCTCCAATGCTTTTGGGCCTCTTTTCGACATGCTGCACTTTCTTCTTTGCTTATTCGTTGACATTTCATCTAGAATGTATAAAATTATTGCCCAGAAAAGGACTACATTGATGGAAATTAATAATTTGTGCGTCTTGTATTAAATTGAGGAAAACGTAAAAATTTGTGTCTGACAATAGCATTCACATGAATGAGAGGTGATTGGACCATGGGTGTGGTTGTAAATGGTTGAGAGGAGGCTGGGGCTTGTCAAAATCTCTTGGCAAAGTCTTGTCTTGCGGGATTTGAAATTATCTCTCTGAAAAGTCTCGTCTCAAGATTTCCTTTTATAATAGAAAGATATATTCAATGGAATAATTTAAAATGTAAAGCTTTTTTGAGCAGAAAGCATATGCGTATAGGGCACTCTAAGCTGAATGTTGTTCAGTCCTTGTGTTCCTACTTAATTCTAAAAATTCTAATTCCAGTCGTTTTTCTTTTTTCTCCTTCTAAGAATTCTGACTTTTTAAAATTAT
The DNA here is from genome assembly GCF_016835505.1 of Polypterus senegalus. NCBI lineage: Eukaryota > Metazoa > Chordata > Cladistia > Polypteriformes > Polypteridae > Polypterus > Polypterus senegalus. The sequence continues at coordinate 196,796,042 of NC_053157.1, read as the reverse complement.
TGTTATTTCATTATAGACCTTCATTGTAAATCTGGCTGTTAGGATATTGGAAAGCAAAGCATTCCTAGGACATATTTGTTACTTAATGTTATGAGTGATTTTTGCATTGGGGTTTATTCTGCATACATTTCATTAAGTTTTCCACTGAGCACAACCAATAAAAAGAAAGTAGTAACACAAAATTTGTACCTGTTGTCTCTGCATATTCTGACATTTGCCTTCATTTGAAGAATGAACAAGTCTTCAAACACTTGTTAGCTAGAGATGAGCTCTTTTGTTGAGGTAGTTGTGTTTGAACTTCATTTTTGCTCTTGAGAATTATTGTATAAGTAATGCATCTCCAGTTCATGCAGATGCTGCAAGTCCTGACTGTCATTTATCATCATCGTCATCATTCTCCACATTAGTACTAGTACCGCTGAAGTATGCCAAATAACCAATACTGTATGTGCGCACCATTTTTATGCACTAAATCTTAACTTCTTAGTAGGCAAAAACTCTGAATATTTGTTACATATCTGCATGCTAATAATAACTATAGCTACTTTTTAATATTACCCTGTCCACCACTAGCACAAAGGTCTGCTTTAATTCTAAGGGCTCATTTATACTTCATGCTCAGAACGCGTACGCGTCCGCATCATGGCTGCCACGCGTTCCCAGCGCTCATTTCATGTGTCCTCTGAGCAGGTCCTCAGAAATTAACGCGACGCTGCGCGCGAAGTTGCAGTACCAGCAAAAAGTCGGGGGGGCGCAGTGTGCTAAAAGTCGGAACATGACGTCAGAGTCTCTGTTTACTATCTACATGTGACAGCAAGCCTCTATGGAGATCCTTCGGGGATCGATGTGCGCACTTTGCTGTTTGATGAATGGCTCAAATACAGCACTATACATTATGTAGCCGATGTGAAGTTGCAAAAAAAAAAAAAAAAAAAATAGACGGCACGAAAGATGGTATGTGAGACTTTTAAAATGTATCGTGTCATTTATATATGTCTTTTTTATGTTTTAATTTTTGCAACTTAACAACAGCAACATAATGTATAGCGTTATATTTGAGCCACTGAGAAAAAAATAAAGGACACGGTGAAAATGTGTATTTTGTGATTAAAGTGGAAATTTCGGCTTTAATCTCGAAATGTCCGCTTTCACCTCGTAGTTTACTTTATCATTAAAGCAGACGGTCGTAAACGTCATCCCAGTTTTTAATCGCTACGAACTTCTTGGACCTGACAGCAGGTATAGTAAAACAATAAAAAATAGATGGCACAAAAGATGGTATGTGAAACTTTTCAAATGTATCGTGTCATTACGATCGGGAATATGTGACGCTTGAATATAAAAGCACCACGAATGCATCTGTATGTCGGCATTTTGCTTCAGCAGCGGAAAGCAGCAATAGATCGCCAAACAGAACAAATTAAATGTATGATATTCCAACTCTCTGCACATTTAGAATCTTTAGATTTATACTTGATATCACTTTCATGATGGAATGCATTAAAATGTGTATGTTACATTTTACATATAATTTCGTTTAAATAATGAATACTGTTAATAAATACACACATGGGGGTGTCACGGTGGTGGAGCGATAGCACTGCTGTCTCGTAGGGAGTTATGCTGCTGGTATTTCCTGCTTGTATTGCACAATGTGCTTCGGTTTCCTTCCAAAGATATGCAGATTTGAGGATTTGGTGCCGCTAAAATGACGCTAGTGTATGTGTGTGCTTGTATTCACCTTGTGATGAGCTGAGGCCTCGTCAAGGGACTGTTTCTCACTCGTGCCCAATGCTTCCTGGAATGGACACATACATCCCTGGATTTATGGATTTAATCAATAAGCATCCTTTTCAGAGATATTGCGGTAAGGTGTTATCGGAATTTAATAGGTGTTTTAGGCAATTCACAACACAGAGAAGCGAAACATGTTCTCACCGCGATAATATCTCGCACTGCCACCTGGTGGATTCCTCCAGATTTACGTAAAGTACGCGCAAGTATAAACACTACAACGCTTGCGTAGCAGGAGCGTCCGCTGCAGCATGTGTCGCGTTAGGTATAACTCCGGCCTAAGGGTCATTAAAATATATCCTCTTACTGGCCTAAACTATAATTAGCATCACAGGTCCATAACCAAATGCAGACCAGCCGTGATCAAGAAGTGTTATTCCAAGATGAGTCTAAATAGAGTGGCTAAATACAGATCATTTTGGTTTTTTAAACTCTTTTAATTTGATGTACTTTATTTATCCCCAAGGGGAAATCCGTCTTTTTGCATGACCTTTGGGGTTTAGAGCATAAGGTCAGCCATTGTACAGCGCCCCAGGAGCAATTTTCAGGTTAAAGGCCTTGCTCAAGGGCCCAGCAGAGCAGACTCCTTTTGGGCAATAACAGAATTTTATCCAGCAATTTTCCAGACACCAGCACAGATCTTTTCAGTAGTTAATTCATACATTATCTCTATATTTCATTCAGACATTTGTTAAAAACTGTCATAATTTTCACTTAATTGATTTGCTGTTTTTTTTAACACAATTCAGCAATCACAAGGCTCAAGCAAAATACCTCTAATAGGGCTCTATGGAATCCATTTTATTTTTTCTCAAATTCTGTTTTATTTTGTTTTGATTTTCGGTTTTCACTATTTTATTTTTCCTTGATTCTGATTTTTTTTTAACTGTAAGTAGCAACAGCTACAACAAAACAGAAATAATGAAATGATACTTTACATTCCTTTTAATGAAACAGCACACTAGCACAACTGAACCTTATTTTTGCAGTTCCATCCATCAGGTAGGAACCCAGATCCTCCATGATGCTGTATGTTGAGACTGCAGTAGGACAGTGAGTGCCCTAATGAATTTTAAGAGCTGTTATTAGTTTGATGCATCCTTCTAAAGTGAAGGTTAACTTCACTTTTAGGGTCCAGGGTATTTGTTACAGTCTGAGCTGATGTGTTCTCAGCCAGAAAGAACTTTTTGTAGAGGTAAGTATGTTCAGCGTGGTACCCTACTGATTTGAACCAGCTATTCCACCTGGTGTTTCCTGCCTTGGGGGTTCCTGACAGGCTTCTTAAAGAAGGCAGACTTTATCAATGTCACTAGTGTTGCAGCCTCACTAAAATATTTATAGTGCTGCCAGGTCTCACCCACCAAACTGATGAAATGACACAAGCAGGTTGAATGTACATTGTTAGGCATTACCCCTTTTAAAAGTTCCTGGTATGCTTTCAGACAATATGATGCATTTTCTGTTACCACTGCTAAAATGTCATTAAGATTGAGCTGGTTGTTATTAAGGGACTGAAGTGCTGCCTGTGAAAAGTTCAAGTTCACTCTCCATAGAGATAACATCTGCCAAAAAGTACTGGTCTTCAGTACCTGTAATTGTAATTATGTACATTTTTTCTAATGATTCTTAAACGATAAATGTTTATAGATTGAAAACATGCATCATTACATCTGTAGCTTTATCTGCTGCATACCTTAAAATAACTAATTACAAAGCAAAAGTAAACTAATCTGCAAGATGCTAATCTGGGATTTAAACAGAAAAAAGAGAGACCCGCTTTCAAGGGCTAGTTAAATCTGAGGAGAAACCTGTTCTTCTGCCCAGGTTTGTAGGTGCTGAGTTTATAACGAAACAATCAAATGTGGACCTTATGTGCCTCTTCACCGGGAGGCAAAACATTTAATAAAACCAAAAACATTGTTGTTGATTTTTAAAAGGGAAACCGTTAACAACCAGTGCCGTTATAGTAACATTTTTCTACAGGAAAGACTGTTAATAGCGGTTAAATATTAATTCATGTACAATTAGAACTGCCTATGTAAAAGATTTACCATACAGGCAAATGGTTACTGACTATGTTGAGAACTATGTGGTCTCAGCTATCAGTGGTTTCATCAACTACAACATAAATTTTATTGCCACAAATCTTTCAAAGAACAGTGTCCGTATGTTGCTCAAAGACATGGGACAAATGAGTTTGATGAAGACTGCTTTTGTTTTCTGGCAGCACACCTCCCTGTTTACAATGTTTAAAAGAGAAAAGACACATCTTCGCCATTTTTTTGAGCGGTATGTCTGACTCGCTTGGCCACAAAGTCCTCCACAAATTTCTATAAAGAATTGCATTCGCTTGAAAAGCATCAAACTTGAAAATAGTGTCTGAAAAACAGAACTACAGATTATTAAATTGTTTTATTTAATGGGATTGTTTGTAAAGGTCACACCTTTTAGTCTCTAAATTCTGCACATATCTGTTTTTAAAAATCTGAAATCCATTTTTATGCATTAATTCTGTGATTCCATCAGTGTTTTCCACATTGCGGAAATCGTAGGGCCCTACTCTTAAGTATCCATGGCCCATGGAAACACCTTCATCATACAAATGCTAAAATCCCAGGATAAGTGTGTAATAATAAAACTTTAATAAATGTGAAACTTATATGTAACACAACAGGTCTTCCGTTGTTTGACTGTGAGGAGTACAGACGTACAGAACTAATTGTATACTGCTAGATGATGCATATGCAAAACTTTACTTGCCACCTATTGATTTTCTCCATCAAAAATAGACAGCAAAAAAAATTGGCAATAAAGAACAAAAATAGTATTATATTTTAGTTCAGTTCCATTTTAGCTTGCTTAATATGAGCACAGAGTATTTAGTGTTACTGTATTATATTTGTGAATCAATGCATAGAACCATACCATTTACAAACATTTGTAGTTTAACAATTTTACAGAAACCAGTGTCCTTTGTTAAAATATGTTTAACATACATTTCAGTTAGCAAAAGATGTAGCTAGTTAACAGCAGAGGAGTGAGAAAATAAAAACTGTAGTTGACACTGTTCCTAATGAGAATAAATCTCTGTGGTGTTCAGGGTCTGCTGTAACAATTAAAGTCACAGTTCTCTTGACCTAGGCTAATATAGCAACTGCCTTCTCTTTCAGAATTCTGTAATTTTCATATACGCGTACAAAATTCTACATTTGTACAAGCTGTACAACTTTTGGAACATAAAATTGCCTAGTTTAATGACAGTAAATCTTAATTCAGATATTCCTAGTCACCCTGAAATAATATTATTCCAGAGCAACAACTGAAGCTTGTTCAAAGCACAAGGATTAATAGATAGCCTAAATTAGGTGGTTTTAGTCGAGGACTAGGAAATTGGGGGGCTGGGAGTTTAGGACGGGCCATGTTTAGAACTGTACATGAGCAGAAAGACTAATGTAAAAACTAATATACAAAGTTTAAGTGCTGAAGTAAAATAGCACATTTAAAAAGCATGATTTAACAAATCAGTTGGTGGTGTATGTAGCTGAGCATAATTATGATATTATAGCAGTAACAGAAACCAGGCTAAATAACAAAGATGGGGATGAGTATAACATGGATGGGTGCACATTTTTAGGAAGGATAGACAGAACAGAAAAGGAGTAGGGTTTCCATTTATGTAAAGCAGAACTTAAACGCAAGTCTTTTTCAATTGGATGATAAGCCACATCTTAGTGAGGATGTCTGGATTCATTAAGAAAGCATCAAGGAAAAAAGCCTTATACTGCTCAAAGCTTAACTAGGCTAACTTTGCAATTAGTGGGAGTACAAGAACAGGAGTTTATATAAGTAATCAGTGATTGTTTATTAACATAGTACGTTAAAACACCGATGATGGGGGAAGCCTGACTAGATATAGTATCATCCTCTTTAATAAAACCCTTGTGTGCGTCCAGTGTCCGTGTGTGTGTCTTCTGGTGAAGTGCGCATGCGCGGGGCCACACAGCATGTGTTCAGTCTCTTCCTGTGCATTCCCTGTGCAGAGAGATACACACACACACACACACAGGAGCGCGTGTGAGTCACACACACACACACACACACGAGTCACACACACACACACACACACGGAGATAGCGAACACGCGACACACAGAGGCGCGCGCGGGTGAGTCACGCACAAACAGACACACACAGGCGAGAGACACACACACGCGTGCGAGTCACACGCACACACAGAGGCGCGCTGGTGAGTCACACGCACACACAGAGGCGCGCGCGGGTGAGTCACACGCACACACAGAGGCGCGCGCGGGTGAGTCACACGCACACACAGAGGCGAGAGACACACACACAGACACACACAGGCGAGAGACACACACACACAGGCGAGAGACAGACAGACACACAAACACACACAGGCGAGAGACAGACAGACACACAAACACACACAGGCGTGCGCTTAAGAGACACACAGGCACACGCGTGCATTGTTGCAATGTTACTTTTCTTGGTTGTTTATTAAATTACAGATTTTCCAAATGTTCATTTTTTCCTCTGTGCTTAAAACTCATTCAAAAAAGAGTTTTTAGCGAGCGGGTTATAAGGCTATAGCGCAAATTCTTGCAGTGTTAGTTTTCTCTGTTGTTCAAGGTTTTCTTAGTGTTATTCAATGTTTTTACATTTAGTTTACTATTACGCTGTGCTTTCAATGGTATAGTTAACTATATTTGTGCTTAAAAACTTAAAAAAATATATATTTACATACAGTTCATACGGTTTGGAATGAATTATGGTCGTGAACCGAGGTTCCACTGTATTACTGTCAGACAAAATTACAGGAATTTCACGGTAATACAAACCAGTATTACTGAGATAGAAAATTAAAGGCACACAATACAGTGACACATATTACAGCCACATACAAGGTCCCTTGCCATTTAATATAGACTGTTCATACAAATGTTCATGCACAATATATGTAATTTCAATATTTTGGAAGAGTAGCAAAGACTAAAACTCTTAAGAAAACGTTATTTTAACGGGCTTAATGTCTAGTTTTGCAATAAAAAGGATAGAATTGAGTGTGTAGAGGTGATTGTAATGCTAGGTCAGGTGACTACAATATAATGTAATTCTCAATATTTTGGAAGAGTGCAACTGCAAAGACTAAAACTCTTAAGAAAGTGGATAACCTCCCACTGGTTAAAGGGATTACTGCTTAGATGAAATAGACTGAAAACAAACAAATCACCAAGCCCAGGTAATATTTATCCTTGAGTGTTTAAGGAAGTTAATGAGCACAAATATTATCCCTTTATGCATATTTTTAGGAAGTTGCTGCATATTGGGGGGCAGATCCAGACAACTATAGTCCAGTAAGCTTAATGTGCATCACCGGTAAATTAATGGAAGGAATTGTTAAGAATAAGATTGTGTAACACATGGCAAGAACAGGAGTTCTACTGAACCGTCAGCACAACAAGGGAGGTCATGTTTTACTAACATGCTGGAATTCTATGAGGAAGCAACAAAAAGATATGACTAGAGTGATGCATATCAAGTTATTTATCTTTACATACAGAAAGCATTTGATATGGTCCATGCATGAGAGGTTGTGCATCAGACTAAAAGAAGTGGGAGTTCAGAAGTTGTAGTGTCTAGATTGGTGCAGAATTGACTAAAACACAGGAAGCAGATGGTAATGCTTCAAGGAACCTTATCAAAATCTAGCAATATTAAGTGTGGTGTCCCGCAGGGTTCAGATTTATGAGTGAGTAGTGCACTCATCACTGTCAGCATCCAGACCATGTTCAGAAGTGATTAAGGATGACAGGATGTTAAGTTATTTAACACAATGTCCCACAATACTTTGCGAGGCCAGCACAACATCCCCCGGAGATGTAACAGCCAACATTAGATGGGACTGCCCCTTGGGTATATAGTGCTGATTATTTGCATTACAGACTGGTTACAAAGCTTGTGCAACTCACTACATTCTTCCTTCTTTGATCTCATGGAGGTTTGGTCGCAGTTGACACTATGAAGAGCACACGATCTAGCTCACAGTTAGTATCGCTAGTCTACTGGCTGACACACTACAGATATGAATACTGGGAGAATTGGATTATCAGAGAAAACTCATGCAGATATAAACAAAACATGTAGACTTATGTGCTAAGGCAGCTGGTGAACTACTATAGCATCAGTATTCATATATATGTTAATACACAGCATAAATAACAAGTGGTCTCTGCTTGTTGCCAAATGTGCAGGTCGATCTTTGACTTCCAGATCAATATAAGAAAAGGAGGCGCGTGCCCTATGCTGCATCATTAGCCACCTAGTAAATAAAAACAAACCTTGAAAGAGCATGATGCCAATAAACAAATGAGGTTCTATGAATTGATAATAATAACAAAATATTTATTACTATTTACAAGACGTTTTCATGTTTTTGATAGAACAAAAAGTGTAAACCATCAGCACAGATAGTTTGAAGTGCCTTCAGCGCGGCTTCAAAAAATATAACGAGTCAGTCATTTCAATCATATAATGCCACTTTGAATTTTCTTCCAATAACACTTTTAGGGCTGTTTTTTTTTCTTTTTCTCCCAGGGCTGAGTATTTTTCCAAAGTAAAACATAGTTTTCTGAAAAGCACACAAAGCAATGGTTTCTCGTATAAATCAGCATAAAATGTCTGTTGCTGCATGCATAGCCCTGTGTGCTACTGTTTTATGGACTGTTTTATGAAAAGTACACAAAGCAGTACTTTCTCACGTAAATCAAAATAAAACAACCTAAGTATTTTTTCTAACTGTTGATTACAGTTTCTGCATTTCTGCTTTGTTTCTATTAAATATATTTATTTGTGCGTCTCTGACAGTGTTGTTTCTTTTTTGATTCCACGGAGGCTCAGGTCGCTTTTTTGGCCACAATAATCGCTCCAGTATAGTTCTGGCAGACGTTTCCTTAGCTCTCAGGGACAGTTTAAAGATGATTGCACCATTATAATCGAGTCAAATCTAGTTCAGTTAGTTCATCCCCATTGACTTAAGTGCATTTCCCTGATATTCCCGAACACTTCCATGATTTCTCCAAACTCAAGGCAAAGTGAACACAACGGAGTTCGCTCATCACTACTCAAGGTTTTTACCACACTCCTTATCTGGAGTACTGTGTGCAGTTTTGATCACCCAGCTACAAGAAAGACAGCAGTGCTAGAAAAAGTAAAGAGAAGAATGACTAGGTTGATACCAGGACTGCAGAGGATGAATTAAGAGACAACTTTAAAACAGCCCTTTCAGTTTAAGCAAAAGAAATTAAGAGGAATCATGATTGAAACGTTCATGATTAAAAAAATGAATTAGTACAGTGGATCACGACTGTTATTTTAAAATTAGTTCAACAAGAACACAGAGGCAAAGTTGGACATTTGTTAAGGGTACATTTTCCACAACCATTAGGTTGTTTTTCTTCAAACAGAGATACATAGACAAATAGAATAAGTTACCAAGTAGTGTGGTAGACATAGACAATAGAACTTTAGAGAACTTCCAAACTTGACTTGATGTTATTTTAAAGGAATTAAGTTGATTTATTTGTTGCACTGTTACCCTTATTTTGGATTTAAAAGTAACTCAGAGAAAATAGACAAAGTCATTCTTTAATAGCAGCTTTCAGTAGTTGTGTTTTTTTGTGCAGTTCAGTTTACAGTGGATTCTGTCTAGGCTAAGTAATCTCTGTTTTCTTATATTATCTGGTATAAATAATGTTTTTGTTACTCCAGCATCATTCAAAAGTATAACCACGCATTCACATTTAACTGTCACTGCGCCTAATTAATTACCTTACATGGAATGCTTCTTGTAGAAATGCCTAATGAATTATGCAGTTTGTTTCCCTTTATCACATACAGTTCTTGAATCTTTCTAACCACAAATAATACTACCATTGTTTCTTCCTACTCCTCCAGTTCTTAATGAATGATAAAGAAACTAATGGAACAGAAAAAAGTACAATGTGCCAATATTTGAGGCTTGAATGTTTTGCAGTTAAAATTACTTGCATTTGTTGAAATGTAGGTTAAAAGTTCTGAAGGTCACGTGTGCTTTCTTATATAAGGCATGCATGGTTTCAAGATGATTTTTACAGTAAAGTATATACTGAACTTATAACAAGCTAATCAAAGAATTAGATTTTTTTATACTGATAAAATATCCATGTTACTTAAAGTGTTGGGGTAAACTGCTTACACTTTGGTTAATAACTTCTGAAATTTTCAGTTCACTTAATTTATTTAAAACTGTAAAACGCACTGAAATTCTAAGTTTAAACTTATTTGGATGTGACAGACCAATGTGATTTTTTTTTTAAATAATCCTGTGGATTCACACACAGTTTCAGTTGATGTACTGTATTTGTTTCTGTAACCAGACTTTGTAATAGTTCAATGACAGTATTCTTGTACAGAAAATGCCATGTTGCCTTCTAATATGATTTTTTTGGATTTATGAATTGCTTTTTCGTATTTTTATTTAACTTGTTTGAATTTAATAAGAAATGTTGTTAATATACATTAAGAAAATATATTTAAAATATATTAAAAGGTGTTCAAGTTTGTTTTCCACATATTGTTTTATCCCTGTCCCTCAGGCCCAGCTAAAATAGGTTATTTTGATCTTTTTTTTTAAATTCCTGTAGATGGCAGTGAAATATCATGAAAACCAATCAATAAATAATGCCTTAATTCTGCATATAGAAATCACTTCAAAGAAGTTAAATTCAAATTTATTTTGTCCATAAACATATTTATTCTAAAGAAAAATAACTATAAATGTTCAAAAGAAATTATACACTATTTGACAGTATTTTTATGGATATTTCAATTGTTATTTAGCTGTATTACATATTTAACTAAGGATTATAATTGTGTGCAAGTTTTGAATTTCAATGTTGGTTATCTTACTTTGTAAAGATAAAATAATCAATAGTTGAAAGCCTAACTAAAAAGACAATTGTTTACTCTTGGTCTTGTTAGACAATATTCTAATTTTAGTTTTATTTTTTTTATTATTATAATTTTTTTATTTTAAAGTTTGAATAGTATGTCAATGGCTAGGTTTGAAACAAAAAATTTTCATATTTCGAGTTTCTTAAAAAATCAAAATAGCCAGAAAGCAGTTATAAAATTTAACTCTGACCATCGATGGCAGCTAAAGTTAGTTTCAAAAGATATTTAAATGTTTCTTTTTTTCTTTTCCAAAAAATAAGTATCTTGTATCATAAATTCATTAAACTGCTTATGACCTGAAGGAATACTGACAGATTTTTTTTTTTTTAAATAATATGTTTGCATTGTTAAGGCTATATGAAGCAACATGCTGAAATTTAAGGAAAACACAGTTGCAGTTATTAGACAATATTGTAATTGTAGATTTAGTCTTTTTTATTTTCGTATTTTAACATTGAATTGTATGTCAGTAGCTAAAGATATTGTTCATATTACACTAGTAAACAATGGATCCTAAGTATTTATAAAAGATTTTATTGCTTGCAAAAGCAGGTGTTTAAATGCAGCCTTCCCAGTGGTTATGGGAATTTTTAAACCCCCCATATCATCTGCATTGTTTACCAGTGGTCAACAGAAGGTACAAACTATTAATGTGCAACTCCAGTAATTAATTTAATTTTGTTTTTTTGTTGGAACTTCTGTGGTGAAGAGTCTACATTTTAAGATTTTACAGAAGATGTGATGGTTTAAGCTGTGGCCATTATAGAGCAGTTATAGGCTACCTATGTTGTATATACGTATTTCCTTTCCAAAAGTCTTAATAGTTTAGAGCTCCATCTACCTACTCATTTTCTTAAGTCTCTTTGTTTATTAAAGGATTGCACAGAGCCAGAGCCTGTCCTAGCAGCATTAATTACAAGGCAGTAATGCATGTTGAATGGAGTGCCAGCCTATCACAGGACATCCACACATTAATTCATATCAAGTCAGTCAAATGTAAAGATCTTTAAGCTTTGCAGAAAAAATGGTTTTTAATTTGTTGGCATATTGTGTCATTCTCTTACTATATAAATCTAAGCTGTTAAATGAGAAGTGAGTTTAATGAGAATTCCTTGAAAATAAGTTGTTTTTTAATAATGTTTTTTCCCTCCTCTCTTGTGACAATAAGTGTGCTTATTTACATAACTAGATAAAAGTGTAGACTTCAGTACTACAACCTCATAATCTGGTCAACAGGCTTTATTGTTTAAAGTTATACTCTGTCATTTTCTCTGTTTGCAAACCACCTCCCAGCAAGTTCGGTTCAGTTCAGTGTAAAGTGCATGTTCTCATTGTCTTCACATGGGTTTCTGTCAGAGGCATTCGTATTACTGTACATTGAATTGAGTTTATTTATCATTTTCATGGACTGTTGTTCTAACTGGTGAGGTATCTTATGTTACTGGTATGTCAATCTCCAGAACTCCCGTGATCATAAGTCAAGTGACTGCTAAAATTAATAAAACGATACAATTTAAGTAATTTTGGGAATTTTTGCATTTTATTGCACAGTTGCATCTCTTCTACATTATGAACATTTTAGAACTTTCTTGAGTATATTTGAACTAAGCACATTAGTATTGCTCTAACACCACTATCGCCACTTATCTTTCAACTAACCAGACTGTCATTTTATGTAGGCAGAGTTTTACATTATGAGCAGTACTGTAGCATAGTGAATAAGCCTGCTGCCTCAGTGATCTAGATCCATATCTTTTGTCAATGCGGAGACTGCACATTCTGCCATTTGTTCATGGGTTCTGCTCCATGTGCTTCACTTTTTCTCTCACTTTCCCAGAGACATGCTAGGTAACTGTTAACTATAAATCAGCCTTGTGAGTGTAAGTGCAGTTGTGTGCAAGAGTGAGCCCTAAAATGGACTGCCAAGACTGATTTCTGCCTTGCACCCAATGTCCCTGGTATAGGATCTGGCTCAACACTACTCACCTTTGGATTAAGATGGTTTGAAAATAGTATGTTTTGATTTACTTTACTGTTAAGACAGATCACAGTCTCTCTAGACCAGCAGTTCCCAATGTGTTGGTCGCAATAAAGAGCTGGGTTGATCAAGACAAAAATAAAACAGAAAATTACTTATTAAGGCATTTGTTACACCTCATTTTAAAAGAAGCATTGAGTTCAGATATGATCTGGTGTCCTGTCTATTGACTCAATTTGACAGTCTTAAGCTGGGGTAAGCCGAAGGACTGTTTGCAGTGAAAAGTGATTTTAATTATTGTTCGAGTTGGAAACATCTGCACCAAAATTAAATTTCTACACTGTACCTGCCATGCCAGGATCACACTTGACAAAATGGCTATCAACGTTTGAGCTGTTTGTGGATGGCAAAGGACTTGTTTTAACAGATACATAGCAAATGACAAAACAACGGAGAATGGCACTTTTTTTTGCACCATGCAGGCATGGATGAGCAGGGTGTATTTTCTACTTAGGAAAATAATGGTGGGCTGGCTGATTACAACAACACATTAGCTGTATTAAGCACTTATTTTGTGCCCCAGGTGAACATGGCTTTTGCAAGGCAAGTTTTCTACCAGCTGACAAAAGCAAGGTGAGACTATTCAACAGTTTGTTATGCAGCTCAGGAAGCAGCTAAAGACTGTGGTTTCAAAGGTGATAGAGACAATCAAATAAGAGACGAGGTATTATGCAAGTGAACTTTGGAAAGTGTACAGAGGAAGTATCTAGAGGAGATCTCAAGGCTCACCCTTAAGATAGCAGCACATTGTAAGCTCAAAATTTACTATATTAATCATATCCAAATTTTCCATGAGTTCTTGAGTGCACTGGAAATGAATCATATCTTTTTGTCAATTGAAGTTGACCAGTAATCAAATTTTATAAATAAAATGTATTATTATTATTATTGATAATAATCAAATCTTCAATATTGCTTATTCTTCTTTAAATCATTTCATTGGAAAGAGGTACTGTATTGTCTTTATCTTGTCAGCTTTTTTTTCACCAATCATTATTTGCACCATATCAACAGTTCTCAGGAAAATCAGATTTTCGGCAGTTGTATTTAGCTTACTGCCTTTTGGATTGTGAAATGCAACTCAGTAACTTGCTAGTGGTACTTTTTCATTAGTAGAGGTTGCCTAAGCAAAAATTGCTTCCTCCTTGTGTAGGTTGTTTAGTTTTCTTCCACAGGCTTAACTTGTTTTATCTGGGTGTTTGGTATTTAAAGGTTGAAGTAACTTTGATGTATTCATACTTTCTTGTGACAACACTTCTTCACAAACCACACACTGGGATTTATTGCAAATAACAATAAAAACATATTTGAGATATTCATTGTCTGTAGAGTCTATTTTTCTTTTTATTCTTGTTATTGCCAGGCATAGAAGGTTCCAGTGATCTTTTTAAAAAAATTTCCATCTTTAAGAAAATGGCTATAGCTTGTACTTATCATTGAATATTCAATATTCAATATTGTTACTGTTACTGAACAGCACAGCTTGGAAATGATGCCTCATCAAGCTTTGCTGCTTATATAAATAAAGCTAAACTCCAGTGCCATTGTATGATTAAACATAATTAGCATGCCCTTTCTGGTGAAAATTTCAGGAAACACGAAGAACAAAGACAAACCTTGCGCTATTGGGTAACAGATGTCATCAGTATTTCTATTTATTTGATAACTACTTTGCTGCTGATGAGCTGCTTTGTTTATGCTTGGGTTGAGTACAGTAGTGGGTTGGGGGTCACAAACAAAATTCTCACCCAAAAGTGGGTTGTATCCTAAAGTTTGGAAACCACTACTCTAGACATACTGACCAGATTCTTAACGTAAGCCTGTTATTTTCTATATTTTTTGAATATAGCCCTTTTCTTCATTTATGTGCGGATATACTTTATATGGGCTATATAGTTATATGAAATTTTTAACGATAAGATGCAACCCTGTTATATGGTCTTAACTATTACAGCAGGTGTGGTTAACACAAACTTTTTCTCAGCTATTCATGGCCTCCTTAGCATTATGTTTACTTCTGGAAAAAGTGTTGAATGTATTTCAACAGTATAAAATGTTATGTGTAACAGAAACCTGTAAAAACAAAATGTCAACACAATCACAGTAGGAAAGATATATGTAGTGTCCACAGCTGGTCTGATGCAGATTTAGTCTGATAGACTAAATTAGACATTTTGTCTGATATGTTTTGAAGCAGTGAGCAGAGCACTGAAACTTGATAGTAAGAATGAAACAAACAGATGTCAGGTCTGCTGCCCATGTTAACGTCTGATGACCAGTTCACATCGTTATCACTCGATATTGAGCAATGGTTCACTTTCAGTTTGTTCTAAAACTGGATTTACGGCAGTTATTTTGCTATTGTGTTTTTGGTTGATGATTCCGTGCCATTCATGAATATTGTTGAGTTACCATAGAGTTACCACAATATAGCAGAGCACATAGAAATACTCATGGTGTTTTGCAGGCTCATGTTGTTATTTCATCCACCTGATGGCAGCAGGATACTTGTCCGAAGTTCAAGCTTAACACTGTAAAGCAGATTATTATACATCACCCAGAGTCCTACTTGGGTTTATCCATATTTACTTTTTGAGCTCAAGTCATGCCAGGTTAATGTCAAGAAAATTAAGATCCTCTTGCTTTATCTGTTATTAACTTTTTAGGAAGCAAAACAGTTTTCATGCAGTGGAAAATAGACTTTGCACAAATAACACATCTTTGCATCATAATAGTGTTTCAGTACCTTAGAAATCAGTTGAACACTTTAAGAAAATATTGTTTGTAATAGGCTAAATATAGCATTTATTAATAAAGAATAATCTATACATATATTAATACCATTAAGGAAAAATCTTGAATCATATTTAATGAAAGTGCTCGTTATGGAATGTACAATTTAAACACACACCTTGTTTTAGCTTACTATAGAGTACTTGTTAATATTAATATTACAAAGTAGATACATTGCAAATATTGTAAATGTGGCCCGAATCTATACAATAACAACAGAAACAAAATGGATCCTGGTAATTATAGATAAATAGGTCTTCTATAACATGCTAAATTTTGTAAGCTTCAATAAACCATAAATTAGAAATATATGTGTATGAAAATAGTATATTAAATAACAGACTGAATAGGTTTATTAGGGGAAGATCCTGCCAAACCATTCTGTTAGAAGTTTTTGATTAGGCTCCTGGAATAGTTGAGAAAAGAAAAGTATAGGACATTAGTTACTTGGACTTGTAAAAAGCTTATGATACAGTTACACATTGAAAATTAATTCTGAAGCTAGAAGCTGTTGGTATAAGGGGCAACCTACAAAACTCAGATTAGCTAACCAGCAGATGACAAAGAGTACAACTACAAGGTGAATGTTCCATAAGTTAGTAAACTTGTAAAATTCACAGAAGATTCTAACATTGAAACGATGGGAGATGCTGAGGAGCCAGCAAAAACAATTCGGAAAGACTTGGTCAGTCTTCAGAACTGGACTAATACTTGTAAAATGAAATTAAACGCAGAAAAGCACAATGTTCTACACACATGCAGAAGGAACGTAAATTTTAAATATCAGATGTGAGATAATGATTTCCATGAAGAAAACCTTTGAAATGGTCTTGGGAGTAGCAAAGTGCTAAAGCAACTAAAAAGGCAAATAAACTATTAGATTATATAGTAAAAGCTGTTGAATATAAATCAAGGAAAGTTATATTCAGACTTAATAATTCAGTGGTGGAGTACTGAGTGCAGCTGTGGCAACCGTTTCGTAAAAGCATTTGGAGCTGTGCAAAAGAGAGCAACATGTGCCTCCCAAGACTTAACACTAGAATTACCAGAGCCTACGAAAAAACTCGTAATTCCGTCCCACCTTAAACTGCTTCTTAAATCCCTTCACACCTCTCCGCCAGCGCCCTTTGTCTTCTAAATGTGCTGATAAAGAGCAGCCGGCTATTCCATCCCCCACCAATTTAGAACGTGCACGAACTTCTCTCAGCTCATGCCTTGATTGAGTATCTGGGAGTGAAGTGGAGTTTTAGAGTGGAAATAATAGATCGTTGTTTGGAACACACGCATTTCATGTCTGTTCCTTTTCTACAGTAATCTGTGTCAACACATTGTTAAAACAGAAACTTTTTTTATATTCTAGTAGTAGATGACAAAATGTAGGCATAAACTATATAATGTATGAAGCCTGAAGTCCAAATAGCAAAGAAACATTTTCACAAGAATAACACAATTGCACTTTTATTCAAACCTATAACTGCAGAAACAAAAGCCGCCTTAACATGCGACATTGACACCAGTTTACTGTAACTGACTCCGTGGTTCAATAGGTTCAGCCCCGCTTGAATCAAGAGGGGACGGGTAAGATCCTGCGCCCCTCCATTTTGAGAAGTAAACTGCTCTTAGTCTTACTGTTTTAGAATAAAAGCATACATTTGATTTCAGTCTGTAACAGCCGGTGCAATTTATGATCTTTGTAAAGGTTAGCTTTTTTTTTTTAATTCACTTTTCACTCTCTCAGTCGCGTTCAGAATCAATCCATACAACCCCATCTGACACGGCTGTTTTCACTAAAGACGCGCTATAGCTCTGCAGTGTACCACGATGCATACTAACGCTACCCATGGTTCTGACACACAAACGCTGGCGAAGCTGCCTTCTTCGTGTCTCACCGTCACTTGCTTTTCTTTTTATTCAGTTTTATTGAGTGTTCCTGCCAGTCCCCGCATGTTGCTGTATGCTTTTTCTTTTGTACTCCAGGAAAGCAGAGGAAAGAATGGTAAAGACCAGTAACTTCGGCGCTATATGCAATCATCAGACACTCCCCATCTGCCCGTGTCGTTCAAACACAGGAACATATGTTGGTGTAAAAGTATAACAAAAGTGCACTTTTATTCAAGTGCACTTTTTCCATCGCCTTTTCCTGTAAGAAGAAGTGTACACACTTCTCTCGATGCCGTGGTTTCTATTACACACCTGAAAGAAAGAGACAATACATGTGAAAATATCCAGCATACAGCAACATGCGGGGACTGGCAGGAACACTCAATAAAACTGAATAAAAAGAAAATCAAGTGACGGTGAGATACGAAGAAGGCAGCTTCGCCAGCGCCTGTGTGTCAGAAGCGGGTGGGGCGTTAGTATGCATCGTGGTACAGCACAGAGCTATAGCGCCTGTATTCTGTTTCTTTTGTACTCCAGGGCACGCAGAGGAGAGAATAGTAAAGAGCTGTAAATTCGGCGCTATATGCAATCATCAGACACTCCCCATCTGCCCGTTGTTTTGTTATACTTTTCAATACTTTTATACTGCTCAAACGGGCATGCTCAAAAAATACACATGTAATGCCACGAAAAGTGCACGCAGACACTTCATTTCGCAAACAAAACAAGTGCACTTTTATTCAAAACTACCTGTATAACAGAAGAAAAAAGAAAGCAAGTTACAGTAGGCGATTGATACGACATCTTGCATGGTGCAATGCTAAGAAGTGCTGATTTTCATTCCGTGCTATATAAAATCATCACATTCAAATATTAACAGTTCCCACACACCCAAGGACCGTCCTTCCTACATTTACGACACGTGTACTTGTTGCAGTGTACACACCTCTCTGTGCTATGGTTTCTATTACACTGAATGAGCACCTGACACTGTACTTTCTTCCCTGGGGGAAGGTCCCGCATCAGAGAATTTTGCACCATGCATATACTTTTACACCAACATATGTTCCTGTGTTTGAACGACACGGGCAGATGGGGAGTGTCTGATGATTGCATATAGCGCCGAAGTTACTGGTCTTTACCATTCTTTCCTCTGCCTGTCCTGGAGTACAAAAGAAAAAGCATACAGCAACATGCGGGGACTGGCAGGAACACTCAATAAAACTGAATAAAAAGAAAAGCAAGTGACGGTGAGACACGAAGAAGGCAGCTTCGCCAGCGTTTGTGTGTCAGAACCATGGGTAGCGTTAGTATGCATCGTGGTACACTGCAGAGCTATAGCGCGTCTTTAGTGAAAACAGCCGTGTCAGATGGGGTTGTATGGATTGATTCTGAACGCGACTGAGAGAGTGAAAAGTGAATTAAAAATAAAAAAAGCTAACCTTTACAAAGATCATAAATTGCACCGGCTGTTACAGACTGAAATCAAATGTTGCTTTTATTCTAAAACAGTAAGACTAAGAGCAGTTTACTTCTCAAAATGGAGGGGCGCAGGATTGAACCCGTTACCTCTTGGTTCGCAAGCGGGGGCTGAACCTATCGAACCACGGAGTCAGTTACAGTAAACTGGTGTCAATGTCGCATGTTAAGGCGGCCTTTTTTTTCCGCAGTTATATGTTTGAATAAAAGTGCAATTGTGTTATTCTTGTGAAAATGTTTCTTTGCTATTTGGACTTCAGGCTTCATACATTATATAGTTTATGCCTACATTTTGTCATCTACTACTAGAATATAAAAAAAGTTTCTGTTTTAACAATGTGTTGACACAGATTACTGTAGAAACGGAACAGACATGAAATGCGTGTGTTCCAAACAACGATCTATTATTTCACTCTAAAACTCCACTTCACTCCCAGATACTCAATCAAGGCATGAGCTGAGAGAAGTTCGTGCACGTTCTAAATTGGTGGGGGGATGGAATAGCCGGCTGCTCTTTATATCAGCACATTTAGAAGACAAAGGGCGCTGGCGGAGAGGTGTGAAGGGATTTAAGAAGCAGTTTAAGGTGGGACGGAATTACGAGTTTTTTCGTAGGCTCTGGTAATTCTAGTGTTAAGGACATAACCAATCTGACAGGCCTAGGGATCGGAGTCCTCTTGGATCTCGAGCTGAGGGCACTATATAGGGACCTAATTCAAGTCCTCAAATTTCTCAGAGTCATCACTAAAGTAGATCCAGTATAGTAGAATCACATACTCTCAGACCCTGGCGGAAATCAATGAGATGTTTATTTTAGACTGAAGTAATAAAGCACTTCTTCATGCAGTCATGAGGTTGAAAAAAGTACCTGGATAAGATATTGGGCCAAAGTCAGCTAATAGCTAACAAGCTTGTTGCACAGAATGCTCCACTCGTATTTTTCAAACTTGTTATTTCCTTAAGATGACTTGTGCTTCTTAGTTGGAATGAAAAATAGGCAGATTTTAAAACTGGTGTTTTATTCTTATTCCCTCCTTTACCACCTGGCCTTACACTGAGAAAATGTTTATGGAGCAGCTATATTCATCTGTTTTTTAAAATTATGTAATAAAAAAATTTGCAGATGCTCTTGACTGCAAATTCTGTTCAATCAGTTTTGCAAAAAAGAGATTTTTATTCCAAACATTCTAATGCAATAAACTTTTCTTGTCTGGTTTTTCATTGGCTTTGCTATGCAATGGTAAATAATACATGCCTACGAAGTATCTGCCAGAAGGACCATTTAACTGCTTGGGTGAGGTGGTTGATAAGGTTATTTCTCCTGGTATGTGTAGATAATAATTCCTGTCATTGCTTACAGTGTCTAGAAATGTTTACATTTTTATTATTATTCGTTTCTAAAGATTTTAAACATGTATCAGGTGCTTTATACTTTCTACTGCGTGTGAAGCGGATGGATAGGATTAGAAATGAGTACATTAGAGGGTCAGCTCAAATTGGACAGTTGGGATGACAACAATCAGAGAGGTGAGATAGCGTTGGTTTAGACATGTGCAGAGGAGAGATGCTAAGAATAGAGCTGCCAGGGAAAAGGAAAAGACAAGGGCCTAAGAGAAGGTTTAAGGATGTGGTAAGGAGAGGACATGCAGGTAATGGGTCTGACAGAGCAAAATGCAAAGGATAGGAAGATATGGAAGAAGATGACCCACTATGGCAACCCTTAAAACAGGAGCAACCGAAAGAAGAAGGGTGACATGATGTCCACATTTGTAGCATGGTTCTTAATCTAAATGTATGTTAAATTAATTTATACCTCAAAGATCTACAGCATCTAATCAGAAAATTCAAACAACTGGTTGTTCAGCAATGGTTTAAATGAAACCTGAGAAAAAGGCTTGATGACATGTAATGGACAATTCCACTCAATACAGTTTTTAGGTTCTTGCTCCTTATACTGTGATGGTGCGGGTTGGCTCCAAGCTCCTGTGGCATTCAGGGAGTCCCTTGAACCCGTCACAGTCGTTAGTGTAACCAAGATGAGCCCTGCAAATTAGGTTTTTCTTCTGATCAACCCTTTTTTGTACCTGCTCCCACTTATTGTATATGCCTCTGTGGGTGCAGTGCCTCATTCGCAAACCGCGGAAAGTCAATGGAGCACTCAAGACAGACCACACCCTCATGTGCAGGTGCACTCCATTAGTGCTGGGAGGTATACCGGTTCATACCGAAAACCGTTTTTTATTTTTGTTATGATATTAATTTTTCTTATAACGCAATACTGGTTTAAATAGCCTAAACAACGTTCGGAACGTGGCGCTGCAGGAAATTGATTAAGAGGAGACAAATTTTTACTGCTACATCGCTAAACACGCATGCAACAGAGTACATGTGTTAGTTAAGGTATTGAGTGGTGAAAATGGACAGAGAACATTCCGATACTGAAGCTGTAGCAGGCGATAAAATTGAACATGATGACACAGAAGAACTTTTACAGAAAAAAGGAGCAGCGTCTGTTGTCTGGAGATTTTGGTTTAAAAGGTCAGATGTGGACCAAACAACTGTTTACTGCAAACGACAATTTATTAGCCGCAAACATGCTTTGAAGTACCATGAATGTATGGAACTAAGATTGGCACCCTCCATGTCCTCAGGTAAAACTGAAAAAGCTAGAGGACACTCGAGTCAGAATTTACTTGTAGACACATGTGCTAGAGGTACTGCCTACGACAAAATAAGCAAGCAGTGGATCAAGATAACCAACGCTATTACAATCTTTATAGCTAACGTGTCAGAGGACAGAGATTGTTAACATTAACAGAAAGTGTAGTTGGTTTACAAGAAATATTTACTATTCCGTTTCTAAGACATGTTCAATACGATAAAACTTTTGACAAGCACCTCTGAATATTTTACTAAGTCTAAATGCCTCTTTGGATGGTTAAAAATTTGTTGTCATAATTATAGTTCAAGTTGTTTGCAGAATTTGTTTAATAAAAAGGTTCTATATTTTTACTGCAACTGTCATGCAGTGTGATTCCTTCTCTTCATTGGTACCACCCCCTTGAAAACTATCGCTTTACGGGGCCATGCAAACCTGTATTAATACTTGTGTGCATGCACATTATATATTTTTTTTTGTACAATGGAACAGGTTATTCTTAGCCAGTCTACTGCAGTAATTACAGTGGAAAATGTAGTTAACATCCACTCATGCGTTGGGAAAAAAAATACTGTTTAATACCGTGAAACTGGTATAATTTTGAAAAATACCGTGATATAGAATTTTGGTCATACCGCCCAGCCCTACACTCCATCTCAATCACTCCACTGACCTCTTAAAGCTGTGCAAACATGCACTACCATGGAGATCAAGCTGGCTCTTTAGTTATTTATTTATTTAAAAACCAACCATGTGCATATTGGTACATATGCTGTACATTTTCAACACAGTACTAAATTTAGAAATGGACATCATCAGGGTGTTTCTACTCATGGAGATCTGAAAGTAATATTTTCCACCATACAGTATGTGTGAAAATAAGTCTTTAATTTCATACATCTAAAGTACACGTTTTTTATGTCTATGTTCAGTACATTTATTCTGCATTTCTAATTGTTTTGCAGGAATTTGAAAAGAGGAAGATGTTATAGAAGACTTAATTGAAGACCTAATGGATTACCACATCACCCACTATGTCTGTCTGTGTATTCCTGAAACAAGATTCCATAGTTTCTTCAGAGCACTATGATGATACATTATGCTATTTTTTAGTGTGCACACAATTGTACGCTTGAAAATAAATATTTTAAAACAGAATTGTTAACCTTTTTGATAGGTATGTAGTCTATCCAGCATTAAGATCCAAGTTCAGTTTCAGAGGTGTATTTCACATTTAATTTTTTTTTGCTGATGTTCTAGGGATGAACTTGCCTTGTATTCATACTACTGGGAGTGGCCCCTGCAAATTCAATTAAGCGTGTTTGAAGATGTATGATTTCCTCCAGCATTAACCAGCAAAATCACATTTAATTTGCACTCAATTTTAGGTACCGACTTGGATCATATGAGATAGTGATGTAAAAGGTTAACAGTCAAGTTCAAAAGAAGCATAGAAATGTAACAGGATTTAACATGGAAAATGAATCAATAAAAAGTAAAAGCTGTCATGGAAGCGCTGTTTATTTGTGTAGACACGCTGGGAGAGAAAAAACTTAAATTAGCAAAAAAAACGGACAGATGTTCTCAAAAGCAATATCTTTCATACAATACATTTGTGAAGGTTAAAGCTGAATTATGCTAACAGTTGACTGTCTTACTTGAGTGGTCTTTGGTTAGACTTGAGTTTAGCCAAGTGACTCTCGGTCTGTAACACTTTGAGTACCACCGCTGTAAACATTACCATAAATAACTATTGTTTCAACTTAAAAGAAAAACGTTTGGTGCTAGTAAGAGATTGACACCTATTGCACATGAATAAGAAATGAGGAATTACAGTAAGGTTAAACTAGCAAGCAGGTGGTTTGGTAACATAAAGTCTATGATATTTTTTTATGTGTTTGATAATAAAAATCGTTTTGCTTAAAGACAATATAAGATACAAAGAGAAACTCATCTAAAACCTGATTCAAACAAGGTGTGAAAAAATGGAAGCCAGACTTTCTAACTGCACAGGTATGTAAGTGTACAGTACGTATACAGGTGCTGATCATAAAATTAGAATATCATTACAAAGTTGATTTATTTCAGTAATTCCATTCAAAAAGTGAAACTTGTATATTAGATTCATTCATTACACACAGACTGATGTACGTATTTCAAATGTTTATTTCTTTTAATTTTGATGATTATAACTGACAACTAATGAAAGTCCCAAATTCAGTATCTCGGAAAATTAGAATATCAATTAAGACCAATGCAAAAAAAGGATTTTTCGAAATGTTGGCCAACTGAAAGGTATGAACATGAAAAGTATGAGCATGTACAGCACTCAATATTTAGTTGGGGCTCCTTTGGCCTGGATTACTGCAGCAATGCGGCGTGGCATGGAGTCGATCAGTCTGTGGCACTGCTCAGGTGTTATGAGAGCCCATGTTCTCTGATAGTGGCCTTCAGCTCTTCTGAATTGTTGGGTCTGGCGTATTGCATCTTCCTCTTCACAATACCCCATAGATTTTCTATGGGGTTAAGGTCAGGCGAGTTTGCTGGCCAATCAAGAACAGGGATACCATGGTCCTTAAACCAGGTACTGGTAGTTTTGGCACTTTGTGCAGGTGCCAGGTCCTGTTGGAAAATGAAATCTGCATCTCCATAAAGTTCGTCAGCAGCAGGAAGACGGACCAATGGACCAACACCAGCAGATGACATGGCACCCCAAACCATTACTGACTGTGGAAACTTTATACTGGACCTCAAGCAACGTGGATTCTGTGCCTCTCCTCTCTTCCTCCAAAATGCAAAATTTACTTTCATCAGAGAACTTAACTTTGGACTACTCAGCAGCAGTCCAATCCTTTTTGTCTTTAGCCCAGTCGAGACGTTTCTGACGCCGTCTCTTGTTCAAGAGTGGCTTGACACAAGGAATGCGACAGCTAAATCCCATGTCTTGCATACGTCTGTGCGTGGTGGTTGTTGAAGCACTGACTCCAGCTGCAGTCCACTCTTTGTGAATCTCCCCCACAGTTTTGAGTGGGTTTTGTTTCACAATCCTCTCCAGGGTGCGGTTCTCCCTATTGCTTGTACACTTTTTTCTACCACATCTTGTCCTTCCCTTTGCCTCTCTAATAATGTGCTTGGACACAGAGCTCTGTGAACAGCCAGCCTCTTTAGCAATGACCTTTTGTGTCTTGCCCAACTTGTGCAGGGTTTTAATGGTCGTCTTTTGGACAACTGTCAAGTCAGCAGTCTTCCCCATGATTGTGTAGCCTACAGAACTAGACTGAGAGACCATTTAAAGGCTTTTGCAGGTGTTTTGAGTTAATTAGCTGATTAGAGTGTGGCACCAGGTGTCTTCAATATTGAACCTTTTCACAATATTCTAATTTTCCGAGATACTGAATTTGGGTCTTTCATTAGTTGTTAGTTATAATCATCAAAAGTAAACATTTGAAATACATCAGTCTGTGTGTAATGAATGAATCTAATATACAAGTTTCACTTTTTGAATGGAATTACTGAAATATAGTGGGTATGGAAAGTATTCAGACCCCCTTTAATTTTTCATTCTTTGTTATATTGCAGCCATTTGCTAAAATCATTTAAATTAATTTTTTTCCTCATTAATGTACACACAGCACCCCATATTGACAGACAAACAAAATTATTTTTGAAATTGTTGCAGGTTTATTAAAAAAGAAAAACTGAAATATCACATGGTCCTAAGTATTCAGACCCTTTGCTGTGACACTCATATATTTAACTTGGGTGCTTTCCATTTCTTCTGATCATCCTTGAGATCACCTTCATTTGAGTCCAGCTGTGTTTGATCATACTGATGGACTTGATTAGGAAAGCCACACACCTGTCTATATAAGACCTTACAGCTCACAATGCATGTCAGAGCAAATGAGAATCATGAAGTCAAAGGAACTGTCTGAAGAGCTCAGAGACAGAATTTTGGCAAGGCACAGATCTGGCCAAGGTTACAAAATAAATTCTGCTGCACTTAAGGTTCCCAAGACCACAGTGGCCTCCATAATCCTTAAATGGAAGACGTTTGGGATGACCAGAATCCTTCCTAGAGCTGGCCGTCCGGCCAAGCTGAGCTACCGGGGGAGAAGAGCCTTGGTGAGAGAGGTAAAGAAGAACCCAAAGATCACTTTGGCTGAGCTCCAGAGATGCAGTCAGGAGATGGGAGAAAGGTGTAGAAAGTCAACCATCACTGCAGCCCTCCACCAGTCAGGGCTTTATGCAGAGTGGCCTGTCGGAAGTCTCTCCTCGGTGCAAGACACATGACAGCCCGCATGGAGTTTGCTAAAAGACACCTGAAGGACTCTGAGATGGTGAGAAATAAGATTCTCTGGTCTGATGAGACCAAGATAGAACTTTTTGGCCTTAATTCTAAGCGAGATGTGTGGAGACAACCAGGCACTGCTCATCACTTGTCCAATACAGTCCCCACAGTGAAGCATGGCGGTGGCAGCATCATGCTGTGGGGGTGTTTTTCAGCTGCACGGACAGGACGACTGGTTGCAATCGAGGGAAAGATGAATGCGGCCAAGTACAGGGATATCCTGGACAAAAACCTTCTCCAGAGTGCTAAGGACCTCAGACTGGGCCAAAGGTTTACCTTCCAACAAGACAATGACCCTAAGCACACAGCTAAAATAACAAAGGAGTGGCTTCACAATAACTCTGTGACTGTTCTTGAATGGCCCAGCCAGAGCCCTGACTTAAACTCAATTGAGCATCTCTGGAGAGACCTAAAAATGGCTGTCCACCAACGTTTACCATCCAACCTGACAGAACTGGAGAGGATCTGCAAGGAGGAATGGCAGAGGATCCCCAAATCCAGGTGTGAAAAACTTGTTGCATCTTTCCCAAGAAGACTCATGGCTGTATTAGCTCAAAAGGTTGCTTCTACTAAATACTGAGCAAAGGGTCTAAATACTTAGGACCATGTGATATTTCAGTTTTTCTTTTTTAATAAATCTGCAACAATTTCAAAAATTCTTTTTTTTGTCTGTCAATATGGGGGCTGTGTGTACATTAATGAGGAAAAAATTAATTTAAATGATTTTAGCAAATGGCTGCAATAAAACAAAGAGTGAAAAATTGAAGGGGGTCTGAATACTTTCCGTACCCACTGTAAATCAACTTTGTCATGATATTCTCATTTTGTGACCAGCACCTGTATGTGTTTCACATATAGTCAACATACAGCTATGCGCTACATAATATCCGAAAATGTGTGTACAGTACGTTTGTGGTCCGTGTATCAGAGTTCAGAAATGTCAATCGGAGCACAGATAACCAGACATAGCAAACGCAACAGCTTCCTACACGGAACACGTTGCATCTCATATTTCTTATATGCAAAGTGATTGCAGTGCCATTACTGAATGGTACTTTCTATTGTTATTTTAATGTGAACTATCCCTATTTATAAATAAAACGATTACCACATATCAGTGTATGAATTGACTCACAGGCAGCAGCACACAATTGCGCTTATTACGCATCTCTGGAGCGTTGTAGCATTACCTCTGTGTTTAGTCAAAACAGATACACTACAGTATCCCATACAGCTTTGCTAAATACTGTATATAGTATGATGTTCACATAATGTCTAATGGTTGTTAAGCGGCACATACCTGTAATATGAGAATGGCATGCTGATCAATAGTGCTGTGTCTTTATGCGTAGATAAGACAGAGCCCAAAATTCTGTATATGTGCATATTTTACTGGCCTGGATAGGATCCCACTCCTACAATGCCTCTCTGTGATAAATAAGCAAATGTTAGCTCACAGCTTCATGTCCCGTGTGAAAGAGCGAGTCGGCATGTGAGAGGCAAAGACTGAGTTTTGTCAGGGTGCAGTAGACGCAGTCAGTCATTAGGCTGCCTTATGGTAAGGCCCACCAGTGTCGTAGACTGCGGAGGTCAAGGTGAGCAAATGAAATTATGTAGACAGGGGAGTATGTCTGCAGCATGGAGCACATTTAGAGTTGCAATTGAATGTCATTTATGCCTAATATATAACTAAAGTGGATTTTTCCATTGTAGGTTACTATTGCTGTCCTTAATCTTGATCTTGGTTTGAGAACCATGATATTCAATTTTTTTTATTTCAGTCATGTAATTTTTATCAGAAACTTTCCATTTAGCAAAAATGAACCAGAATAATTAAAAATGCTTAGCATGAGCTGCTCTAATTCGGATTATTCATGAGAAAAGTAATGATTTACTTCATGGTTGTACCGGTACATAATATACTTGTGCCAAATATTGGAAGTACTATAATGTGTACCTCTATTTAAATGTTAAAGTTTAAATGTTCTTGATTGTAATAGAAATTTAGCAGTTTTATCACTCTGAACAAGGGCTAGATCTTCAGTAAAGCATCAAAAAAAAACCCCATAATATTCATAATACCGTTTTTACTCGTGTACCATGCGCCCTCATGTAAGCCAGGCACCCTAATTTTTATAAAGAAAATCGCGAAAATTGTTTTGCCCCATGTACGACGCACGTTGTGATTGTATAGGAAGCGTTTTCCACAAAATGCCCTTCTGTTTTTGTTGCATGACGAAAGTTTTTCTTTCTTCCGTCGCCAATCTCGAACACATGACTCTGGAACACCGTACTTGCGACCTGCTGCACGATTTCCTATCTTCTCTGCTTCCAAAATCACTTTTAGTTTCTCTCCCGCCGTGAAGGAGCGTAAACGCTTGCTTCTATCCATGCTAAATGACGATGGCAAACTGATTCAAAAACAAGAGAGCGAGCAAGCGAGCCCAAGCAGAAGAAGTAAACATTACAGCATTACAGTTAC
Organism: Polypterus senegalus; assembly: GCF_016835505.1. Taxonomy (NCBI): domain Eukaryota; kingdom Metazoa; phylum Chordata; class Cladistia; order Polypteriformes; family Polypteridae; genus Polypterus; species Polypterus senegalus. The sequence goes on along the minus strand of NC_053157.1, from coordinate 196,767,554 downwards.
TTGTGTATGACGCGCACCTGAATTTCTAATGCAAATTTTCTGGAAAAAATGTGCGCGTGGTACACGTGTAAATATGGTAACTGCCCTTGAAAATGGTCTAAAATGATACCCGACATGCTTATGTTTGAAATTTGTTTTTTAGCCCTCCTCTGGAGGCACCAATAACAAACCAAAAAGTAAAAATATTATCATAGTTATGATCAGCAACCTCAAAATTGCATAAAAAGACACTACAGATATATTGCCGATTCTTTTGGTTTTTTGAAAAGGAATAAACTTTGGCCACTCGAATTCCATTAGGGGGTGAAACCTGAGGTTGGTTACTATGACATGGCAACCTTCAAGTCCTTCTCATCATTTTTGCTGAAGACATCTATAGGTGTCTTTACTCTTTATCATCAGGGAGTAATTTCCTGCACAAAACATGGTCCAGAAATGGAATACAAATGAGGGGTTTTCGGGTCTAGAGGGCATAACATAGGGGAGAACCCCCAAAAGACTCGACGTCTTTTATAACTTGACATCGAGACGGGTCAAATTGTTAATTGTACATGGGGTTTTTCCCGTACTGGTGAGTCAAGAGGCATCGGACAGAATAAAACACTGAAGTGATTCTTAAGCGTCCAAAAGTAATTCTAAATGAACATGTAAGAAACTAGTGAGTATTATGTGATATTATCTACTGTTGAATTCTGCTCTGTACTTGTAGTATTTCTGTTGCACTGTTATATTGTATTAAGGATTACTTGTGTTCTGATCTGTGTATTACTGTATATTGTATTTACCCCCTTTTTGGGATACCCACTGCACGCCCAACCTACCTGGAAAGGGGTCTCTCTTTGAACTGCCTTTCCTAAGGTTTCTTCCATTTTTTCCCTAAAAGGGGTTTTTTTTTATGGAGTTTTTCCTTGTTTTCTTGGAAAGTCAAGGCTGGGGGGCTGTCAAAAGGCAGGGCCTGTTAAAGCCCATTGGGGCACTTGTGTAATTTTGTGAGGTATCAAATTCAGACTCGAATTCGAATGGCTTATGGATTGCCGTTGGTTTTGTGACATGTCATAAAACATCAGGTACTTTCTTCTTGGTGTAAAAGGTCATACGAGCCGATTCTGTATTTCATTAGCCAATCAGAAAGTGAATAAGTGTTTATGCATTTGCAAGTTTAGCTGTGTGGGCAGGAAGGTAAAGAGGTCAAGTTGTGGAAAAAGAAGACCATCTCTTGTATGAAACTTCTTGAAAGGTGTACTAGAATTGGTGCTTCAAAGGAAGGCAGATTGGGGAGCATTGGGCAGCAGCTACGCATTCCCGCTTTGTGTTATTTATTTATTTACAGATTACCATAGCATGTATTGTTCGCTGCACGAGTATCACAAAGTCTTAAAAGCCCAATGCTCTCGCAACACAACACTGTAAGATTGTTCTTAAGTCTTCTGACCATCAGTGAACCCATAAAATCATAAAAATGCCAGCCTGATTCTGATCAACTTACCAGTACATATGAGTTATTGAGTGGAAGGGGGGTCTCTGATCTCCTCCAGTCATAACATTATATAGTGTACACCTGCACCTAACACCCTGTCCAGAACTTCTGCCTGAAGTAGGCTCTGGCTGTCCACACTCTTTAGAAAATTAGACATTTAGGACATTACTGTTTGCTCTGCAAGCTTGACAATCCCACCCACCTAATTTGTACATAATGACAATCGGGTTTTGAACATTCTTAGAAGTCCTATCGTCTAATACACTACCTGGTAGTTAATTCTATGCACCTATTGTTCTCTGTGAAGGAAAAATGTTTGTGCAAAATCTATGATTTCTAGTGAAGACCTCATTCCAAAGTAACAGCTTGGCTCCACTACACTAATCCTCTTCATAGTTTTAAACACTTTGATCATGTCATCTCTATTAATCTCCATTTGCTTAAACGGAAAAGGTTTAGTCTCCTATAATATTTCTTCAGAGCTCGTAGTCAACCTGGATTGACTTCCAGGTATGGCCTTCTCCTCTATTTACTTTCTTGTATAGGGAAAGGGTTGTAATCTCCAAAAATTCAATTATCGAGATTATGATGAATCTCCCTGAGGTACCATTTTTGGAATTGCGTTTGTGTGTCAGTCTGTGTCTGCGTGTGTATTTGGGTGTGTGTGTGTATGTAAACACAATAACTTGAGTATGTTTTCACTTAGCTCAACCAAATTTTGCATACAAGTGTTAGGTACAAAGCGTAGATTTCTATCAAGTTTTGGGTTATATTCTACTAACCGGAAGTGGTACTTTACCTGAACACATACTCGATTTTTGGAGATGCAGAGTCTGATTTAGTCAACTTTACTTTTATAATATTTGTTCAATATATTATTCATTTGATTTGTTGTTGATGCTTCTTTAATGTACATAATATAAAAATATAATCATTATCTTTGGGTTTACTCCTCAAATATCCATCCCCATATCTGAGTATATGAGAAAGTCTAGGGGAGACCACGCCCAATTTTTTTTTTAATAACATGGAGACCAAAATACAAATGCACAATTCCAGTACTTGAAAGAACCCAGTATGAGAAGAAAATAACAGTAATAGTAGGCTCAGAAGGGGACGTACTGTTTAGTGCCATTACCAAACGGTTCCAAAGTCGTGGATTTTAAAATACTCACCTGTGTGAATGTCTCGTGGAGTTCCCCTGACTCTGTGACTCTGAGTTCCGTCTTCATCTTAACGTCATATATCTGAGGTTCACTTACAACTCTATGATGGTCTGTGAGAGAGCGCAGCAGTGTGTGGAGTTGCTCTTCAATGGACTGGTATCCCTTTCAAAGCTGTTTGAGGGTAAGTTGCAGTCTCTTCTTCTCTCTGAAACATGCTTTGAAAATCAGAGGTTGGATATTTAGCTGTATTTAATATTTTAACAAATTCCAAACTTATTAAAAAAGGAGACCTGCACAGATCAATTTTAGGGTTTGAACATTGGCATAATCTAGACAAAAACAGGCCATTCGGCCCAACAAATCTCGCCAGTCCTATCAACTAAATTCTTCTAAAATTAACATCAAGTTTTTAAAGTCTTACTCTCTCAAAGCTACTTGGTAACTTTTTCCAAGTGTCTGTGGTTCTCTGTGAAAAGAAAAACTTCCTAATGTTTTTGTGAAGTTTACCATTAACACTTCTTAACAGTATCCCTGTGTTCTTGATGAACTCATTTTAAAATACAAGTGTCGATCCACCATAATAATTCCCTTTATAATTTTAAACACTTCAATCATGTCACCTCTTAATCTTCTTTTGTTTAAACTGTAAAGGCTTTCCTCATAATTCAACCCCTGTAGCCCTGGAATCAGCCTAGTCGCTCTTCTCTGGACCTTTTCTAGTGCTGCTATGTCCTTTTTGTAGCCTGGAGACCAAAACTGCACACAGTTCTCCAGATGAGGCCTCACCAGTGCATTATAAAGGTTGAGCAGAACCTCCTTGGAATTGTACTCCACACATCATGCTACATTACTTAACATTCTGTTAGCCTTCTTAATGGCTTCTGAACACTGTTAGGTAGTTGATAGCTTAGAGTTCACTATGACTCCTAAATCCTTCTCATAAGGTGTGCTCTCGCTTTTCAGACCTCCCATTGTGTATTGCTTATAAGAGTGCACGGTTCCTATTCATTTGTGGGGGAAGAGCTTTGCTACTGTGGTCATATAGAAGGCACAATGGAAGTGAAATTCATTGACTAGAGTTTCAATCATAGGGTGTGGCAATTTTTCATAGAATACATCAGAAATGTAGCCAGCACCCTCACTTCATCAATAGGAGGCAAAACATGGCACATGACCAAATCATCGAATGGTCTGGTAAAACTATATTTAAATAGTATTTAAAGAAGTTCTAATATTAGATAACCATTAAAATCCCACTAATGTTTTGATGGAGTAAGCAGTAATTTAGCAAAGCATATGCAAATGATGTGCCGCTTTTCAGCTCTAATAAGCTTGTTGCTGTGGTAACGGACCAAGTGCCGACTATTTCAGCACGCTAATGGAGATCACAGCTTCACTGGATGGCTGTCTTTTATTTTTCCCGAGGAGTTGGATGACACTTGTTTGGCATATTAACCCCTGTCAGCTACTTACAGTTAATTTTTTCTGCATTCCAGCATCATCTGTAATAAAATGCCCAAAGCAGTTATAAATATTGTAAAGGTGTCGTTTTTATCCAATAATCCAGCATTTTGGGCCACAATACGACAAAGTAAACAAAGAAAACATAACAATGGAATTAGACTGATCATGAGCATTGGCACGTCATTTTTCTAATCCATGACCAAATTGTTCATAAAAGGCAAACTGCTAGTCTTAAGGGACACTGCTGCACTTTTTAAAGGATGCTTTCTATGCAAGGCTTGGTTGAGTACTTCAGGGATTTCCATGGTGATGGGAAAGAATTGGAGGAGGCAAGTCATTATTAAAATTGGAGAAGAATTCTGTCTGCATTTTGGGAGATTTCAGTTGCTACGAGCAGCCAGGGTTAAATATTCTGCACTGTCTGGATTATTCTGATTGCCAGAAGAGGAAACTGCATATAAAAATTAACACCTTAAATACAGAAATCACACCGTCAGTTATTTGTAAACGTCGCCATGGTGCTTAGGATTAATCGTGTACTGACCAAGTTACCCAGCTTTAGTTGGGCAAGAAAAGGAAAAAGTAATAAATTATATATTAACAATCTTTATTAACCTCAAACTTCTTTACAGTATTCTTGTTTTTCCCTTCTGGCAAAAAGAACCCAAATTGTCATATATTACTCTGGAGACTATATGGTCTCACCTGGGGTTGCTTGGGTCCAACAAAAAAATGTCAGATGAAAGAATGAGTGACACTTTATGGGTGAAAGTCTAACCTGGATATCTCGGTTTGAAGGGTCTGTTGGTAGATCACATTGTATTTTTGGAAACTCTACTTCACTGGGTATTATTTTTAATCCTTGCTCGAAATATAATGGTGGAGGGAGGAGGGGCAGTTCCATTTAGACTAAATATGATTGGCTATCCCTATTCAAAATGCGATGAGTCAGTCATGGACTTATAACCTCTTGCTCTTCTCTGCTGCTTCTGTTGGGTGAGGCCAGAGTAAGATGTCAAAAATCTGATGTGTGCCCCCCAGGGATGTGTGCTCAGCCCACTTCTGCTATCCTTCCTAACTCGTGACTTTCAGCCCCAACTGCATTTTCAAGTTTACTGATGACACAACGTAGTAACAAGTTGGAGCTGGAAATGACCTCACGCCTGAGTTTATCGTGGTCCAGTTAAACATGCAGAAAAAACAATACAAACATTGTCAGGAAAACCTGATGTGCCTACTCTTTTGGAATACAGACAACTGATGAATAAGTTGATAGATAGATCGATAGATAGATCTACAATGCATTTCTCAGTTTTGTGTGCTTCCAAACACTATAGCAACATGTCCACGTCGGATAGTATTATGTGTACAACTAATTTAACGAGACACAAATAGACAGAAGTGCACAATACTACCGTTTTCGCTTCTGTTGAGGTGTGGTGCAGCCATCTTGCATTTTGAGGCCACTGTTGTGGATACTCTTCCAACTTTCCAAATCCACTTGAAACTTCCTATTTGAAACGTAGAAATTCTGATTCCCAGTTCAAAGGGAATGCAGCATAAGTACAGAATGGAAATGTAGAGAAGATGGTAGACTGGTGCAAGAGCAACTACTTGTCTATTAATGTTTGTAAAACTAAGGATATAATTGTGGACTCCAGAAAGATACCCCCTTGCTTGCACTCCACTTTACATCAAGAGTTTGGAGGTAGAGAGATGTGAAAAGCACCAAATTACTCGGTGTGTATCTGGTGGAAGATCTGATGTGGTCTATCAATTCCTCCTCCTTGATCAAGAGAGCACAGCAATGACTCCACTTGCTTCATGGTCTAAAGAGGCCAAGCCTTCCATGCTATACCTTCACTAACTTCTTCAGGGGCACCACTGACAGTGTCACTGTCTTGTACTCGAACCGTAACACATCTGATTGCAAGTCTTGCCCTCAGTCTGGGTGATGTGGCTCCTTGGCATTGTTCTCTGCCTCCTCCTCCATTCCTAAACGTGTAATGCAGTTAAAGGCAGTGGAAAGAACAGATAACAAATAAAAAAGCCTCATGTTTACATCTCATATTCAATTTATCTTATGTTAAATTTAATAAATTGATAGTACCTGCAACATAAATAATGGGAGCTTAATTTCATCTGTTATGATTACAATAATGTTGAAGAGCCATACGATTAATTGATTTTATATTAAAATAGTGATTTTTATTTACATATTTCAATTTTTCAAATCGTAAGAGCTTTGATTTTAAGTTGCACATACAGTACGTTATGAAGACTTCTAGCACTCCATTCTCAGTCCATGAATTTTTCCAGTTTTTCCCCAAATTTGCCTTATGAAGACCAAATGCTTTGAACTGGGAAGAACAGCCCAGCAACAATGAGCAACAGTGCTGATGGTTTAAGCACAAGTACTGGTAATAAAATATTAATTGTACCAGCCAAGAAACTGAGGTGTGTGGCTAGGGTTTCGAATAATGGAGGCATCTCTGGCATAAGAAGCATTTGGAAACTGTCATGAAAATACAGTCCTCCAACTTGCAGGGAAATCTTGGTGGCTGGTGGAAGGAATGGTAATGCAGCCGCCATAAAAACGTTATGCAGCTAGGAGATGACAGACAGGATTCCTTTCTGCTCACTGTGGGAGGAGCTCTGCTGCAGCCACCCACAGGAAGGCTTCTTGCATTATGAAGGGGATGAGAGAAAATCCTCGGGAGCTCCATCTCTGGAAGAGTCGAAACCCCTGAAGTTTTGGGGATTAGAACTCGTGTGATGCTGCAGTGTCACCTATTGCATAACAGCACTCGAGTCCCAGTTTGAGGCAGCCCTTCTGGGTAGGTGCATGGAATGTCTTGTCTCTCCGGCATGATGATCATCTTCCTCTGCTGTCCAGAAGAGCTTCATAAACTCTGCATTTCAGTGGCAGCCCTCTCTAAAGTGTGCAGACCTGGGACTGGCCAGACCACTGTAGGTGGGTACACCTTTTATTGGTCTGAGTAGCTATTATTGTGGTGGATCGGCTTCTTCCAATGGTGTCCAATGTCGCTCCTTTCAACAAGGGTATTATAAGGCTCAGATTAAGGCACTCTCTGGGCGCCTTGTCTGTTTTCTCAGTGTATACTTCAGCCGTGGTGAGTGATGACATTCTACTCTCAACTTCGTTTGGTGGTTGATAGGTTTCCATGAGGTGACACTCCTTTGGTCATGGGAGACTTCAATACAATCACTGGCACTGACAGGGATAGCTATGAGGATTGTGTTGGTCCCCATGGGTCTGGTGACCATGGTGAAAGTGGCTCCATGTTCCTCGACTTTGCAGAGTCAATGGAGGCTCTGATTGGGGCTCTCGAGAGACTGAGCAAGGAGTCTAAGTGTCTGAGATTGCGAGTGTCTGGATAAAAACCAAGATCCAGGCCTTTAATGACCTCTTGGGCACAGCCAAAACTAGTGTTTCTGCCTCCGGAGAGAGTGTCGACCTTGTAGGGAGGTTTACTTACCTCGGGAGTGACATTCATGTCTCTGGTGACTCTTTCTGTGAAGTCAGTAGACAGATTTTGAAAGTATTGGAGGTCGCTGGAAAGGGGTGTGTGATGCTCCTGATATCTTTGCAAAAGGAACGAAGGTCCAAGTCTTTAGAATCCTGGGGGCTCAAGCGTAACGGCGTGTGTAGAATTCACACTATAACATGGCATACGCACAAAAGCAGAAATGTTTGTATGCACAAAAAAATCCAGATGCATAAATCTGTGCAAACGGCAACTTCCACGTTCTTCCGCTACATAAATCCTGGTCAGCATAAAAAGTTACACACCTCCCGCCACAACTCCTCCCAGAATTACGCCTCTTTGAATATGCAAATCAATATAAATAGCCTTTAAGCTCAGCCTTCTGTGAAAAGGCATTGGCAAAAGCACGGAAGAAAATAGAAGAATTTCAGTGAATACCAAGTGGAGGTAAGGAAAAACGTACTATTTGTTGATTTAAACAGTGGTATAAACAACAAAAGGAAGCTGATTGAGTGACATAGAGTGTCAGAGAAACTAGAAAGCTCAAGTTTACAAAGTTGCACGGTGCCCAAAATAAAAAAGAAGTTGTCAGATTTTAAAGTCGCCATGAAAAGGCAAGTCGTAGCCCACCGTCTGAGTGTCATATGAAAGCTTATTAAGGTATAGAGAAAAAAAATAGGGACACAGTGGGGAAAAAGCACGAAATGTCAACTTTAATCTTGAAATTTCCACTTTAATCACGTAGTTTATTTTGTTATTAAAGTAGAACAACATAAACTTAATCTTAAAATCGTTTAATTTACTAGTTTCTCAAATCCCATTGTAACTAAATTAGCATGTTAAATGCTTTGTTTTTTATGTGATCTTCTATGTGCTCTATATGTGTGAATCACTACATGCTTTCATAATATTACAGCTCTCTAAAAAATTTAAATACTGAGATGTATATGTGATATCATTTTCATGTTGATAGGAGTTAAATCATGTTATTAAACATGGGAACACGGTGGCGCAGTGATTGTGCGCGACCTTCGATGAAGTAATTTAATGCAGCAGTACTGTCTCTTTCAAATGTACTAACCTCCAATTCCTGTCCTTCCTTTTCTTTTTCCAAATACCCAATCGCCACACAATCAGCTCTTTAATAGACGTTAAGCCATCTGTAAGCTTATAACGCAGATTCTTCAAAACTTTTAAGGAACATGGAAATATCTTCGTAGTACATGTTTAGAAGAATACAGCTCGAGGCAGGAAGAATCCGTGAACGGAGTGCCAGCTCCTCGCTAGCGCTGTGGCACCGTGTCTTTACGTGTTTAATTATTAACAATATAGATTATTTAAATGAAGTTAAAATTTTATCTGTATAATATAATAAACATATTTTGCTGCATTTCATCTCAAAAATGATATTGTCATCATATGTAAATATGCGCTTTATAAAGTGGCTCAGGTTGTGCAATATTATAACTGTATCACATGTTTACAGCGAGGTAATTGTACTAATAAGTACAAATAGTTCTACAAGGAGCACTTGATGTACTGATTGAGTGCGTTTATAGTTCTTGGGATGAAACTGTTTCTGAACTGTGAGGTCTGTACAGGAAAGGCTCTGAAGCGTTTACCGTATGAGAGCAGTTCAATAGTTAGCATGGCTGAGGCAGCGTGTGCTTGATGCCGTATACCAATAATTCTCTTTCCGATAAGCTGCTGCTGTGATTCCCCACTCGTATACAGTGATATAAATACTCTGAGTGGTGCAGTGAGAGTAATATGGAAAAAGATGATCCGCTGTTGCAACCCCTAACGGGAGCAGCTGAAAGAAGAAGACGGTGCAGTGAGAGTAACAACGCTAAAGCAGCTATGGTATTTAGAATGCTTTGGCCATTCCGTAGACCATTATATTGTTACAGGTTAATTGCAATCAGATGCCTTAAACTAATAAACAATATGTGGTTAATTTCAGTGTATTTGATAAAGCCGCATCAGGGATGTGGATCTAAAAAAGAAAGGGAAACCACACTGGAACAAAAGCACTGCTTTGACTCTGGGTCCTGCCAGCTTGCAAAACTGAGCGGAGATCTTGCATACACCAAGCATTTAGCTGGCGTGAAAATGTGTGTGGCTTTATGCCAAGTTTAGGTTTTATACATCGAGATTTGAGCAAAGAAACTTTCGTATGCAACATTTTTGTGAGGCCCCTGGTGTTTCTTGTCTTACTATATGGTTGCGAGACATGGATGCTATCCAATGACCTGAGATAAAGACTGGACTCCTTCTGTTCTGTGTCTCTTCACAGAATCCATGGGTACCACTGGTTTGACTTTGTTTCGAATGAGTGGTTGCTCATGCAGTCCTGAATGAGGCACATTACTTGCATTGTGAGGGAGAGTCAGTTATGACACTTTGTCCATGTGGCACAGTTCCCTGGGGGTGATCAGCTACCTTAAAAGTGTCTCCTGGACCAAGCAAAGGGGACGCTGACATAACACCTGGCTGCGGCAGATAGATGGTCATTTCCTGTAGGGTGGGACTGGACTATGTGTCTGCCCAGGGCGTTGCCAACTGTAATCTCAACCTGTTTCTTCATGTGGTGGGTGTGGCAGCACACTGTACCAGTGCATGCTCCCCAACCTGACCTGAATCTGATGAAGATACATTAAGTTGGGCAGAAACTGGAACAGTGGATGGTGGCATAGAATCCAGGGTGCACAGAGTGTCAACAATGCAGAGAAGAGACCAAGAAGGGGAGATCAGTTGATTGAGAAGACACAGAGAACCCTAAACTCAACCCAAACCCTAGCATCAATCTTGATGAGTGTGCAGGCCCCTAATGAGCAATATACAGTACATGGAGTAGTCTTGTATTGCTTTTTTCCTCTCCATAACGATTATTTTCGAGGAACATCCTGTGTCCCTCAACAACAGGAAGAGGATGTCAGGTGCGTTAGACTCTGCCCCGCATACATACATTTATCAATGTCAATGGAAGCTAGGCAGTCAGGAGAATATCAGAATATCAAGTCTGAATATCAAGAATATCAAGTCTCAGAATATCAAGTCTGCCTTTAAATGTTTGTGGTTTCACCAAAGTAAACTGCTAGCCTATTTTTCATCATTAACATGTTCATGTTTGTCTCCATGCTAGAGTCTCAAGATCTTGTCCCAATCTATCATACTTTGGGCTAAGTTCAATTTCGTCAAGAAGGTGCCATTTATGCTGAGACAGCAATCTTGTTAACAAGATGGGGGATCACCTATGATGTTAGTGTAGTCACCAGCAGCCTCTACAGTATTGTACCCTAAAGTGTTAACAAAGGTCTAGTATCAAGTGTCATCATCACTTTTATGTCTTAATACCACAGAGTCAGCACAGGCATTTCGGCAAACCCCAAGGTGGACCGGTCATCTTGTGACATGATGCATTAAATACTGTATGCATGTGCAGCATCGACACTCAATTAAAAATGCATAAATAGTGGCAAAGCTGATATATTGTATTAGGAAATTATTAGAATAACGAAACCAGCAGCGCATTCATAAAAGTAGCCTTGCTGATGATCTGAGCCAAGGCTAAACATAAATCACTCAGGTAGGCAAGTAGCAATTCAATTATTGTTCATCATTTGTCAAGACAATGTCCTTGGTTGTTCACTAGAGTGAGGAAAAACCCCTCAAAGCCATCAAAGCACTGACCCAAACCAACGTAAAACGATGACAAATATTGTCTGCCAGGTAGTACACTTATTACTGCTAACAAAGGTCACCTTTCTTATGGTGTCCAGTGAAAGCTCACTTTCCAATAAATGGTTCCAGTGTAATTCATTCCATGCTACATTAAAAAAAAATCAGGTTATTTTGGGGGAGATTTGTGCCTAGCGGGATAGCACTTCCATACAAATGTTTTCAACTATCTCCTAAAATAGAAATAAATAAATAATCAAACAATTAACTGACTAACTAAATAAATGCAGATCACTGTGGTGATGCCACACAGCTCTCCCAGACCTCAAGTTCAGTTTCAATCCTGGACAGCTATGTGGCTGCTTTCCAGCTTCTCTGGTGCCTGATACATTTGTTGGTATCTCTAAATTACTCTTGTGACTGTCATGCAGGTGACCATCTTTTCATCCAGGATTGGTTAAGTCCTTGCATCTGTTGGTGCCAGGATAGCCTACACAACCCCAGCAGTCTGTAGGATTGTATGAACACACAGAATTGAACAAACGTCTTAGGGAAATATAAAAAACTAGCTGTGTTACCTGTCTAAGATGGGCTAAAACTAAAACAGTCAACTTAGACCTCAGTGTTAACTTTTGCAATGTAACATGCTGTGCACATGTCTGTTATATTCCATTTGGTATGGGGTTACTAATAGCAAGTGTGTATTTTGGTGATGTGCCACTTATGGGAATGACACATGCAATACGTTTCATTGCTAAAAATGTTTGTGATGTGCCAATTGTTGGAATGACAGAGATATAGCAACCAGATGTACATGCAGAAAGGCGCACAGACAATCATTTTTTTCTTAAAGTAGATGCATAAAATTAAGATGCTCTCAAAAACAAGTGATAAAATGAAGGTTTTTCAATATCAAACAAAATTACTGTAAAGAGCATTAAACAGTAAACACTCACAATCAAACCAATATTTGGTGTGATCAAACAACTGTAGCTGTTCTTTTCGGCACATTGTCATGTAGTGTATAAGAAAATCAGCTGGCAGTTTCTTCTGGACATCTTCCCCAGTTCTTCTGCCATCTTTGGTTATTTCATCAGGCAATCCCAGAAAGCCTTATTGATGTTGCGATCAGGGCCCTGTGGAGGCCATACTCCCATCAAGTCAGTGTTTAGTAGATGCTTCTTTGCTTGCCATGACAGCCTAGAGTCTATGTGTACATGCCTCTCTCGATCAACTTCCCACATCTGGACGTGGCCATTTTCTCCCATTTCTTCTTTGCAGAACTGCTTTGTGGTGCCCAGTGCAATGGTACTCCGGGTCCTTGGAGCCATAACCTAACAACCAGGGGATGGGAGAAGAAAGACACAGACTGCAGCAAAAAAACAGAATTCTGGTTAATTCCAGATGTGTCAATAACTATTTACAATAATGCCTTGCAAATATACAGTGCATCACTTTTTCCACATTTTGTTATGTTACAGCCTTAATCCAAAATGGATTAAATTCATTTTTTTCCCTCAGAATTCTACACACAACACCCCATAATGACAACGTGAAAAAAGATTACTTGAGGTTTTTGCAAATTTATTAAAAATAAAAAAACTGACAGGATTTTGGAAACACACCTCGAAATACCGGGAAGACTTGGGCTGATGTCCACAGGAGCCAAATTGTCATGGCTATTCCTGTAAATGCTCCTAAAAACAGGGGTACACGGACTTTGTGCACACCCTGTAGTAGGCTTCTTGTAGACTTCATTAGTTTCTTCTCCAGGATTTCTTGGTATTTTGTTGCATTCATTTTACCATCACAAGCCTCACAAGCACCAAGGATTATGCCCCCATTATGCTTCACAGCAGGAATGGTGTGTTTTTGATAGCTTACGCCAAACATAGCATTTAGTTTGATGGCTAAAAAGCTCAGTTTTGGTCTCATCAGACTACAGAACATTTTCACAGCTGACTTCAGAGTCTCCCAAGTGCTACCTGCTGAATTCTCTCTGTGTATGTTTTAAGCCCACGTTTCAGAGATATGTTTTTAATTTGACATTAATGAGTCTTTTTCAGTTTGTCAAAAAGCGAACTCTTCAAAGTGATGCCATAGGGGAACGTTTTTGTTTCCCAAAAGACCCATCCACAAGAAGGTGCTAAAGAGAGCCTTTATTTATTTAGTCAAAGTCAAAGCGAACTTTATTGTCATCTCAACCATATAGAAGTATATAGATAGATGAAATTGCAAAGCTCAAGGTCCACAGTGTAACAACATAAAGTGCAAATAATAAATTAAAAATAGAATTAAAATAAAAATTTAAAATTAAAACACAAGCAAGACAAGACATTGTGCAAAGACAAGACATAGAAGTAGCAGCAATATTGACGTGTAGTAAGCAATATGAACACTGATGCAATGTATGATATTTGCAATCTAGATACATAAATATAGTCAATAGATATGTAATACAATAAATACATAAATAATAAATATAGATAATACAGAAATGATTAGTGTATGATAATAGTTGTTTAAGACATGACAGGTCAGAATGTTTCACAGCAGAAGGATATCAAGAGTGTCAAAATACTTAAAGGTCAGTATGAGATTTTCAGTTCTTTTCTACATGCACACTCGTCTTTGCAGGAAAGTGGCTTGCATGTATAAAAGTTCTGTTTTTAAAGGGGGTTAAAGCAGTGTGGAAGATCCCAGGGGGCAGCATGGTGTTAAGGAGTCTGACAACTTGGGGGTTGTCACACACGTGCGCATGGGAGGCAGCTAAAGGGCTTGAGTGAAGGCAGTTCGGAGGCATGCCGGGTGTGGCAGAGTGCACTGACTCTTTTTCTCCTTTGCCTGTAGACCATCCCCGGGGGATTTCACCTGGATCTCCTGACATCACTTCCGGGACTGAGCCAATGGAACTCGGCCACACCAGCTCCAGTCCCTCTGATGTCACCTCCGGCTACGAGCCAATGGTGGAAGACCACGTGCCAGATCCATACGACCTCACTTCCTGTCTCCCCCTTTAAAACCTGCCCCCTTTCCTTTGTTTCCTCAGTCTTGTTTTGGACTCGGTTGTATGCACTTCAGTGCTCTGTATTTCTACACGAAAACGACTTTGCAGCCAGGATACCACAATATACGGGTGGCTGCCCCAACTCTTTATCTGTCCATGTCTCGTTCTTGTGACAGGGTAAAAACTATCCTGGAACATGGCAGATCTGGCTTTGATGCTGCAGTATCTTCTCTTGGATGGCAGAAGTGTGAAAAGTCCATGTGAGGGGTGTAAGGGGTCTTGCACAATGCTGCAGGCCTTGCGGACACTGCGTTTGTAAAATATGTCCTGTAGTGAAGGGAGAGGCACCCTAATAATGTTCTCTGCTGTCTTCACAATCCTTTGCAGGCGCTTGCAGTCGGATATGTTGCAGTTTCCATACCAGACAGTGATGCAGCTGGTCAGAACACTCTCAATGGTGCCTCTGTAGAACATGGTGAGGATGGAAGGGGGAAGACTTGCTCGCTTCAGCTCCCTCAGGAAGTGTAGTCTCTGCTGGGCTTTTTTTTTAATTTTTTTTTTTAATTAATTTAATTACAATCCATACATAGCAATCAAGTTTTTACAAAAAGAAGAATTATGTTAAGAACAGATCGATCCCCACCCCTGAGAGAGAGAGCAAGCCAAACTGCGTAAAATTTAAGGCTTGTAAACATACCTAAATTAATAAATTATCTGTGCTTTATAAACTTATTTTCAAATATTACTGATTAGATCCTGCCATGTTTTGAAAAAAGTCTGTACAGATCCTCTAACTGAGTATTTGATTTTTTCCAATTTCAAATAATATAACACATCGGTTTCCCACTGACTTAAAAGAGGAGAGTTTGGGTTCTTCCAGTTTATCAGAATAAGTCTGCGTGCCAAGAGTGTAGTGAATGCAATCACAATTTGTTTGTCCTTCTCCACTTTAAGCCCCTCTGGAAGAACCCCAAACACAGCTGTTAATGGGTTAGGAGGGATTGTGAGTCCAAGGCTATCTGAAAGGTAATTAAAAATGTTTGTCCAGAATAATGTTAATTTGGTGCAGGCCCAGAACATGTGACCCAGTGAGGCTGGGGCTTGGTTGCAACGTTCGCAGGTTGGATCACACCCTGGAAACATTTTGGAGAGTTTTAGTCAAGACAGATGTGCTCGATATATAATTTTGAGTTGTATAATTGTATGCTTTGCGCATATGGAGCTCGAGTGAATTCTCTACATTGCTACTTTCCACTCCTTTTCTAATATATATTAATTGAGAGGTCTTTTTCCCAGTGTCCTCTTGGATCTTTGAAAGGAAGGGATTGTAAAATGATTTTATATATTGTAAAGATGGAGTCTAATTCCTTGAGATTGAGTAATATTTTTTCCAGCATGGATGAGGGTTCAAGATGAGGAAAATCTGGAAGGTTCTGTTTAACAAAGTTCCTGATTTGAAGATAGTGAAAGAAATGTGTAGTTGGAATGTTAAATTTGGAATGTAATTGTTCATAGGATGCAAAGACGTTGTCTATATAAAGATCTCTAAGCAAGTTAATTCCAAATTTTTTCCAGATATTAAAAACTGCATATGTTTGTGAAGGTTGAAAGAGGTGGTTCTCTTGCAGAGGTGCCACAGATAGAAGCTTCTCCGTCTTAAAATGCTTTCTACATTGGTTCCAGATTCTAAGTGAGTGGAGCACAATTAGGTTATTAGTGTATTGCCGATAACATGTGTTTATTGGAGCACAGAGCAAGGAATACAAAGAAGTACTGCAGGATTTTACTCTGCTGGGCTTTCTTGATTAGTGATGAGGTGTTATGTATCCATGTAAGTTCCTCAGTTATGTGCACACCGAGGAACTTGGTACTCCTAACAGTCTCCACATCTAAACCGTTGATGCTGAGTGGGATGTGGTCAGGATGTGATTTTCTGAAGTCCACGATTATCTCTTTTGTCGACATTGAGAGATAGATTGTTGTCTTCACACCATGCAGACAGCCGTTCCACCTCATCTCTGTATGCTGTTTCATCATCCCTTCTTATCAGTCCCAGCACCGTCATATCACCCGCAAACTTGATGATGTTGTTGGTGTTGTGCAAGGCTGTGCAGTCGTGAGTCAGCAGGGTGAAGAGCAGTGGACTAAGCACACAGCCCTGCGGTGCTCCAGTGCTCAGTGTGATGATGCTGGAAGTGTTGTGGTCCATCCAAACTGACTGGGGCCTCTCTGTCAAGAAGTCCAGGATTCAATTGCAGAGGGTGGTGTTCAGGCCCAACCAGCTCAGTTTTACAACCAGCTTTTGAGGGATGATTGTGTTGAAGGTGGAGCTAAAGTCTATGAATAGCATCCTGACATATGTGTCTTTTTATCTAGATGTGTCAGGGAGAGGTGAAGGGCAGAGCATATGGCATCCTCAGTTGACCTGTTTGAGCGGTATGCAAACTGAAGAGGGTCAAGGGAGGCAGGGAGATTAGTCTTTATGTGCAACATGACTAACCTTTCAAAGCACTTCATTATGATTGGCGTGAGTGCAACTGGTCAGTAGTTATTCAGGCATGTCACTGATGACTTCTTCGGCACTGGTATGATGGTGGTCGACTTGAAGCATGCTGGAACTGATGACTGCCTCAGAGATATGTTGAAGATGTCTGTGAGGACACCAGCTAGTTGACTGGTACATTCTTTGAGCACACGACCAGGTGTGTGGTCAGGTCCTGCAGCCTTGCGTGGATTGACTCTGGATAGAGTCCTCCTCACATCTGTTAGGGAGAGACAGAGTACCTGGTCAGTGGAGGGAGGTGTTGCCTTTTTCGCAGGCTCTTTGTTCTGCACTTCAACCCGTGCGAAAAAGTTGTTCAGCTCATCCGGTAGGGAGGCATCGCCATCACTGCTGTGTTGGTTGGGCTTGTAGTTTGTAATTGTCTGAATGGCCTGTCACATACAACATGTGTCTCTGGTGCAGCTGAATTGTTTGTTGATCCTCTGCGTGTATGCCCACTTAGCTCTCCTTATAGCACAAGACAGGTTGGCTCTGGCCACCCTGAGGGTAGCCTTGTCTCCAGATCTGAAGGCTGCATTTCTGATCTGGAGCAGCTTGTGCACTTCTCTCGTCATCCAGGGCTTTTGGTTGGCTCTTGTGGCAACATCCTTGGTAACAATAACACCCTCTATGCATTTGGGCATGTAGCCAGTCACAGAGTCTGTGTACTCTGATTTAGATCTGTAACCAGATCCTTACAGTAAATAACCAGGAAGAGACAGTGACAGATTTGTGAAATACCAATGGCTCATGGTTTTAAATGGACTCTCGCTGCACACACTAGCATCAGCTAAGTCCAGATTTTCTTAACCAGTTCATCTCCTGCTAAGTAGCCTGCCATACATTAAAGTTTTCAGTGTTTTTCTACATAGTAGGAAATTTTTCAAAGCACAAAGAACCAGCTTCATATGTAAACAAATTTTCCCAGAATGAAATGGTGCTTTGTTAAGTAATAGTCCTGCAAGGAACCACATAACCAAATAAAGAATTTTGAAATTAAAGAACCATTATTTTTCAGAGTGTATTTCAGTGCTGTATAATAATAAAATGTGAAACCTTCTAAGTGTTGAATATTTTTTATAGGCAGTTTAGTAATGTAGGGCGGCGCGGTGGCGCAGTGGTAGCGCTGCTGCCTCGCAGTTAGGAGACCCGGGTTCGCTTCCCGGGTCCTCCCTGCGTGGAGTTTGCATGTTCTCCCCGTGTCTGCGTGGGTTTCCTCCCACAATCCAAAGACTTGCAGGTTAGGTGGACTGGCGATTCTAAATTGGCCCTGGTGTGTTTGTGTGTGTCCTGTGGTGGGTTGGCACCCTGCCCAGGATTGGTTCCTGCCTTGTGCCCTGGGATTGGCTCCAGCAGACCCCCGTGACCCTGTATTCGGATTCAGCGGGTTAGAAAATGGATGGATGGTTTAGTAATGTTGTTTTTATTTTTTATTATGTGAGAAAATATATTAATTATTACCTATCTTCAGGGCAAGCTATTAGTAGTTCACAATGCAAGCAGCTCACTATAACTTTTAAAACATTAGAACAATTTGGTGGAGAGCAGGCAATTTAACCCATCAAAGCTTGTCAGTTCTATCCACTTAATTCTTATAAAAGAAAACATCAAGTCTAGTTTTGAAAGTCCCTATATTCCCACTGTTCACCACACTATTTGGTGATTATTCCATGTGTCTATGGTTCTCTGTGTAAATAGAAAGTTCCCCGTGTTCTTGATGATCTCATTTTAAAGTAACAGTCTCAATTCACTACCCTAATTCCCTTCATAATTTAAAAACTTCAATTATGTCACCTCTTAATCTTCTTTTGCTTAAACTGAAAAGTTCAGCTCTTTTAATCTTTCCTCATAATTCAACCCCTGTAGCCCTGGAATCAGCCTGGTTGCTCTTCTCTGGACCTTTTCTAGTGCTGCTATGTCGTTTTTGTAGCCTGGAGACCAAAACTGCACACAGTTCTCCAGATGAGGCCTCACCAGTGCATTATAAAGGTTGAGAAGAACCTCCTTGGACTTGTACTCCACACATCGTGCTATATAACCTAACATTCTGCTTGCCTTCTTAATGTCTGGAAGTTGATAGCTTGGAGTCCACTATGACTCCTAAATCCTTCTCATAAGGTGTACTACCGATTTTCCGACCGCTCATTGTGTATTCAAACCTAGCATTTTTACTTCCTATGTGTAATACTTTACATTTACTGACATTAAATTTCATCTACCACAAATCTGCCTAAGCCTGTATGCTGTCCAAGTCCTTCTGTAATGATTTAATGGATTCCAGATTATCTACTAATCCTCCTAGCTTGGTATCATCTGCAAACTTAACCAGCTTGTTACTTATTTTTCTATCTAAATCATTTATATTGTGAGGTTTTCAAACTCTTTTGGTTCTCCCCCCAAATGGGACAACATGGCAAAGAGCATCCTAAAGCATGATTTCTGCATCTGTGGAAGACAGCTTATCCATTGCTTGGGCAACCACAGGCTCGTAGCACTGCAGAGGCTTGCCATGGAAGCAAATCCGAGCTGATCGCATTCACACTACAAGCACCTGTCATCAATAGGTGATGCAAAGAACATTATAAATGCAGGGAACAGTATTACTTGGCTACTAACCTGGCCACGACCCTGTCTGATTGCTGTGTCTGTGTATAGGAGAGTGGTAGATCCTGCTACAATAAATAACCATGCTGTTCCTTTTTCAAGCTGAATAAAGCTGAGATTCAGCCTTGTGTTGTGGGGTGCAAGACAGGGACTCACACATCACAATATAAATTAAAAATATTTTGTGTCTGAAGTAAATGCACCCAAAAGATGGAAACTCTCATTGCACATTTCTGCCTGCTAGTTGGATAACACAAACCAAATAAGTTTAAATAAAATTCAAATCAGATGGCACCACATGTAGGGTTGCTTACTGCATGACACCCACTGCCATCGGTTGAGGCACCACACGACTTATCACACAAAGGCAGACATCTGAAAAGAAAAGAGCACAACCTGTGAAACTAATAAAATCAATCTATTTGTAAAGCTCTCTTTACTGAGTGCAGCCTCGGAACTCTTGCACAACCAATTAGAAAAACTAATGCTCTCTTTCTCAGGGGTGGGGGTTGATTTGTTTTCAATCCTATTTTTTGCAAAAATTGATATATTTGTATGGAATGATTACAATAAAATCAATAAAATGAAAAAAAAAAAAGAACAAATAATGAAACTATGCATCACGAACACACCAATTAGCCTGAACACACAGTAAAATAGAACAAATTTCATTCTGATTAAAATATAATTATATCTGTATAAATCCATTAGCATTATGCTTAAGGGGCAGGGGGTCAGATACAGAAAACTGTATTAGTGGGCATAGACTGCACACAGTGCACGCTCATTGGACAATTCTAAATGAATGTAAATAGAATAATGAGAATACACAGTTCTGTCTCATTGCACCACTGCTTCATTTTATATGTAATAGTCTTGAGGGCATCTTCTTGTGCTGCCTTTATTTCATCAGCAGTCAATCAAGTTTTTAGTTATGCTATCTCATTATCAATATATGCCAAGTTCAGAATGTAAAATGTAGTTTTAGAGTTGAGTTGACTTTGTTCTCGGGTAAAGCCTGCTGTCATTTTTCTAACACACATATTTAGCATTTTAATGAGGGCTTTTTGTTGCTATGCTAATTACCATCCTCATCCTCATAACGGAATGGCTTATGATCTTCACTTGAAAGAAGCGGTGCTCAGCTGTTCAGAGGAGTGAAAGCTGTCATAAAAGACACATCCAAAGTATTACAAGTACTACCTGAGAGCAATTAAGGATATGCAGCTTCATTTGTCAAATTAGTCTACCGAAAAGGTACTGAGCAAAACAAGCCCTCAGGCTTTCACAAAAGCTAACTACAGAGAGAACAAAGCAGGGTAATGCTTTGACTTTCATAGCTTGCAAAATTGTCTTGTAAAGCTGATGACATGATTATCCTACATCTTCAAATGGCAGTGTCACAGATTTTGCTAAGCTTAAAAGTACATTTTTTGATGTGCTGGTTTGGCATGTCGTTGTACTGGATACTGTCAGTGCTTCACACTTTTTAGATTTGCAATGTCATCTAACTGTAATGGAGAAGAGAACAAAGAAGTACACAAAGGAATGTTAATTATAAAGACGATTTGGGCAATGTTGACCGACTGGGGGAAAACCTCTGGGAAGATTTTAGAGGTTTATATTGACAGATTATTGTCTGGTCAATGTGCTGTATCAATTTAAACAGCAAATTAAGTTATTAAAAATAATTAAGTTGGGTTATATTGTAATATTCAAGATGTTGTGAAGTCTCCATAATGGCCTAGTGAGACCACATCTGGAGTTCCATGTGTAGTTCTATACAAGAGGCAGAGTGAAACTCAAGAAATGTTTTCACTTTGAAAATCAGGCCTCGGGGTAGGCCTCACTAACACCATGTTAAGCTTAGCTCCCCACAACGTGAGAAGTATGTTTTCCAGCCTGCACACCAGAGACGAGTCAAGTTTATAAAACTCAAAAGGGAAAAGGGAACCAACAAAACCCCTGGTCCAAAATGTCCTTACACAAAGTGTCATACAAGCTACCGAGTCATGTAGTTGAAGAAGGAGAAAATTATCTGAATGAGACATTAGGATAATGTTGCTATTAGAGGTGTATTAAAGGTCTACTAGATACGTTACAAGTTGAAAAGAATACAATTAAAAATGTTTGATATCGTTTGGCTTACATGTACTGTACCTTCAGCATTCCTACTACACATTTCATCAGGTATCCTCAAGTATCTGAAGCTCTCTTGCTCAGTGCTTTCACTCCTGATTGTGCTCCAATAAAGCCTCCTTCTCAGATTGTGTCACTTTGAGGCTCCTTGCCTTGATGGTAGATGGGTCTGCATTACCTGCTGTGAAGTCATCTTTCATATTCCTGTGAATGCTTTCTGTCTTTGAAGAAGATTCTAAGCAACAATTTTTTTCTTGTATAGCTCAGAATCACACAAGGAATTCCTAAATGGGCTTTAACAGACCCTGTTTATTGACAGCCCCCCAGCCTTGACTTCCAAAGAAGACAAGAAAAATCACCCAAATAAACTTTTTATGGAAAATAAAATGTTGGGAAAGACAATTCAGAGAGAGAGACCCCTTCTAGGTACAGTAGGTTGTGCATGCAATGGGTGTCAAAAAAAAAGATAAATAAAACACACAAACTAGAAAAAAAGTAATCCATTTCACAGAGCTAGATGGCCAATCCTTCATCAACACCTCAGGAATGCAATATAACAATACCAAATAGTTTGTTCTTGCACAGCACTCCTCACCAAGTGCAGGCGCAGAGCACTGTAACAACTCTCAGTGTTCCTCCTACGCCTTTTCTTCGTATCCCTGTGTTTCTTAACCGTTCTTTCCTGGAGCTTCCTCTCTCAATTGTGTTTGAATGTGCAGCCAAAACAAAAGTAACCAATCAGACTAAAGCCAAACTGACCAATCAGATTACTTGGAGGGATTGGTCACACAAATAAACACACACACTCACAGAGAAATGCATGATAATATAATAGTAAAGTCATTATTGTCATGTACATTAGGTAAGTAACTAAACAAACCTGATGGACTGAATGGTGATCTCTCATTTGTGAGACCTCTTATGTTTTTATGTTGTTATGCAATAAATAGTTACAATTATTAGATTAGGATTTTCTGGAAAGATTAATCTGATTATGTCACAAACCTTGCAATTTTAAATACATACAGTAAGTAGAGGCAGAAAACTTATAAATGAAAAGAAAATGACAAGGCAGTCTGTGAATTAAACGTATTCTAGATCAGGGAAATCAATGTTGGTCCTGGAGGACGATGGTGGCTGCAGGATTTTGTTCCAACCCAGTTGCTTAATGTGAAACCAGTCTTTGCTTATTTAATGTGATGGCTTGTTATTGGTTTAACCTTACTATGTCAGGATCTTTTCCTTTCCAAGGTTATCACCCTAATGATGTGAAACCGAAAACAGATGAGTAGTTCTCGTCCTTCACTTTTTTCTCTTTGGTTTCCTTCCAAATGTTTTACTAAACAACTAGCTGTCCCCATGTAGTAGTGAAACGGGACAAACTTTAAAAAGCAATAAAAAAATTTTTTAAAAATGTAATTCTGGCCAAGCGGAAGGTAGGTATGCTCCACTGTCAAACGTTGGCACTGTATCTGATTGTGTATGGAGAGTGTCCCTCACATGGGGACAAAAGCACTTGGCTATGATATCTTTGTCAATCAGCAGCTACCCTCTAAAACACACGTAGCTCTGATCTCTCTCTCAAAAGTGTCAAACAGGACTCCTTAACAATCTTGAGATGATAATGTCTGCTGAACAAGCAGGTATCTCTAGCTAAGCGGAGGCAAGGTACGCTCCAACACATGGCGAGAGGTACCCACCTTCCCTCGACCCGCAAGTGCCACAAGTGAACAATGATATTTAGCACAATGACAGAAGTTGCAAAATCAACCAGAATGTTCAAGTAAATTATAGAAAAAAACCTGATCTAAATCCATTAAATAGTTTTCTTGTGAAAAGCGGACAGACATACAGACAGACATTGGATTATATATATATATATATATATATATATATATATATATATATATATATATATATATATATATATATATATATATATATATATATATATATATATATATATATATATATACACGGTGGCACGCGGCTGGGGGTGGCACCCAGCCGGGATGCCCAGGAAGACAGGAAGAGGGCTTAGGCCTCCTCCAGACCACGAGGGGGCAACTGTTCTGATTCCCTTGGGGGCCACGGGTACAGAGCTGGGAAGCTCAACCCTGTAGGGGCCCGTGGTCACCACCAGGGGGTGCCCCCATGCCTGGAGAACCCTGGACACCAGCACTTCTGCCACACCAGGAAGTGCTGGGGGGAAGACGAGTGGGGACACCCGGAGTGCTTCTGGGTACACAGCCGGCACTTCCGCCACACTGGGGTGTGTTCGTGTGAGATTGCCGGAATACACCTGGAGCACATCCGGGTACAAATAAAAGGGGCCGCCTCCCTTCATTCGGGGCTAGAGTCGGGTGGAAGACGGACGAGGTCGGTGAAGAGAGAGAAGGATGTGGTCTGAAGAAGAGGCAGTGTGGTTTGGCCTGGACTTTGGGGGAAGATTGGGATTTGTGGCGCACTGAACTGTAAATATTAGTGTTAATAAACGTGTGGTGGTGACTTTAAACATAGGGCTTGTTCCACAATACATCAATACATATACAGTGGGATGCAAAAATTTGGACAATCTTGTTAATAGTCATTATTTTCCTGTATAAATCGTTGGTTGTTACGATAAAAAATGTCAGTTAAATATATCATATAGGAGACACACACAGTGATATTTGAGAAGTGAAATGAAGTTTATTGGATTTACAGAAAGTGTGCAATAATTGTTCAAACAAAATCAGGCAGGTGCATAAATTTGGGCACCGTTGTCATTTTATTGATTCCAAAACTTTTAGAACTAATTATTGGAACTCAAATTGGCTTGGTAAGCTCAGTGACCCCTGACCTACAATCACAGGTGAATCCTATAATGAGAAAGAGTATTTAAGGGGGTCAATTGTAAGTTTCCCTCTTTCTTTAATTTACTCTGAAGAGTAGCAACATGGGGGTCACAAAACAACTCTCAAATGACCTGACGACAAAGATTGTTCACCATCATGGTTTAGGGGAAGGATACAGAAAGCTGTCCCAGAGATTTAAGCTGTCTGTTTCCACAGTTAGGAACATATTGAGGAAATGGAAGACCACAGGCTCAGTTCAAGTTAAGGCTCAAGTGGCAGACCAAGAAAGATTTCGGATAGACAGAAGCGACGAATGGTGAGAACAGTCAGAGTCAACCCACAGACCAGCACCAAAGACCTACAACATCATCTTGCAGCAGATGGAGTCACTGTGCATCGTTCAACCATTCGCACTTTACACAAGGAGATGCTGTATGCGAGAGTGATGCAGAGGAAGCCTTTTCTCCGCCCACAGCACAAACAGAGCCGCTTGAGGTATGCTCAAGCACATTTGGACAAGCCAGCTTCATTTTGGAATAAGGTGCTGTGGACTGATGAAACTAAAATTGAGTTATTTGGGCATAACAAGGGGCGTTATGCATGGAGGAAAAAGAACACAGCATTCCAAGAAAAACACCTGCTACCTACAGTAAAATATGGTGGTGGTTCCATCATGCTGTGGGGCTGTGTGGCCAGTGCAGGGACTGGGAATCTTGTCAAAGTTGATGGTCCACTCAGTATCAGCAGATTCTGGAGACCAATGTCCAGGAATCAGTGACAAAGCTGAAGCTGCGCCGGGCTGGATCTTTCAACAAGACAACGACCCAAACACTGCTCAAAATCCACTAAGGCATTCATGCAGAGGAACAAGTACAACGTTCTGGAATGGCCATCTCAGTCCCCAGACCTGAATATAATTGAAAATCTGTGGTGTGAGTTAAAGAGAGCTGTCCATGCTCGGAAGCCATCAAACCTGAATGAACTAGAGATGTTTTGTAAAGAGGAATGGTCCAAAATACCTTCAACCACAATCCAGACTCTCATTGGAACCTACAGGAAGCGTTTAGAGGCTGTAATTTCTGCAAAAGGCGGATCTACTAAATATTGATTTCATTTCTTTTTTGTGGTGCCCAAATTTATGCACCTGCCTGATTTTGTTTGAACAATTATTGCACACTTTCTGTAAATCCAATAAACTTCATTTCACTTCTCAAATATCACTGTGTGTGTCTCCTATATGATATATTTAACTGACATTTTTTATCATAACAACCAACGATTTATACAGGAAAATAATGACTATTAACAAGGTTGCCCAAACTTTTGCATCCCACTGTATATTGTGGTGGATTGCCGGCATTTTACTCCGGCCCTCACCCCCTGGCCGCTAGGAGGAGCTCTCCCGAGAGCATATCACGGGCCCAATTCCAGCAGGGCCTCATGGACTATGTAGTTTTTATACACAGCCCTGCTGGATAACTTGGGGGCCACTGGGAGTCGTTGTTGGGAGGCCAATGGACTCATTTGGGCACCATGTCCCGGAAGTTCATCACAGGAAGAGCGACGGGCTTCTGGGGTGAAGAAAAGTACTGTTTACCCTGACCCGGAAGGAATAAGGACTTGTGGAACTGTTGGGCAGAAACACTTCCGGGTCAGGAGGAATAAAAGGACTCTGGGAACTCCCAGACAATGAGCTGAGCTGGGTGGTAGGAGGGCAACGCGTCTGGGAGTGGAGGATTGTGATTATTACTGGTTTATTATTGTTATTGTGATTTATGAATATAGTGGAGTGGAGGGTGCTTGGTGCACATTATTATAATAAATATAATTATTGTGGCAATTTTACCAGGTGTTTGGCGTGGTACCTGAGGGTTCAAGGGAGCACTACTGCCCCCTACTGCGACAATATATATATATATATATATATCCATCCATCCATCCTCTTCCGCTTATCCGAGGTCGGGTCGCGGGGGCAGCAGCTTAAGCAAAGAGGCCCAGACTTCCCTCTCCCCGGCCACTTCTTCCAGCTCTTCCGGGAGAATCCCAAAGCGGGAGACATAGTCCCTTCGGTCTTCCCGTGCCGGAACACCTCACCAGGGAGGCGTCCAGGAGGCATCCTGATCAGATGCCCGAGCCACCTCATCTGACTCCTCTCGATGCGGAGGAGCAGCGGCTCTACTCTGAGCCCCTCCCGGATGACTGAGCTTCTCACCCTATCTTTAAGGGAAAGCCCAGACACCCTGCAGAGGAAACTCATTTCAGCCGCTTGTATTCGCGATCTCATTCTTTCGGTCACTACCCATAGCTCATGACCATAGGTGAGGGTAGGAGCGTAGATCGACTGGTAAATTGAGAGCTTTGCCTTACGGCTCAGCTCCTTTTTCACCACGACAGACCGATGCAGAGCCCGCATCACTGCGGACGCCGCACCGATCCGCCTGTCGATCTCACGCTCCATTCTTCCCTCACTCGTGAACAAGACCCCGAGATACTTGAACTCCTCCACTTGGGGCAGGATCTCTCCCCCAACCCTGAGAGGGCACTCCACCCTTTTCCGGCTGAGGACCATATATATATATATATACTAGCAAAATACCCACGCTTCGCAGTGGCGAAGTACTGCCTTAAAATTTTTATTAAGAAGAAAGTTAAACCTTTTTAAACTGAGGGAAAATATACCAATAATAATTTGTTAAGGATTTCTTTGTATACCACATTGTGAGTTCGGCCCTCCGGTTGTAATATGACCAAGCTGTGCGCTGAGCTTATTCTTGAGCATGCAACGTACAGTTGGCCATGTGAACAGTAATCTTGTTTCAAATCTCACAGCTTGGATTGCTGCTGTCATAATTGGTTTGAGTTTCATGGTTTGTTTCAATTATGACAGTATTTGTAGGACTTGTGTTGAAGAGACATTCGGGTTAGGGTTAGGGTTAAGCGTTGTCAAGCGTTGTAAGTATACAACTGGTTTCATTGATAACTTCACATCCAGCTTTTGAGAGTTTAAACATTCATAAACATCAAAGTGTCCACTACTGAAATCGTCACCTGTCAGTCTAAGATGTTTAAAAGGCATTGGCGGTTGTCAAAAGGTGTAAAATATTTGGCCATTTCGGTACACTTGAAAGAGACAACCGAACAATTCACCGGCAGCCATCAACTCACATGCAGATGCATAGGTGAAGGGCTTAAGCATTTCATTCTTCTAGTGCTCCTGTGTAGAATAATTGTCTCCTGTACTGTCATCAGTCCACACCTTGAACCTGTCCCAGTCATTCAATGCATAAGACACAATGTTCCTCCGGATATCAAGAGTGAGCCTGATATGGCCGTGCAATATGTAACAAAGAGAATGGAAAAGGTAGGTGCCATCTCCGGGCATTGAAACCACTCGGTAAGTGACAGTTCTTTGATCGATGTTGATCACCTCGATAGACATATTAATGGGGGTACGGTTGGAATGATAAAGGAAATGGGTACCTGAACAATGTAAAGTAAGTCTAAAATACCTACACAATAACTATGATCGTAATAAATGAACAATAAAACAGCGGAGAAGCCGTGGATTAAATAAAAAGGCTGTAGTTATCAGCAGGGAGACGTGAATCCCATGGCGAAGCAAGGAAGGGAATGTAGAAACTGGAGTGACGGACGGCCTTATATAGGCAAGCAGCCAACAACGTGGAAGGCGTTGGGATGGGGGACCCAACGCCGCTTCACACGGTGACCGAGCTGCAGGCTATGGACGTATATATGTACGTAAGTAGGATTCAGTTAGCGTTGGGAACCCGCGTACCAAATTTCTTGAAGATGGGCCCATAAGTAACAAAGACAGTTGAAAAGTTCAATATGGCGGCCGACAGTGGCATCATACCACCGAAATAAGTACCAAATTTCAGCCTTCTACCTACACGGGAAGTTGGAGAATTAGTGACGTTGGAAAGTTCAATATGGCGGTTGACAATGGCGTCATACCACCGAAATAAGTACGTACATTGGTTTCGGTTAGCGCACGGAAGCCACCTACCAAATTTCGTGAAGATGGGGCTATAAATAAGAAAGTTCAACATGGCGGACGTTGTCGACCGTTATCGACCGTTATGACCGTTACATGTAGAATTTCGAAATGAAACCTGCTTAACTTTTGTAAGTAAGCTGTAAGGAATAAGCCTGCCAAATTTCAGCCTTTTACCTACACGGGAAGTTGGAGAATTAGTGATGAGTGAGGGCTTTGCCTTTTATTAGTATATATATATATATATATATGGCTACTTGTGTCTCCTCCAGACCGCGAGGGGGCGTCCGCCCTGGTTATGTTGGGGGCCACGGGTAAAGGGCTTAGAAGCCCAGCCCTGTAGAGACCCGTGGCCACCGCCAGGCGGCGCCCCGGTGCCTGAATATCCCTGGAGCCCAGCACTTCCGCCACACCAGGAAGTGCTGTGGGGAAGACGACAGGGGACACCCGGACAGCCTCCGGGTGCTCAGCCGGCACTTCCGCCACACTGGGGCGTGGCTACGGATGAATGCCGGGAAGCAGCTGGAGCCCATCCGGGTTCCTATTGAAGGGGCCGCCTCCCTTCAGTCGATGGTGGAAGAGGACGGAGTTAGAGAGAGGACGGGAGGCGGCCAAGAGAGAGGCACAGAGACTGTGAGGCCTGGACATTTGGGGGAACGGTGCTGGAGGCACTGGGAAGTGCACTAAGACAAGTATTGTAAATATAGTGTAAATAAACGGTGTGTGGGTGAAATTAAGATGTCTGCCTGTCTGTGTCCGGGTTCAAGTCCACACTACAAACAATTTTTCTTTGTGTTCGAGGAACAGCGGCATAATGTTCTGGAAACAACATGCTCTGTCAGTGTTCAAGGGTTCACGCTTGTGTTGATTTTTGTAACGTTTAAAGGAAGAAAGCTTAATGTGAAACACGCATTTTATAGCCACTGAAGTAAAAATGAAGAACATTACAAATGAAGCTGTCATATTCACACAGTATATTCAAATGTCTAATATGGTTTGAATGTTGAAAATTGAATTGTCACATTTCAAAGGTCTCTAGTCAGACTGTGCTGCTCTGGGATTTTTTTCACATTGGCATCTTGTCTGCACACCTCACTTCTGGGGACAGGCTATACACGTTTACGGTTGAATAATTACAGTTTAATTGCCATTAATGTAACAGACAGTAATCTTGAGTCCAGCCTTCCTTTTAATTAGAGGAGCAGCAGTTTGGTGTGAGTCTCACGTTGGTTCAGACGGTACGAGGACCTGTTTGATGATTTATATTTGATGTGGAGGTGAATTTCAGGTTCTCCCTGCACATAAAATGAAGTAATCAACGAGGAAGTGGAGAAGGACAAACTGTAGACCGCTGGAGTCTTTTCTGTGTCTTGCACACAGCCTAACTTCATAGTGAACAAGCAACATGACACTTCTAAATAATGTAGCCGCACTGCTCACACATGTCCTGTTAGTGTTTTGTTCACCCACATCCTGACCAGCCAGAGTTCTCTTCTGGTATGTCTTATAATGCAAGGACACAAAGTGGCCCAAAGGGGGTAAATGGGACTCAAAATAAATGAAAAACTGACATCACTGGTCAGTCTCAGGAACAGAACACAATGAAGCCAGACAAATCTCATTCTCAAGAATCAGGCTTGTATGCCTGCATAGGCCCAAAATGGGGCACTGGCATTAAATGATCAAAATATATATATATGTAGTGTAAAAGGAGACACAACAACGTGAAAGGGTTGGGGCACCACTCTGGTGATCCCATTTGATGAAAGGTTCTTCTTCCTCTTCATCTTTTCCCACTTCTTTATGGGGTCGATGTTTTATAGGTTTCCAGTCGCCAACCTTTCCCATTTACTTTGGCTTGGGACCGGCTCTAATAGTTGAGGAAATGTCTTTTCAGAGACTCATGTTCAGAACAGAACTAACTCCAAGATGACTGAACTGGTTATATGGTTTCCAGGAGTGGAAGAAAAATTTCAGGGGTAACATCTTAAAGAAATAGCATACAGGGTGTGATGGATGGCCGGCAGCTCATCCCAGCCGACACATCCAAAACACTAGATGGCATCTTCCCTGCAACATGGAGGTGCCCCGGATTCCCGCAGGGCACCATGGGAGATGGAGTTTGGCTTTAAAGCCCTGCTGGGTGCCGTGGGTGCCATCGTGTGATGCTGCAGGGAGACGCAGGGATTTTTATTTTCCCGCTAGCCCGGAAGTACTCCCAAGTCACGGAGACGGAAGAACAGAAGTACTTCCGGGCTGAAGAAAAATGTAATTCTTCAACTGACCCGAAAATGCAGACAAGTCAAAAGAAAAGGAGAACTACTTCTGGGTCAAGGACTATATAAAGGACTATGGGAGACCCATCAAGCTGAGCCGGAGTTGGTAGGGAGTATGACAGAGCTGCTGGGAGAGGAGGATTGTAGTATTATATTTGTGATTATTGATTCATTGTGTATTGTGGTGGTGGAGGTGCTTTGTGCACTTTATTTAACAAAATAATTAAAAATCAACTTCTTGGTGATTTTACCCCATGTCCTGCGTACTGTCTGTTGGGAAAAAGGTGGGCAATAGCGCCACCAAGCGTCCATCCACTTACAAGGGTTAATAAATGTCAGAAACCTTTGCAGGCATATCAGGAAACCCAGTAAAGGTCAAGTGAACAACAAAATGTACTGAAAGATAACTAAGAAATGACTAACAAATCAGCAGATGCCCTGTAAAACATCCACAATGGGCAATTGTTATACGCAGAGAAATTTCAAGGGTGGTGGTTCAACTTAAAGGTATAAGAAAAACCAGAATATAATAAAATATACTTATTTTATGCAAGTCATTTGGGTGTAAACCAACGAACCAACAAGAGTAAATGTTTGCATTGATTGACACAGCATGATCATGCTGTAACAGACTGCTTTTGACGAATGCTTCCTCTAAGGCATTTTGCTGAGGAGTAATTAAAAGATACAATGAACAGCTTTTCTTCTGCCTGATGATTGATTTGTCCTGTAAGAGGATGTTTCTTTCTTTAATAAGATGTTAAATTTCTGCCACACAGGCAGGAAGCAGTGGGTTGAGGAGTTTGGACTATGAAAGTGACGTCAGAGGTCCAATGGCTGTCAGTCTTCCATTCTGCAGAGGGAGGAAGAGAGAATGCAATAGCAAACTGTGCCAAGCCTTTAAGCTGTCTCCTAATCACACATGCAATTTTGTTTTATTAAGAGTACAATTATATCCTTAAAGGCAAAGAAAAACATAAAACCTTTCACGTTGATTGACAACAACAAACCATTGCCCTTTAAATTCAATGAATTTATTAAATAAGCCAAAGGAAGAATAAAAACTGACAAAACAAGGCAAAAAAGCCAACTTGAAGCAAAAAGATTGGCCTAAAAAAGCCATCCAAAGCAAACAAGTACTAGTATTTGGAATCCAAGAACAGAAGCAATGGATGCACAAAAACAGAAAAATCATTACATTACACACAGCTAAGATCTTCTCTACACAAACGTCAATGGCTCACTACTGGGACCATCTCCGGAAGTTCAATATTAAGGCTGAGGATGGTCCCACAGTAGCAATGTCATGGTGACCTCACCTCTTGGGGTTCCACCCACAAAACATAAGAATTTCAGTAATTTCAATACATCATACAAATTATTCATATATAAAAGAAATACCTGTGAGTGTGTGTACGGAGCAGTCCACGCTGCTCATGCTCAACCACAGCCACTAGATGGCGCAAGCATGCACTTTTATATTTTTTCAGCTTTTGCATGCACCTCACTTCTCATTCTATCCAAACAGGCAAACTCAGCTTTGTGGTGCGTGCACGTTGTACGTTCACACCACCAATGTTGTGCATGAACTAGTTGAAAAGAGCGCATTTATTGGACAAGTTAATTTTTCTAAGAACGGTGAACTTAACGTAACATATTTACAAGTGAAGAACTTGAACTTGAGCTAGTTCAGTTTTATGTGACATTCTGGATCTGTTTTAGGTCCAGATTAAACATTTTGCCTTACCCCGTAATGTAGGGGTGGAGCCGAATCCAAATACGGTATTCAGATAAGAACAAATAGTGAATTTTTATGAATATTTATTTTGAATAAATATTTTGTCATTTATTTGTATTCAGAAAAAATAACAGAAAATCAAATAGGCACTGTCTGTGTCTGCCTGCTTGTGCTTAAGCTGCACCCCCACTGACATGAGCATACGGTGAAGCTCCGCTTTCGCTTTTAGGAAACGTTGTACTTTGTGAGGCGACTTTATATATTACCATGCTGAACATGCATAATGTCATGCAGATTTTGACTGGCAGAGTAACAGGTTAGTTCACCTACATGCTGATTCCACAGTCTTAAATATATACTTGCATCTATTTCTTTTCTTTTTTGACTGGGAGGATATTAGCATATATGGTTATACATGTTTGTTGCTGGGTATAACTAAATAAAGTGTATTTAAATAAAAAACTCTTTATAATTATTGTATTTTATTTAAGAGCACTGTAATGTATACTAATAAAAGGCAAAGCCCTGACTGACTGACTCACTCAGTCACTCACTCATCACTAATTCTCCAACTTCCCGTGTGGGTGGAAGGCTGAAATTTGGCAGGCTCATTCCTTACAGCTTACTTACAAAAGTTAAGCAGGTTTCATTTCCATATTCTACGCGTAACGGTTATAACGGTCGACAAAGTCCGTCATGTTAAACTTTCTTATTTATGGCCCCATCTTCACGAAATTTGGTAGGCAGAATCCCTGCGCTAACCGAAACCAATGTATGTACTTATTTCGGTGGTATGACGCCACTGTCAGCCACCATATTGAACTTTCCAACGGTCTTTGTTACTTATGGGCCCATCTTCAAGAAATTTGGTATGCAGGTTCCCAGCGCTAACTGAATCCTACTTACGTACATATATATGTCCATTGCCTGCAGCTCGGTCGCCATGTGATGCGGCATTGGGTCCCCCATCCCAACGCCTCCCACGTTGTTGGCTGTCTGCCTATATAAGGCTGTCCGTCGCTCTGGTCTCTTTATTCCCTTCCTTGCATCGCCACGGTATTCACATCTACCTGCTGATAACTGCAGTCTTTTTATTTAATCCACGGCTTCTCTGCTGTTTTATTGTTCGTTTATTCCGAATATAGTTATTGTTTAGGTATTTTAGACTTAGTTTACATTGCTCAGGTACCCATTTTCTTTATCGTTCCAACCGTACCCCCATTAACATGTCTATCGAGGTGATCACCATCGATCAAAGAACTGTCACTTACTGAGTGGTTTCCATGCCCGGAGATGGCACCTGCCTTTTCCATTCTCTTTGTTATATATTGCACGGCCATATCAGGCTCACTCGATATCCGGAGGAACATTGTGTCTTATGTATTGAATGACTGGGACAGGTTCAAGGTGTGGACTGATGACGGTACAGGAGATAATTATACTACACACGAGCACTAGAAGAGTGAAATGCTTAAGCCCTTCACCTATGGCTATGAATGTGAGTTGATGGCTGCCACTGAATTGTTCGGTTGTTGCTTTCAAGTGTACCAAAATGGCCAAATATTTTACACATTTGGACAACCGCCAATGCCTCTTAAACATCTTAGATTGACAGGTGACGATTTCAGTAGTGAACACTTTATTGTTTATGAATGTTTCAACTCTCAAAAGCTGGATGCGAAGTTATCGATGAAACCGGTTGTATACTTACAATAAGCTCAGCGCACAGCTTGGTCATATTACAACCGGAGGGCCGAACTCACAATGTGGTATACAAAGAGATCCTTAACAAATAATTATTGGTATATTTTCCCTCATTTTAAAAAGGTTTAATTTTCTTCTTAATAAAAATTTTAAGGCAGTACTTCACCGCTGCGAAGCGCGGGTATTGTGCTAGTAGCCTAATATAAGGCATGCAAAATTGAAAAAAGTAAACTCATAGGTCATTTATTCTCACTCCTTAAAAAATACGAAATGAACTGAACACGAACTAGTTCAAAATTGAAATGGTGAACTATGAACGTGATTCATTTTAGTCTGTGTGAACTGAACTTTGAGCTAGTTCTTATGAGGTGTGAACTTGCACAACAGTGACCACAACGAGCTACCATGCGTTTGCCTGGGACAGGTTCCAGCCCAGCCCACTCAATTTGTGCCACAGCTGCACTCAACTACACGTTCATTTTGGACAGACCTGTCCCAGCCCACTTAGGTGACTCCACTGCAAGTTCTCCAATATAGTAAAACTGCTAGGGATTCTTCAGGTTAGATTTTGTCTTGAAGACCACACGCAACTAGCATAATTAATAAAAATTACAAAATAGCAACAAGCACAAGAAAGATAGCAATGCAACAACTACAATAAAATAACACGGAAAATGGATATAAGCCAGGGAACAAACTGTAGCTGTAACATAACAACCATAGCTTTCTGTTTATAAGAATGTTCTTTAATTCTGTGACTTGCTAGTACTCTCATTCTG
The DNA here is from genome assembly GCF_016835505.1 of Polypterus senegalus. NCBI lineage: Eukaryota > Metazoa > Chordata > Cladistia > Polypteriformes > Polypteridae > Polypterus > Polypterus senegalus. The sequence goes on along the minus strand of NC_053157.1, from coordinate 196,732,616 downwards.
CTTAATCAGACATTTTCAAAACTTGAAATTTTCATTTTTCTGAGACAATTAAAATGTTTTGTGGATTGGAGTAGACTCATATTTCTCAGTTCATCCTATTTTTTCTTTTTCAGATATGTGCAGAGTTCATATATAAGCACATATTGCATGAATGACACACCTGGGCACATATGTTGCCTTGTCTTACATCACATTATCGTTTGGATGCTGGTTAAGGAAAAAGAAACAATTGAAGGTAGTGAACTTTTTTTTATTTTTTCTTTTTATTAATTTTATTGCATTCCATACAAATCAATCAAGTTTTTACAAAAAGAAAAATTGAGATAAGAACAAATCGATCCCCACCCCTGAGAGAGAGAGAGCAAGCCAAACAGCGTTAAATTTAAGGCTTTTAAACATACCTAAATTAATAAATTCTCTGTGCTTTATGAACTTATTTTAAAATATTACTGATTAGATCCTGCCATATTTTGAAAAAAAAAATCTGTACGGATCCTCTAACTGAGTATTTGATTTATTCCAACTTCAAATAATATAACATATCGGTTTCCCACTGACTTAAAAGAGGAGAGTTTGGGTTCTTCCAGTTTATCAGAATAAGTCTGCGTGCCAAAAGTGTAGTGAATGCAATCACAATTTGTTTGTCTTTCTCCACTTTAAGACCCTCTGGAAGAACCCCAAACACAGCTGTTAATGGGTTAGGAGGGATTGTGAGTCCAAGGCTGTCTGAGAGGTAATTAAAAATTTTTGTCCAGAATAATGTTAATTTGGAGCAGGCCCAGAACATGTGACCCAGTGAGGCTGGGACTTGGCTGCAACGTTCGCAGGTTGGATCATGCCCTGGAAACATTTTGGAGAGTTTTAGTCGAGACAGATGTGCTCGATATATAATTTTGAGTTGTATAATTGTATGCTTTGCGCATATGGAGCTCGAGTGAATTCTCTGCATTGCTACTTTCCACTCCTCTTCTGATATATTAATTGAGAGATCTTTTTCCCAGTGTCCTCTTGGATCTTTGAAAGGGAGGGATGGTAAAATGATTTTATATATTGTAGAGATGGTGTCTAAGTCGTGAAGGTAGTGAACCTTAAAAAGACAAAAGTGGTCGGAACGATAAAACAGCAGCCATTGCAGCCCTCGAGGAACTGAATTTGACATCGCTGAATACTGTTTTGAAAATGCTTAAAAATAAACTTAAATTAATAAGATTTAAATTTTAAGATTTAAATTAATAAATATAATTTGCTTAAAGATTGATAAAAGTAAAGCTAATTAAAGTGTAGAGTTGTTAGTGATATTAAAAGTGCAATGATAGAAAGCTGAGCGTCATGTTAGCTCTTCACAGTGTTCGCTTTTTGGTAACACTTTAGTTTAGGTACTGTAAAAATGCATTGATTAGTCATATTTAACAAGACAGTAACAAAGGCTTCTTCTGGTCTTCATAACACTTTTAAAACATCAGTAGATGGGCTATTCATGTAAGCGCTGTGTGGCCTATAGACATGATGGTAAAACGACTTGGCAATATGAAAGATTCCCAGGGCTTCAACTAAATATGTAACATCAAATAAGTGTCACCAAGCTACAATATACCGTGAAAAGCATATTAGAAAAAGGATGCGCTATAATTGTTTCAATTATCTGGTAACACTTTAGTTTAAGGACTGAAAAAAATGCACCCATTTCTCATTTACTGTAACAAGACCATAACAAAGGCTTCAGTGGCTCTTCCTTACACTTATAAAGCATCAGTAGATCATTTATTCATCTCTGTGCTGTGTGGCATATTGACATAATAGTAAAAATACTTTTTAATAGGAAGAATTTGCAGGTCTTACATTAAATATGTAATATCAAGAGAAATATGTCTCAGTTAAGCTACCTCAGACCACTCCAAAGTGAATAAGTCGCATTGCAGAAATGAATAAACACCTTACTGATGCTTTGTAAGTGTTATGAAGACCCAAAGAAGCCTTTATGTAATAGTAAATGAGTAACAGATACATTTCTACAGCCCATAACCTGATGTGTTAGCAGCTTTTTATTTAATTTGTTTTTTTACATATAACTGTTTTATTTATCATGGACTTAGAAGAGTCTGCATCCTGCTGCTTTACTTTCCATGCCACCTATACTTTGCTTTCAGTGTGGCCAGTTAATGTAACCAGATTATGTGGTCAAATGTTAAATAATAGAGTTAGATTGCAAATGATAACCTTACTAGGGAAAATATATTCTCAATTAATTACACAGAAGATAATGTAATATCCAATTCAAGTCTTTAAAAATTCAGTTTCAAGAAAAACTAATGAAAAAAAGTGATGTTTGGGCAGGCAACAACATTCTTCAGTTAAAAATGTCAATGGTTGTGCACTTTGCATTTTAATTTAAATAGACAGACAGCTTCATAAGTGCCTTGAATGTGGATGAAAAAGCATTGATTTTACTGACAAAGCAGTACCTCTTGACATTATAATTTGTGGTAATTATTTATGGTTTTGAAAATATTTAAGAGCCTTAATTTTAGCATTATGTTGTTTGCATAAAACAATATTGCTCCATTAGTCTATAATTTCTCTAAGTAAGAATACATTAAAAATGAAAATAAAAAAATCAATTCCCTAATTGTATTATTTTTTATTTTCTCCATCTTTTACTGAGCTATTAGATCGTGTCATGCAGGTGTACATCAGGTTTGGCTGGAGGGCCCTGGTAAACCTGGGAATGCCACCTTGGGGCGAGAGGAGGCTCGGTCTATAATGGTATCTTAGCCCCGCCCCTAATGGCCTGCATCAGTCCCAAACTCCTTTGAATGGGGCCTATAAACAGAGAGCAAAGGAAGGAGGTGGGAAGGTCATCTTTTGACCCTGGAAAACCCAAGAGAGAGAAAGATAGACGGAGATCTCAGTATTTATAGCAGTTTACTTTGTTGGAGGCAAGACGCCAGGACAGCACACTCTAATTTACTCTTTGTATTGGACTTTTCTGTTTCAAAAATACCAATTAAATGGGGAACTGTTGGCTTAGCACACCAACAATTGCACCAGTGTCCAAAAACTTCAATCACAACAGACACTGTGTGATAGATAGTAAGTATCACAGTTCACTTCACCTGCTAGGACAGAAGCACATGGAGAACAACAAGGTGAACAGTGAGGAATTCCAGATACCATAAAGAGTGTACTGCTTTATCTTTTCTTCTAGGAGGTGAAGGAAAGTCGAATGAGGAATATCGTTGTGCAGCTGGAGAGAGGAGGAAGCACTAGAAGGGAGCAGGCAGTGTGTAATCTCAGATCAGGTCGGGGTCAAAAACAAAAACAGCAAAGAGCTGTTATCCCTAAATTGATTCTTTGAAATCAAGTCCAATATAAGGATGTTTGAAACTGTGTGACAACATGACTTGTTGATGGTTTATGGTAACACACACTGTCACGTAACTGTCTATTAGCATTAGAACATTAGAACAACCTGGACGATACGAGAACAGGCCATTCAGCCCAACAAAGCTCGCCAGTGCTATCAACTAAATTCTCCAAAAATAACATCAGGGACCTAAAGTCTTACTGTCTACCACGCGACTTGATAACGTATTCCATGTGTCTGTGGTTCTCTGTGTAAAGAAAAACTTCCTAATGTTTGTGCAAAATTTACCCTTTCCAACTGTGTCCCTGTGTTCTTGATGAGCTCATTTGTAAAATAACAGTTTTGATCCACTGGACTAATTCCCTTCATAATTTTAAACACTTCAATCATGTCTCCTCTTAATTTTCATTTGCAGAAACTTTTGCCAAATCTTTCTTTCTTTCTAAATCTTTTGGATTGGTCCCAAACAACTGCTGATGCCACAGGGTCGCCAACACCTAGTTCCAAAATTTCCCGTTTCCCTGTGTCACCCTGTATAAGTAAATAGAAAGTACTACACATAAAAATTGAAAATACACAATTTCAGTACTCAAAAGCACCCAGTATGAGAAGAAGCTAACAGTTATAGTGGGCTCAGAATGGGACGCAATGTTTAGTGCCATTAGCAAACAGTTCCAAAGTTGTGGAAATAGGTATAGGTAAATAATAGGTTAGAAATAGGTCAGGTAAAATACTCACCTGTGTGGATGTCTCCCTATAGTTCCCCTGACTGTGTGACTCTGAGTTCCCCCTTCATCATAGCGTCATATACCTGAGGTTAACTGACAACTCTAAAATGGTCTGTGACAGAGCGCAGCAGTGTGTGGAGTTGCTCTTCAATGGACTGTGCGTCCCTTTCAAAGCTGTTTGAGGGTAAGCTCCAGTCTCCTCTTCTCTCTGGAACATGCTTTGAAAATCAAAGGTTGGATATTTTGTTATATTAAACATTTTACCAAATTCCAAACTTATTAAAAAAATGTTTAAGATGTTGACCGGGGCAATTGACATTGGTTAAGGGAACCTGCACAGATCGATTTTAGGGTTATTGAACAGTGGAACAATCTCGACAAAAACAGGCCATTCGGCCCAACAAAGCTCACCAGTCCTATCAACTAAATTCTTCTAAAATTAACATCAAGTTTTGAAAGTCCCCAAAGTCTTACTCTCTCCGAAGCTACTTGGCAGCTTATTCCAAGTGTCTTTGGTTCTCTCTGTAAAGAAAAACTTTCTAATGTTTTTGTGAAGTTTACCCTTAACACTTCTTAACTGTGTCGCCATGTTCTTGATGAACTCATTTTAAAGTAACAGTCTCGATCCACTGTACTAATTCCCTTCATAATTTTAAACACTTCAGTCATGTCACCTCTTAATATCTTTTGCTTAAACTGTGTAGGCTCAGCTCTTTTAGTCTTTCCTCATAATTCATCCCCTGGAACGAGCCTAGTTGCTCTTCTCTGGACCTTTTTCTAGCACTGCTGTGTCCTTTTTGTAGACCAAAACTGCACACAATACTCCAGATGAGGCCTCACCAGTGTGTCAGCATAGCAATTATAAACAAAATGTCCACAGCAAAGCAAAAAGGGTCACCAAATACTGGCAACCACCCAAAAACAGAACACAAAGTGACAGAATTGCATTACAAAATGTTAGAAAATGAGAACATAATAAAGCAAAAAATGTACAAAATGATTATGTGAAATTCTAAAACTCATGTCACAAGTTTAATCATGAAGTCATGTATTCTTATTGCAATATTTATTCTGTAATGTGATGTGAATTCTGAAACACTGGGGACCAGTTAAAGTTCTGTGGCAATTACTGGTAATGTTACTTTTTTTAAAAATACTGTGACTCTCTTTATCTTTTTTTCTTTATTTTAGTTACCTGGGCTCTCCTGCCATTATATAGCAAGGGACAGCAAGATAAAGTGACAGAAAGTGCAATGTGGATAGAATAAAGATTATACTTTCCATGAGTGTAAAATATAAAAAAAAATTTGTTGGAACACAGTATGCATTTTCTGCCCTACCACAAGCCTTTTGTGAGTTACCAGGTTAGGGTGGTGTTTCTGATAGGGGTCGCTAACTCCCTAGTTGGAATAAGTTCTTTTTAATTGCGGCGTTTTAAGTAACCCAAAATTATATAGATATAATGTAAAAGGTAATATCCTTCCCATAGTGATACGGCGGTAAAAAAATCACATAAGAGAAAATAACTTAGCTTTCTTTAATGACGATTTACACGGCATAACAGACGAGGAAGGCATGACAACACTTTGTGCATAGTCTGTCATTTTCGTCGCTGCGCTGGAAGGGTTTTCAGGACGGATGACGTAATCTTCCATCCATTCGTCAGCTTTGAGGTATTTGGCCACTGTCCAAGTCTTTTATACTGGTTTCTCCATGTGCAGTCCCTTACTTAGGTTCCAAACAAGGAAAGGAGAGGATTCAATTTCATCTCTAAACATACAGAAATAGTACAATGCCCATTTCGTAGTTGTACCTTTCTCTCTTCAAATGCTTGCCTAGCAGTTCTAAATGCAGAGAGCCCCGGTGTGGTAAGTTTGGCCTGGCCTGTACATGTGAGTGGATTTATAAAATCATTTTTGTGCAGAGCACAGTGACATTAAACTTATATTCTGATTACAGGTGGTAACAAATCTGGGACTTGCCCAGAGTTACCACCAACCGAAGGGTGATTGTTAAATGTTTTAAAATTTGAATGATCCAGATATTAAACCTTTTGGACCAGTAAAGATGTCACATGTCCAGCTGAAGTCAATGCAGAAGGAGACATTCAGAAAATCCTTCACCCATTGAGTCGCACTACAAGCTGTGATTGCGTGGGAGTAGATCTGCCAGATAGGAATGTGACAGAAATGTCTCTCTTTATCTTTATGCTTTACTTTTGTGATGTGTCATCAACTGCAGTGTCTTGGCTTGTCTGCATCCCTTCTGAAACTTCACATTTAAATCATAAAGTACGCACTCTGTTCCAAGTGAAGGTTGCTGCTGAGCCTGGGAGCGCTTTTCAGCCAATGTCCACATCAGTAGTAGATGTCTGACCTGTTTAAGGATGGCTGACATTGAAGCATGGATGCACTGCTGAGATATTTATCCAAACACTGCACAACTGAGTCTTCAAAGACAATTGTTCTTTCTGCATCTCCCCCTGACAGGATCCTCTGTGTCAGGAAAGTTGAGCCTGCCGTGCTAGAAAGGAGTTAGTATTAGAAGCCTGGTGAGGAGCCACAACAATCAGTTAAAAAGCAAGTGAAGTTTTTTAAAAGCTGTAATTCAACAGAGTAATCAAGAAACAGACACAAGACCAATATGATCAGAAAAACCAAAATGATGGACAAAAAGTTAAAAGATAAAAGTGTAGGCAAGGAAAACAATAAAAATGGAATCAGCCTTTGACAAAAGCACATTTCCCAAGTTTACAACATGAGACACTTTCTAACGTCCCACACTGAGCAGCTGGAAGAAATGGCCAGCAGAACTGTTAAAAACAAATGTAAAAGACTAGGATGAAATTAACATGTCTGAAAGACACATCAAAAAGGACAAAGTACAACATTCTTCAAAATCCTTTGAAATCACAACTGGGAGTCCAAAAAACACATAGGACCCATAAATACTTCTAAAATTGTCCACTGGGTGATGACCATTAAAACTCTGACTAGAAAAAAAAGGATCTTGAAGAATCTTTATAAAATAAAAGATTTATTTTTAACAAAACTCTTCTGTAGCACAGGAAGCACAAGAAGGAACTGCCTGAAGATAACGCAATCCAAAGCAACTGCAGTCGCAATACAAATATCAAAGAATGGCCAAATGACAGAGCAAAGGTTCAAAAATCCACAATAAGCACAACAGAAACACAATTATACACTCCACTCCCTAGCATATTCACAATGGACCACCAGGAACCATGGGAGACCCTCTGGATTTATAGAGTAGCTCCTGATGGTGATTGGCAGGTGGCACCGCCTCTTGAAGGATCACCCACAAAATACATGGGACATAACCAAGGCATTCATACATAGACAAAATGAATAAAATGGAGTACAAATAAACAAATAAACACCAGCAATATTAATGTAAAGAAAAGTGTCAAAAGTGAACAAAAAGGATGAAAATCAAAGATTTGAACTGCAGCCAGATGAGGAACCCTGGCTGAAACATCACAAGATCTTTAATAAAATTCTTGGCAAACCATTAAAGAAAAAATCTGAGAATTGCAAGAGCTTATCACTTACTTGGCCAATGTACTCTGATGACTTTTATTGTTAAATTTGACCAACTTGTGGAAAAGAAAAGGTGTTATTTCATGCCAGTGAGAAAAGAAAGTGTCTTTTGGAGAGTCAATCTTTCCAGACTTTTCTGTGGAAAATGCCAATTGGGGCTGGGCTCCATAAAACGTTATTGAACATCCACACTATGTTATTTTTATTGAACAGGTATACACTATGGCCTTCCTCTTCTGTTTAAACTGAGGGACAGAGTAGGAGTTTATAGCCACACATCCAGATTGCCTGAACAGGCAGAGATAAGCTTAAAATGGTTCCTCTCTGTTATTATAAGGCCCAATCATGGATTGGATTAGCGAATATGCATTCATAAGCCGTAGCCACTAAAATATCACAAGGAAAATGTAAGAAATAGCCTGGATACACATTTTTTCTTGTTTTTGCTTTTCGCCCTCCTCCATCATAATCTATCGTCTGTGGAGGAGGAGTGAAAGCTTTAGATTCGTCAAAGATTTTGATCTCCGGTTTTCAACTGATCTCAACGTTTTAGGGTCCCCTGATACTGAAAATATTAATATCTCAATGATGAGTGTGTGTCACGGTTACTTGAGGATAGTCTAGAGCTAAAACGGATAGAAGGAAAAATACCAAACTCGAAACTTATGCCTGTTGTGAGATGATGATGTGCTGATTAGTTTTTGAGCCAAATCATGCAAGAGAAAGAGGCACTCAAGAGGAACCCTCAAATACCGTACTTCTGCAATTAATTATCAATTCTTCTCATTAATTTCTATTGTAATGACCTATTTTATGATCAGAAAGATCAACATCGGAGCGGTAAATAATTACCAAAATGTTATGGAATAGTTCATGTAACTTCCAAATGGCGCAAAGCCTACTGATGCTCACATCTGTCTTTTTTCACATTATTAATTCTCTCTGTATTCTCTCTTAAAGAAAGAGAGGAAGGGAAGAAGAAAGGACAAAAATCAAAGAAAAGAAAACATTTGAGTGTTGAGTGAAGTCCATCTTAATTCACCTTACAGGAAAGAAGCTGCTATTTAGTTCTATATTATTTTTTCTATACTGATCATTTTTTCTCTTTATTACTTTTAGCAACTTTGACAATGTGTATATTTTCACATGTCATGCTTCATGGCATGTCAGAGGAGTTTTTGATCTTAGTCTTGTTTGGGGAGTTCAGATAGGGGGTCATATTACTGGGGGCAGAGCTCAAAAGTGTGAAAAGCGGAAACATGCATAAAATAAACCAGTTTTTAAGAGATGCTAGTTTACTCATCAGAAGAAAAACCTTAATATATAAAACTATATAACAAAAACAGCTTTTATTTATGTAGCACATATTCATGTAAGAAAGTAGCTTCAAAGTGCTTTATAATAACAGTGGGCAAACAGAGTAAGAAAAGAAAGTAAAAACTAAAGCACAGTTACTTATAACAGGTTATATAAAATAGTAGAGATTCAAAATAGATAGATAGATAGATAGATAGATAGATAGATAGATAGATAGATAGATAGATAGATAGATAGATAGATAGATAGATAGATAGATAGATAGATAGACTTTATTTGTCCCCAGGGTGAAATCAGCCATATTCAACTTAATAGCAAAAACTATGGCCAGATATGCAGGAAGGTATAAAAACAGAAATTGTAGTCGATAGGATACCTGAAAAAATAAGCCACCAGGAATTCCAAGACCAAAGGACTCGCTAGACATTCTACAGTCACTGAACGGGGTCTCCATTATCAGGATGCTCTTAGGGAGCTCTCATCAACTTCCAAGCATCGAATGTGGCTGCAGCATACTTAGGCCAGGGGGTAATGGTGAATAATGTCATTACTGAGTACTGGAGCAGCACATGGCCCCTATCCAATAAACCAAATTTCTGAAATGCAGCTCAGACTACTAAGAGGGTGACATCAACAATGTTCTGTATTGGAAACCCTATGACTCGTGCCTTCATGTGCCACAGAAACCTATAAAGTCCACCATAGTTAAGATTTATGGTTGTGACAGGCTGAACCAATTGTTCCCCCATTTAGAAGCCAGATTATCCACCCTATCCCCATTCAAAAGCAAGGTCATTCCCTAACATTTCGTTTTGATTTATGTCAACTGTCAAATCTCTAAGAGGACCATGGCCTGGACTTTAGTATAATCATCAATAAACCAAAATGCTTGAAGTTCATTGCTTGCCCACCTAGTTGTTTCCAGGCCCAACCACATTGCAATTTCTGCCTTCACTACTGGTTGAAGACAAGACAGCAGACATTTCTAGCCTTTTGACTCTTGAGATACAGAAAATAAATCTTTAAAGAACTTTCTCAGTTTGTGAAACTACAGCACCTTGGATCTAGAAGAGCCTCAGTTGACTAAGTAAGAATTATGCTTCACTGCAAGTTTAATTTAATTCAGCTTATTTTTGTGCAGTGATCTTCACAGAGGGCAGGCTTAGAGTGCTATAAGAACTTTACTGATAAAATATTATAAATTGCATAATGAGTACTCATAAAGACTCAAAGTTGTTTACAGACACAGGAAGACAAAGCAATTCCAGCTGACCAACATAAATAGAAGCTAACAACATCAGTCCATTAACATTTCCTTTGAGCTATGGCCAGTTGACAATGGAAAACAAAAACTCATCACTGTGAAGCCTGGAAATGGCCAGGGGTACCCTTTAGAGGTTGTCAAAGCGGATCATCTTCTTTCATATCTTTCTGTCCTCTGCATCTTGTTCTGTTACACCCATCACCTGCATGTCCTCTCTCACCACATCCATAAACCTTAGCTTAGGCCTTCCTCTTTTCCTCTTCCCTGGCAGCTCTATCATTAACATCCTTCTCTCAATGTACTCAGCATCTCTGCATTGCACATGTCCAAACCAACGCAATTTTGCCTCTCTGATTGTCTCCCAACCGTCCAATCTGAGCTAACCTTCTAATGTGCTGATTTCTAATTCTGTCCATCCTTGTCACACCCAATGCAGATCTTAGCATCTTTAACTCTGCCACCTCCAGCTCTGTCTCCTATTTTTCGTTCAGTGCCACCGTCTCCAACCGATATAACATAGCTGGTCTCACTACCATCCTTTAGACCTTCCCATTCACTCTTGTTAATACCCGTCTGTCACAAATTACTCCTGACACTCTTCTCCACCCATTCCACCCTGCCTGCATTCTCTTTTTCACCTCTCTTTTACAATTCATGTTACTCTGTAATGTGGATTCCAAGTATTTAAACGTATCCACCTTCGCCAACTGTACTCCCTGCATCCTCACCATTCCACTGACCTCTCCCTCATTTACACTCTTGTATTCTGTCTTGTTCCTACTGACCTTCATTCCTCCTCCAGGGTCTCCTCAGCCTGCTCCCTACTCTCACTACATATCACAATGTCATCAACAAACATCAGAGTCCATGGGGACTCCTGTCTCGTCTGTCAACCTGTCCATCACCACTGCAAATAAGAAAGGGCTCAGAGCTGATCACTAATGTAATTCCACCTCCATGTTGAATTCATCCTTCACTCCTACCGCAGTACTCACCACTGTCACACTTCCCTCATACATATCCTGTACCACTCTTACATACTTTTCTGCCTTTCTTGAATTCTTTATACAGTACTAAATCTACTCTCGAGGAGTACACTGCATACAAATTAATGGGCTGGGGTGGAAACCGGATGCCGTCCTTACAATTCAAGGGAATTCAAGGCACAATAAAATTTGTAATCTGAGCAATGAAGATCACGGTTATTAGAACATAATCCAACTCAGTAGATGTAAAGAGATGCTTATTACTAAGGATCTCCAAATCCTCAGCCAGCAATACATTGGAAACAACAGGTATTGAGGACATTACAAGATATTCTGATCTGAATGGCCTGCTCCTGTGAAACAGGAAGCTTCTGTTTTCTGTTGTACCTTATGGAAAATATTACCAGTGGTACCACTGGTCTGGTGGACTAGCAACTGCAGACCCAGAATTTTGAATCCAATGATAGAGTCACCTTGTTCAGATCACAGTTGTGAACACAATGAAACTAGGGACTTTATCTGCTGGATGACAAAGGGTAGTAACCGTTGCAATGATGGTGCTCTGTGGAAGGCTGCACTGCAACTCAATGACAAGAGTGAAGATGAAGATGTGCCAAAGGGAAATGCACCTGCTGTTAGACCAGAAGATATCAAAGCCACAAAGAATGAAGACACCACTGTGAAGCAAGCCATTTCACTTATTTATTTTTATTTAGCGTATGACATACAAATCACATACAGACATGAAATATACCTATAACCCCACACATATCACAAACGAACATCTACATTTTACACACTCAGTTGCAGTATAGTCACACAGTTGTGAGTCACACTCAGGAATTGAGTATATTGCCCAGGACAGGCTCTCAGAGGACATTTACTATGATGTGGTGGCGTGTCTGTGAGTTGTGGATACTATTGGGGTGTAAAGTTAGTGTGCCTCCTTATGGTGAACTCCAGACAGCATTACATGAATTGGTGACCAGTCAACCTGTTCGACCTCCTGGTTATTACAAGCTACTATGACCCATATGAAATGTGCTGGTCCCTCTGAGGACCAACTGACTAGAAAAAGAGGATCTGTGGTTTGACTTTGCCAATTAAATGTTGAAAACTATTTCACTAAAACTTAAGGATTTGGAATGAAAAGTGTATGACATTCAACATATGAAGACACTGGTGAGAGAGGTGGAAACTTGACCTCATAATGAATTACTACCCTGGAAAGTGCCCTCATTTATATACTGACACAGATTACATTTAGGCGCACTTCAGATGTAGTTGGAATTTTTTTTTTTTCAGGCACCATGCTACAACTTATAGCTATAATTAACGATTTCAAGTCCTACTCAGTTCAAACTTCATGTCAGCCCGCTGTGCAGCACCTGATTACTCCAGTAAACAGTTTAAAAGCTTCCTGAGTACAGCCTGTGGTTCAGCAATTAACCACCCTGATCAATGATCTCAAAGCCTCCTGAGGTCATCCTGTTATTCAGCACGCTGTTAATCTCTCCACTCCACAGACGGTGTCTGCTCCTGGTCAGCAGCCGTCTGGGATGTTTTTGAGCCTCTGATTCTCAATCCTGAGTAATTTAAAGGAGAGGAGACCTCTTACCTTGTTTTCTGTTATTTCTGAGCTCTTCTCTCTTTGCTGAGTGGCTTTTTCTTATTCCCTTTTAGTTACATGAAGTACAAATAATGTGTGTTGAGGATGGATTTCTTTGCTTCTCTAGTACTAGGATGTTGTATCGTTTTAGCCATTATGAATGTAGTGAGAAGTCAAACAAAATGACACCTTTTATTGGCTAACTAAAAAGATTACAATATGCAAGCTTTCGAAGCAACTCAGGCCCCTTCTTCAGGCAAGATGGAATACAGAAACTGTGGAGTTCCCTGTGTTTATATAGACACTAGGACAAGTAACAACATTGGAAAACCTTTAAGTGAGACATCTTAAATATATAAAATTAATTGTCCTCTTCAGGCTAAGATTCATTTAGCAAAAGAAGAGAACAATGTATGGTCAAGATCTTTGGATAAGATAACTGTCCAACAGAGTCTTTTGAAAGTTTCTAAAGAGTTTCTCCATACAATGTGGATCTGTAGACAGGTTGTCCGTGTCAGTCTGAGGGATGCAAACGATCCTCCTATCTGGACTTAAAACTCTTGTCTCTATTTAAACCAGGTTGTAATTTTAGCATGAGTTTAACTTCCTATTCTTTTCTCTCTTGCAAGAAACAGGGAACATATTGTAATCTTTTTAGTTAGCCAATAAAAGGTGTCATTTTGCTTGACTTCTCACTTTGCTTCTCTAGAAATTTATGCAGTTTGTATTGTTGTGGAAAGTTAATCTTTAATTTCATTATATTACTACAATTCAAACAAGGGGGAGGCAGCTATATCAGCTGTATGTGCGCACCAAAAGGCTGATGATATCTGTATTATGAGAGATTCAGTAATTACATTAAATTAAATGAAAGATGGATTACCCCTTAGATCCTTGATAGATAGAACTTTATTTATACATAGAGCTTTATTTGTCCCCAGGGGAAAATCTGTCTCTTTACAGAAGCTCTCTAAATAAATAAATACATAAATAGGTAAATAAATAAATATACATACACTCTTTGGTTTGAACGCAAACTAGAATGACAAAAAGAGAAATCAACAGAAAGAGAACTTCTGACTTGACAGTCACAGTGATGCATTGTGCAGGCATATTGTTGTTGCTATAAAGGATGCCTCGTAGCATTTCTTGACTCACTTAATAATAATAATAATTATAATACATTTTATTTATATAGCGCCTTTCCTGTACATACTTCTGCTTAACAATTCGTTAGCTGAAAGTCCTTAGTGTTAGTGTGTCAGAGAGAGGAAGCGCAGCATTATTCATAATGGTACTCAGTTTTGTTTTAATTCTCTCCTTCACTTCTACCTCCCGGGGCTCGAGTGTGCCCTATAACTGAGCTTTTCCTTTTAATTAACTTTGGTCGACCTCTTTTGAAGTGATGTTACCAGCCCAGCAAATCACAGTGTAGAAAATCGTACTGGCCATAACTGAGTTGTGAAGATGTGAAGGATGTCACTTCACACAATAAAGGAAAGCAGTTTCCTAAGGAAAAAGTGCCTGCTCTGCCCTTTTTCATATAGTGTCTCTTTGTTCCAAGTCTAGTCCAACCTGTCATTAATGTGGACCACAAAGAGTGGACACCTCTACTCCCACTCCCTGAATAGTGACCGGACATAGAGACTCTTTGGTGCAGTGAAAGTCAATAACCAGCTCTTTGGTTTTGCTGATGTTAAGATGCACACAATTGTCTTTGTGCCAAGAAACAAACTTCTCCACCTGACTCCTGTACTCTGTCTCGTCCTCTATATCAATACATCCCATAAGTGCGGAATCATCTGAGGATTTCTGCAAGGGACTTGACCTGCTGTTATCGTCTGAGGTGTACAGCGTGAAGAGAAAAGGAGACAAGAGAGTTCCTTGTGGTGCTCCAGTGCTGCTCATATCCATGTCAGAAACACAGTCCTTGAGTTTCACAAACTAAAGTGTGCCTGACAGATCATCCATTATCCAGGACATCATACGCTCATCCACCTGCATATCTCTGAGTTTACCCCTTAACAGTTGAAAGCACTGGAGAAATCAACAAACAATTCTGAGAGTGCTGCCAACTTTGCCAGGTGAAAGTAAGCCTTGTGGAGCAAATAGATAATTGTATCCTGTACTCCAATCTTTATCCGATTGTCAAACTTCAGTGGGTCCAGGTGGTCTACCACAAGAGGACTCATATAGTTCAGGACCAGCCTCTCTAAGGTCTTCATGATGTGAGACGTAAGAGCCACTGGTCTGTAGGCATTATGTCAAGAGGTGCCTGCCTTCTTTGGAACAGGGGCAATGCTGTTAATTGCTGCATTGAAATATCTGCAGAATCCATCCATCCATCCATTTTCCAACCCGCTGAATCCGAGCACAGGGTCACGGGGGTCTGCTGGAGCCAATCCCAGCCAACCCAGGACACAATCCCAGGCAGGGTGCCAACCCACCGCAGGACACACACAAACACACACTAGGGCCAATTTAGAATCGCCAATCCACCTAACCTGCATGTCTTTGGACTGTGGGAGGAAACCCACGCAGACACGGGGAGCACTATCCACAGAATATCTAATGTAATTTCTTTCATCTTTAAAATTTTATTTCTACACTACAACTGCTCCCTTAACCAAATGTGCAATCTAATTTCTACACAAAACTGCACCCCACTACAAAGCTATTCTGTTGCAGGGGTCCTCAGCTACCACCCTGGAGGTCCACAGTGTCTGGAGTTTTTCATTCCAGCCAGTTTGTTAATTAAAAGCCAGGCCTAATGGATACTTGGTATTAAATCATATGACTTGTTAGTGCTTTTCACTGAAGAAGTTTTGTCTTCAGAGAACTTCATCCATATGTTTTTTGGTTCTGCCTTTCTCTCATTAATTTCAAAACATTTTCTTAACACAGGTTCTTCATGTCAAATATATACAAGTTTAAATGGCAGTACTTTACTTGTGTTTCTTTTGTTATTTGCACGTCATTATTAACTGAAAGGAAACAGGCAACAAGTAAAACCTTAATACAGGAGTTTAAAACTATAATATGAAATGAAAGGTTCTGAATCGTAACAAATGATTTAACTGAAACTAAGCCCAAAACCAACATTGCTTAATTTAGTAAATAAATGGGTCTAATTAAGAAGCTGATTAAAGAAAAATCCTGCAGCCATTGCTGACCTCCAGGCCTGTAATTAAGTACCCCGTGGTAATGCAGGTTTTTAACCAGTAGCTATTAGTTTATTTGTATTCTGTACTCTGATAGGGTGGCATGCTGGTCACGAATGGGGGAATATGAGTTCATGTGCAAGTCTTCTTTTAATAGACTGGTGCCCTGCCAGGGCCTTGTGTACAGTACCACCAGAATAGGCACAGACTACCCGTCTGGTATAAAAAAAATCACAGGTGTCTGCAAAAGAAAAGGTCTGGCATCCCAACTGGGCCCATTTATTGAGAGTTTGGTCGCTGATAAAGCACTAGCACTCCGCCATTGAACAGTGTCACAAAAGAGTGTCAATTTCAGCCTCTGTGTCGTCTCACTCTCTTTCTTTAGAGAAGAACTGTCTGCTTGTTTCTTCGACTTACATGTTGTGCTGAATGACACTTTTTAATGGAGACAGGTCTAGTTTTCTACTGTTGGGCAGTCAGTGTTTGAGCTAGGAAGAAAATGAGCAGACCAGTTGCTCCTCTGACCGATGGCTCTGTCTTCTGTTATTCTAAAGTCCCTGGACCAGTGGCATAGTGATGATGCCCATGATGATGGATGGATGGTGTAACATGGCAACATTAGGTGGTAACCTGTAATTTTGTAATTTTCCATTTAATTTGTATTGTCCTATATTCTATGGGCTGGACCATAACATACTAATGATATGCATCATATTAGTTTGTATTTCAGGTTTGTTAATCAGTAACACAGTTAAATGTAGTTTTTCTATAATGAAATTAAAAGAAAACCAGGATTTATAGAGTGTTAACCTTTCCCTGAAAACTCTAAAACATTTGTGTTTTTATTTTTCATATGAATGATTCTAGCACTTCTGCTAGATATAGCACCATAAGGGTCATACCCACAGAAATGGACTACGTCATTTGACACTGTATCTCTTTACTTATGTTTTTTGTTCATTTATTTTTAACAAATCCAATTCCCTAACTGTCTAATTATAAAGTTGATATTCCTCAGCACTCCTGGCTTCTTTACTTCCCTTTCTGTTCAGTCTCTGCAGATGGGCTAATTTTCGACAGGAGTGGGTTTACTGGCTGAGGGCACACTGGTGTGGATGGAGTTAGTTGAGGTCCTCTGGCACATCCATTGACCACTTCTACTGCTAGTACTGCTACTGGGGACCATGAAGCACTTTGTTCTGGCTGTGCTGGGACTTCCCCCTACTTGCAAAATTTCAAAAAATGGAACCACCTTCCTGCATTATTTTTAGTATGGTGTAATTGAAATTCATTTTGGAGGTCCTTTGGTGTTTTTCTGAATAATAAAGAGAAGGGGGAGATCAATTTCTCTGTCCTGAAAGATTTAGGAAAAGGTCTGCACTAATCAGCAACGTCATCAGCCACCCGACCAAAAAAGTGCTATTTTTTATCTTTCCATAAGAAATTGAACATCAGAATAGATCTTGATCGTGTTTTGGTGGTTAAAAAAGAGATGAGACGGCCAGTTGGCCTTTTTGATTTTTTTCCAGGATCATTTTCTTGAGAATATTACAATAATTATCAGTAGGCATCATTGTGTGAAATTATTTATTAGCTGTGCCTTTCCCTTGAGCATTGTCACACTTCTTTATGATTTGTTAAAGATGGATATAGAAGGTGGGTCTTTGTTCTGTTTTAAATTAGGTGATCCAGATGTGGATTTGTGTGCCACTTCAAAAGCTGTTCTGTCATATTTCTTCTTTGAAGTAGAAGGATGCCCGCCTTGCCATGCTGTCGTTGTTGAAGCTCATTATACACTGTAGCTTAACAGTTTGAAAAAAAGGTATATATAGGCTGTATTTATATATATTTATACACTATATAAATCCAGGTCGGGGGGCAGCAGTCTGAGCAATGGTGCCTAGCCATCCCTTTTCCCTGTCACCTTCATCAATTCCTCCGGGGACCAGTCAAGAGATGTAGTCTCTCCAGCATGTCGTGAGTATGCTCTGAGGTCTTCTCCCATTTGGACATGTCCAAAACTCCTTCCCAGGGAGGCATCCAGTCAGATGAACGAACCACCTCAACTGGCTCCTTTCGATGAGGAGGAGCAGCAGTTCTTCTTTGAGCTCCTCACCCTCACCCTAACACTAAGGCTGAGCCCAGACAACCTGTCAAGAAAGCTCATTTCTGCCACTTGTATTTGCAATCTAACTCTTTGATACACCACCCAAGGCATATGACCATAAGTGAGGGTAGTAGAGTATATAAAACCTGTAAATCAAAAGCCTTTTCCTTCTTTTTACTGAATAATGGATGGATTGGGGGTGTCTGTATAAAAGGAGCAGTTCGTCTATTGTTCTTTCTCCCCAAATGGGATACAAACTGGGAACCATCTTGACCAGGTTGTGCCTCCATCCATGCTGTCCTACCATAATAGTCTTCCACCTGAGAAAGTGACCACTCACCATTAAGATTGGGATGCCATTCCATCCCATCTCATCCATCACATAGTATTTTACTTTAACCATACTATATTTGGAAATTGGTGTACTCTCTGAAATACATTACACAAAAATAAAGGGAGTTGAATTGACTTGACTTGACTTAAGTACATATATGAGCGCTTTGAGTAGTGAGAAAAGCGCAATATAAATGCAAAGAATTGTTATTCTTATATACCTGCCCTCATCCACACTGCCATAGCACGATGCCAGTTATGCCAGGTGCAATTCCACCTTTTTAATGATGTCTCACTTGCACGAGGTGTTGGGCCTCCTGTAACCTTCAAGCCAGTTGAGCTCACACAAGTCCTCTGGTAATCATAAGTGAAGGAGGCAGGTAGGCAGTTAGTCATTGTAGGTATTTAAGAGTGAGAAAAAAAAAACAGAACAGACAAAGGGCTGGCCAATCATTACAAGAAATACAAAGATCACAAAACAAAGTACTGAGATACACAGACACTACCTAATGGAGGCTTAGCCATTTGCAGACTAATTGAGAGAAGAGTAATGCTTCACTAAATTTACTGAGCACATCCCAGTGTTGCACCTGCACTTAAGGAGTAGGCCAGAGTCTGTAGACTGCTGAAAATCTAAATATTTAAAATCAATAAAAATTAAAAAACAAATTGACGCTGATATAAATAACACACCTGCAGTGGGCTGGCACCCTGCCTGGGGTTTGTTTCCTGCCTTGCGCCCTGTGTTGGCTGGGATTGGCTCCAGCAGACCCCCGTGACCCTGTAATTGGGATATAGTGGGTTGGTTAATACGATGGATGGATAAAATAACACAATTTGAACTGAAGAGCAAATAAACACAATTATAAACCATTTCATATGCTGGACCTTAGTAGATACTAAAATAATGGCTATAACAATGGCAGGCATAACTGATCAACAATGAACTAAACAAATGCTGTGTGGTCATCCAACATATAGAAGGGTTTGACAAAGGAAGAATTTTGGGGTGCCAACCCAGCTCTCTCCGTTTACTCTTAGTCCTTTAAATAAACACAGAAGCACAATGGCATAAAAAATGAAAACAAAACAGTTGCCACGTCAGGTGAGTGGCTGTCGTTAATCCAGCTCAACCGTCGGGTTGCTCTTTCGCTCAGGTCGTCTCTCTCCCTCAAGAGTCAGTTGCCCTCGCTGGGTGGTTTCTCTGAACTGTAGTGGAAGAAAATGACAAGACATTTAGTGGCAGCACCCCCTCTGATGAAACAGCTCGGGATACTGATTGGCAACCCCCCCCAGGCATACATGCGGTCCAGTCCCACCCTCTGTAAACGACCCTCTATCTGCCGCAGCCAGGTGTTACGTGGGCGACCCCATGGCCTGGTCCAGCCACTCAGATCCCCAACAATGAGGAGCTTATGAGCCAGATCACCCTCTGGGAAATGCGCCACATGGCCGTAGTGCCATAACTGATGCTCCCTCACAATGCAGGTAATGTGCCTAATTTAAGACTCCATTTAGCAACCGATCATACGACACAAAGTCAAACCAATGGTACCCAAGGATTCTCCAGAGAGACGCGGTACCAAAGGAGTCCAGTCTTCGTCTCAGGTCACTGGATAAGCACCAGGACTCTAAAGACTTGGACCTTTGTCCTTTTTGCATAGATATCGGGAGTGCCACACACCCCTTTCCATTGACCTCAAGACCCCCCATGCTCTACCAATCCGTATACTGACTTCATAGGAGAGTCACCAGAGACATGAATGTCACTGCCAAGTTAAGTAAATCTCTCAACAAGGTTGACACTCTCTCCGCAAACAGACACACTGCTGATGGCCGTGCCCAAGAGGTCATTAAAGGCCTGGATCTTGGTTTTTATCAGGACCCTCGCAAGCCCAGACACTTAGACTCCTCGCTCAGTCTCTTATTATTATTCTGACAGCTGTAACATTAAATATTATATCTTAAGTGATTAAAATCCTTGTTGCTCTACTAATGTCTTCTTTTTTGTTCACCCTCTGTGATTTACCACAGCCCCTCCTCCATCTTGTTCCCCATAAATGGCAATAGAAAACAGTACGAGTAAGAGCTCAGGGAAAGGAGTAAACATAGATATTACACAATAAACACTTACATGCACAAACACATTTTACATAGTGTATAAGATGTTTGCAAACACAACTAAAAACTGTATTTAATCTGTCACTATCTTTAAAAGGAAAGAGAAATAGTCCACAAAACACACTGTGCAGTCTCAATAGAAATTTGTTGATTTAAGCAGAGGTTAGGAAGCTGTGCGGCTCAGCAGTTCCCATCTGCTGCAAGTCTGCCAGGTTAACATAACTTTAAACAAGTAATAATATCCCACTTGCCAAAAGTTCCTTCAAGTTACCAAACAGAAACCCTTTATTTGCATTCACTGCTTGAATTAGCTGCCACCATTTCCTTTCACTTTGCCTTTGATCCCAAGTTGAATCCAAAAAAGAAACTGCTACCGCACACACAAAAACATCTGTTCAGCCAGGCAGCCAGTTTTTAAGTTGATTTCCAGAAATGGGTAAAAATCGAGATGGCCTCTTACAGACAAGCTTGTTAGGAGATCCTCCTGTAACTGAAGTTTGCGATCCACACACGCTAGAAGAGGACACTGGTCTGTACAATTTAATAAGATGAGACTCTCGATTTGTGCTGATCTGCCCTTGTAACTCTTAACCAATATTTTAGATAGATAGATTTTTGAGTATACGGCTGGATAGCTGACATGTAAATTATGCACACAAATGACATCAGATTTTGTTTTTTTTTTATTTTTTTCAGATCCTTTGTCTTTGTACAAGACTTCTGACTTTTGGCTTCTTTTATATTGTAAAGTTTTTTTCTCTTCATTCCGCATCAAAACATGTTGTTAAATGTTTTTCCTCAGTCGTCACGACAAACTACATGGGGTAAATCCATCCATCCATCCATTGTCTAACCCGCTGAATCTGAATACAGGGTCACGGGGGTCTGCTGGAGCCAATCCCAGCCAACACAGGGCACAAGGCAGGAACCAATCCTGGGCAGGGTGCCAACCCACCGCAGGACACACACAAACACACCCACACACCAAGCACACACTAGGGCCAATTTAGAATCGCCAATCCACCTAACCTGCATGTCTTTGGATTGTGGGAGGAAACCGGAGCGCCCGGAGGAAACCCACGCAGACACGGGGAGAACATGCGAACCCGGGTCTCCTAACTGCGAGGCAGCAGCGCTACCACTGCGCCACCGTGCCACCCCCATGGGGTAAATCACATATAAAAAATAATTTTTGGGTGGAGCATTCCTTTAAACTCACTGAGTGGTTCAAATTATTCGACCTGTCCATGTCCCACTTGTAAAACATCTACCAGTAAACAACAGTGGTCTAGTTTCAGACCACCAAGGGGATATAATTCGTGACTGAAAGATGGTGCAATGACTGGTTAAATGGTTTTAAGCAATATTGTAATTCAGCAAACCTAAGCACACCATTAAATATCGAAAAGTATATATGGATCTTTTAATTCAATAATAATCAAAAATTAATCCATTATATTGAGAAATATATTCATGCCTTATTTTTCTAAAAAAATGTATTTCAGCAAGTGGTTGCTGGAGACTGAAAGTGTCCAGTGCAAGGCAGCGCCAGTGTGTTACTGGGCATGTTGGGACAATTTAGCCGAACAACCATGTGTTTGTGAAGAACACTGGGGGAAATCAGACAAACCCCCCACAGATACAAGGAGAACATGCAAACTCTCAACAGAAAACCATCAAGCCATGGTACTGGAACTGCAATGGAGCTGCGCCAACCTCTGTGCCATCTCACTAAGTACAGAAAGTTGTAAAATACAGTTAATAAGGGAACAGGGTGGGCACATGTTCCTGTTAACTTCAGATAGATAGACAGATACGACTTAGATGGCTGTTAAAGCACTATTGTCCCTCAATGTCAATGAACTGAAACTTAGGCATTAGTTTAAATGCTTATTTCCTCGCTATAAAGGACTTTCCAGGAATAAAAAGAAAATGTATTTGTCAGAGCACTTTCTTCTCTTCACTTACCTGACATCTTGTGAGTCTAAAAGATGAAACAGCCCATATGAAAGTAGTCAGCTTTGGCTAAGATTTATTTTAATTATCTCCAATGTGAACATTCCCACTGGGGTTTAAACACTCATAATAGTAATTTTTTTTCCACCCCATATAGAGATGAAGACTATATTACTATAGTAATCTCAAAGGTTTTCACCCTGAATTATTAAAATGAGATGAAACTTTACAGCTACCACATGGAAGAAACTGGCAGAGATTAAAAACAAAACACTTTTTCTTACCATCAGTCATTTTTGTTATCACCTGACAGTACAATGAAGTGTCAAAAGTGTTACCTCACAGTTTCTTTTAGGAAATAAATGATTCAGGTTAGTACAGAGTTTTTGCCAATGGTCATTTATAAAAAGTGTCGTGAATTCCATTCAGTTTCTTTTTGTGTAGTGCAGGGTCAGTGCTCTGTAAGTTGACAGGTAAATGCAATCACAAACCAGACAAATTACTAACTTCATAATGAGTATGCCCTGCAGTGGGCTGGCGCCCTGCCCAGGGTTTGCTTCTGCCTTGCGCCCTGTGTTGGCTAGGATTGGCTCCAGCAGACCCCCGTGACCCTGTATTAGGATATAGCGGGTTAGATAATGGATGGATGGTTGGATAATGAGTTTTGTTAACAAATTAGTTCAAAACTGATTAACATAAATCATTAACATTAACTGCTGAACTACGGCCAGTTGACAATGGAGGAGAGGAAAACAAAAACTCCAGTCAGCAGTATCCATGGAGAGACGAAACCTCTGGGTCAGTTATAACAGTCAGACACCGTTACAGTCCTAGGTCACCCATCCAGTCATTCTGCACTTTGAATCTGTGCTGGGTCAGCTAACATGATGACAGAACTTTTTCATCCTTGGATTTTTTTGCTAGATATTCATGCAGGACCAATGGCTCAGAGCATGCAATAACAATGCCGGTGGGGTTAGTTACAAGTCTAGCTATTGGAGAAAGATGGTATGATGAGGTGGGCTTCAGTCATGGTTATAGAAGGGGGTGTGGTGTCAGGGTTGTCCAAGTACACTGGTGAGCCTGACTGAAGTTCATGGGCCTAACTCAATGAAACACTTTGCAAGAAACATGCCCACTTGATAACTCCAGAGCAACAATGTCGGAACTCTGTGAATCTTGAACAGATGCAACATGGCCTTAAGAAAATATACTGTATGATGGTCCAGACTGGCTCCACAATCACTGGCATCTTAAACCCGAAACTGTTGATAAAGTAACTGGGACAGAATGAACAATGAGGATGCCCACATACACAACAAGTGAAGGTACAAGATGCCTAGTGCTTTTATTATGCAATAAAAGACAGTGTTCATAAAGTGTGGTGCACTTCCACACTTAACATTAACTAAGACCATAAAAACCAATGTGAAGGATAAAGCCAATCAGTAACAGATAAAATAGGACAATCCATTTTAAAGCAGACAGATAAAATCGAGTCTGTCTGTCTGTCTCTCTTTCTATCTCCCTTCCGAACCCCTGAGAATCACTTCTGTTCCTCCCAGATCCAGCTCCCCTTTTACAGTACACTTAGTTGGAAGCTGAGACTCAAGACATTCACAGCGTACACCCCAGCCTCTATCATCCTACCACCATCCTTGCATTGGCATGCGTAGAATAATCCTCAAAGTTTTTTCAGTCACTCCTGCTCCTCACAAGTTTAACAGGAGGAGACCTAACTCTGAAGCATCATCCTCTCACTCACTGTGAGTCCAACTCCCGATCTCCATGCCTCCTGTCCTCCATACTAGCTCATTCAGCCAATATTTCACACCTCCCTGTCCATGCAGCCTGTCTCTCTGTTCTCTTGTCTTTTTGTTTCTTTTTCCCTTTCCTCCCCTACTCAGGCAGAGTGGTGGCTCTGAGATAGGCAAATGTAGTCTACACTGGTAATCAGAAGGTTGCCGGTTCAAATCCCATAAACACCAAAAGTGACTCTACTTCATTGGGCCCTTGAGCAAGGCCCTTAACCTGCAATTACTCTGTCCTGAGTATGACGTTAATCTGTATCCAGCCCTGCATGTAGGCCCTCCAACCTGCAGGGAAAAACCTTGGCGTTGGTGGCAGAACTGGCACTCCAACCACCATAAAAATCCTCATGCTGTTCCATTCCATCTGAACTAGTGTGGTGCTGAGGTGTCACCCATTGCACTCATGGCTGCACTCATGTCCTAATCTGGGATCCTGAGTTGATTTGTAATGTGGTGGATGCAGCAATGTGCTGTATCAGTGCGTGCTCCTAACCTCTCTTCCCTGTTCCACAAATTCTCCCCTGTAATGACTTTGTGGGTGCAGCGCTTCCTAATTACTCCACTCAGAGTGCCGATGTGAAACATGAGAGCTAATTTATAAGCACCTCACCATCCAGACTGGACCCTCTGGCAGCACAACTTCTCAACTGCACTGGCACCCATAGGACCTGAGTATGTGGTTTTTTATTGACCAAAAACACCTGCCACCATGAACCCTAACATGTCTTACAAAAAACTGGGAAATCTTTTAGACGGTCATACAGTTGAAGAACAATGAGGTGATGATTTAAATGTAAACTACATCCAATGCAAGACAATTTTACAGAAATAATAGGAAAACTAACACTTTTCTTTATGGAATGAATAGGGAGAACTGTGGAGAAACATGTCTGGAATCCATAGAAGATCTGAGTAGGTGCCAGTGTTTTAAGAAGAATAGTGCAGCTCAGGAAAGGCGTGCGGCTATGAAGAACTTAATAGGGAAACTGGTTGATGTCTCATTTATGTGCTTTGAGGTTCTCCAGATTGTTTAGTGCACCTGCACTCACGGGATTCTAAAAACTTCTGAGTAGGTCAGGATGGGGGAAAAAAAATGATAAACAAAGTAAGAAAAAAATGACAAGAAAGGGAGAGTAGGATCAGGTGATCAGGTGGTCAGGCCAGTGTGGTGTAAAGAAGGAGTTTGGGAAGGCCCTGCAGAGGAGTGCAAGCATTCCCTGTTCAATTTTAGGAACAGGGATGGTCGAGTGCGCCAGGGGTACTGCCAGAGCAAAGGATGGCGGCAGGACAATGGAGTCTGGCTCTGAACCTCCAGCAGGTACCAAAGGAGGTAGATGGAATGAGAGTCAGTTGGTGGACTTGCAGGAAATATATCTACATGACAATTTACTGGATATTTTCATATACAATCAAACACTGGATAATTAGAATATAGTATGCACAGAAATTAGAATGCATAATCTGTTTATGGTCTTATTTTAATTAGGCACTTGTTTTAGTAATTATAGTATTATTATTTAGTAGTTAGTAATTATGTCTCTTATAAGATATTATTATTTTTAAGTGTATTGTAATCTCACCAGTATAGTTTTAAGTACTGAACTGTCAGATGGTTAAAATACTGGAGTGCAGTGAGTCTTACATGTAAGCACTCCGCCATTTTTAAATGACACCCTGAAAGCCGATGCCAAAGACTAGGGGGAGGCTGGGTTAGCAATAAGGAGGCGCGGTTGAAAAGCATACCAGACGAAGCCAGCAAAATGCCAAGAGGTGCTCATCATTAGCATAATGAATAAGGGGCATGGATGGACAAAAATTAATGAGAAGTGGGCATGACTGATGGGCTGTTGCACAAAGGAGGAAAAATGCCGTTAGGCATTGTCCATTAGAATAGCATACGTGTCAAGGTATTTTATCAATACTATGTTATGTATAAAAAGGCTGAGGAACAACGCCTCTTTCCGCAGACAGAACATGGCTTATATTATCTTAAAGTCTTAACTGAAACCGGAAGACATTTGTGTGATGTACTGACTTTGGATATTATTGGTTTGGAATTTTATTCCACAGCAAATGCATGCGTTGGTGTCTCAGGCCCTGCCGAAAGTGCCTATTGGAAGAGCAGGGTGAGATGGGAAAGAAAGACAAGAGGTCGCAGCACTAGAAATTAGTTTAATGAAAGTTGATCCTGAGTTTGGTTCTATTCCTGGTTTTATCTACTAGTCATGATACCTGTCAAAGATTGGTAATAGAGTGAATTTTAAAATATTTGATAGCTCTTACCCTATGTGTACGTTCAGCGCTTTTCCCCTGTATCCTCACGTGTATGACTTGTTCTTGACCGGCACCCCCTCAGTCGAGTTTGTTCACTTAAAGCCTGTTTCTCAGACACTATTTTCGAAGTGACTTGCTTGCCTTCTGTCTACTGTTCTACTTCCCCTCTTTGAAGGAAACTCTCAATGTGGCCATCATAGCTTTACTCCTCCTTGTGTGTCTCACCCTTGATCTTCCTCTTTCAATTATGCCACTAAAGCCAAATTGAACGATCAGAATGTTCGTGGGGGCTGGACACACACACACACACACACACACAGACTGTGGTGTTTTATTATACAGTAGGGTGATATATTTATTTTTTGGTTTTATCTTCCTCACATCACTATTGCTTTTATGGATTATTTATTGAAGACTGCACTTTGGACACTGTTTATTGTTATTAATAAAAAGCGCTATGCTCTTTGCATCGTAATTGTTGTTTGTGTCCTCATTCACCCTAGTTTATCTCGGTTATGACTAGTGATGTCCGTGGAGACGGAAGAAGACTGCGGTCATTGCAAAAACATCAAGAAATTATTTAAGAAACAGCAGCTGAATAAGATATGTAGTAGAAATAACACCAGAATTAAACATAGAGGCACATGAAAACAAAAATTTAAAGATATATTAGATATATCAGAAGGCAGCTTGGAACAGTGAGTTATTCCTGCAGATGTTAACAGCGTGATTTTAAATGGAAAAATGCATAATGCTTTATTACTCATTTTACAGATAAAAGTGTACTTATTAATAAATTAAAGTACAGCAATATTTAAATCACAAAACACAAATAATTTAAACCAAAATGAACCATGATTACTTACAGTAAGTTGATCTTATGCTTAAGCATCCTACAGTTTCTGGTAATGACTCCTCAGAACTGGAAAAGGCATAATGATGGCACAAAAACCCACCATTGATAACTGATCCCTCACCAGAGATGTGCTACCATTCCCAAGGAATCGCCCAGAGTGTCCCTCCCAGCAGTTATACTCCATGAAGATGACACAGTTTAGTTAGGATAACTGGCTGTGGCAGAGCAGAGTGAGTTTGGTGTGCTCATAACAGAACATACATGCTGTCTATGGCACGTAGAAGTGGGTGGCAACAATTTAAAGACGGAGGTGTGGCAAAACCTAAGAGAAGGGAAGGGGTGTGGTTTAAAATCAAAAGGGGTGTGAACTTTTAAAAAAGGAGATTTTAATAAACATAGTTGGAAAGAAAGGAAAAAACTAGGTTCTTGTTCATATCTGCGAAACTGAGCCCACCGTAACCCGAGGCCTAACTGTGTCTGAATATCGAGGACTCAACAGGCCAATGCAACAAACAATTTCAAGCCCTGTGGTCAACTGATTTTGATGTTCAATGTATCAGATTTTCCAGAATGAAACACAGATGACTTTCTTTTCACACTTCCATGTTGACATTCAAGGAATGATTTCATATGAGTTCCTCTTGATTACTAGATCAGAATCTCAGCAGTTTTGAAGTGCCAGAGAGTTTAAAAAAATCAAAATGGAATGCAAGAGCAAGCTCATTGTCAGCAATATTCTTCATGAATATGTTAAACCTTGTTGAAGGAAAGGCAGTAATTTGCAAACATACGGACATTTAATCCCTCCATTTAATGCAAAACAAAAGTCACACACTAATCCCGGATGAAGAGTCAGAAGGAGGGGTGCCTCTGGAGAGCGATCTTCAAAAGAAATTACATATCTGTAAACTCTGTTGAAAAGCTGGACTAGAAGAGCAAAGGCATCCAGAAAGACTTTCTTCAATTCCTTTGCCACCACGTGTAATACTTGGCAATAGATTTATCGTTAAGTGAGCCTTGTAGTTCTTAGAGCAGATACTCTAATTAAGAAAAAAGGCTTCAAGTCTGAAAGGTGTCTTCATTCTGTATTTATTTTAATCCATGTTAATATTTTCCCTTATCTCTGAAGTGAAGCAGTAATAAAGGAGATTAGATGTCACTTTGAAAAAATAAATATATGAACGTTGACATTCTGAACCTCAATTAAATACAACTACTGTTCATTAACTTTCTTTGCTGTTGGGAATAAATAGCATCTGGCTATCTTCTCACTTTACTTAGCAGACATTCGACTCTGTGATGGAAGTCACTGCACGTGCCATTTTCTCAATATGCATGACAGTAAGTTAGAGAGCACAGCAAAAAGCAAGGCACCCTCCCCTGCCCTTGTTTTACTAAATTGAACAATATTATAACCTTCTGTTAAGTTATATTATTACATGGGAGATGAGTAACACCATGGTGTAGCACATGAGATTGCTGCCTCACAGCTCCAGAGGTCTGAGATTTCACTTTAACAGCTCAGACACTTCCTGAGTGCTCCACGTGTCTGCATTGGTTTTTCTTCAGATATTTCTAAACTGGCCTGATGTAGGCGATTATGCCCTGCGATGGACTGTCATCCCCATCCTACACTGGATCCTGCCCTGCATGCACTACTCTAGGTCCTGAACTGGAAACGGCTGACTCTGTAATTGATGATTGAATTGGATGGCACAAGTCCAGGGGCCTGCTAGCCCGGTTACAATCTTTGTGGAGTTTGGATATGATCATCATGTCGTGGTTCACTCTGGATAATCTGGATTCATCGCTGTCAGGCCCTTTGGTCCTCACGAGATAAAACTGGCAGACCCCAGATCCTTGATAGAGGGACCAAGGTCAGTGGGACAGTAAGAGATGCTGACACAGAGGTGTAACTTATTGAGCAATAAATGGCTAAAACAGTCCCAAAAATTGTGAGTAGCAAAAAGGTGAAGAAAAAAAAAATCCAACAACTTTTAAAATGTACTAAAACTGCACAACAGATATCACAAACAACAACAAAAAAAAATATTGTGAAAATTGCACCCATCCAATTGTTGCTTCACATTTCTATTACTAACAGACTCCTGGCCCCAAACAACCTGGACATCCTACCCTTCACCCAGCTTATCATTTCTTGCCTCCCGATAGACTTTTTTAAGTTTCCTTAGAAATCAGCCGACTAGGGACCTGCACACAGATTCCCCTGTCATGCATCTCATGCCCCAGTAAACCAGGGAGTTAACCATGTGCCCACGCTCATCAGATGGCACTAGGTCTCACTCATGTGCACTTCCCGACTCCTGCACAGGGCTTCCTCAACTGCACCTCCTCAGCTGACAACAAAAACAAAACATTTAAAACAAATGCAGTCTTTAAGGCTTCATTGCAGTTCTCTAGCTTGCTGCCTCAAAACCCACAGCAGCAAGCAAGCGCCTGCGTAAGAAACAAGCAGTTACTGATACAACTCCTCGAGAGCCAGTCGAGGACAGACGCCAACAACGCTATCTAAAATCCTCCCAAGACTCATCACCCGGTGACTGCTGACATTGTCCTACACTCCTTCATGTGCACCTGAAAGGATGCAGGTACAGTACGTGCCATTTCTTGAAATTTTATTTATATTACTGAAGAAATATTACAGGAAACAGTTACTTATACTCATCAGGGGCCTTATGTATAAACGGTGCGTACGCACAAAAATGTTGCGTACGAACATTTCCATGCTCAAATTGCGATGTATAAAACCTAAACTTGGCGTAAAGCCGTGCACATTTTCACGGTAGCTCCAACCCTGGCATACGCAACTTCTCTGCTTGGCTCAAAGCAGTTCTACTGCTCCTGTGTGGTTACCCTTTCTTTTTTAGATCCACATCCCTGACGCAGCTTTATCATATACACTGAAACTAACTGCATATTGTTTATTAGTGTAAGGCATCTGATTGTAATTAACCTGTAACAATATAATGGTCAAGGGGAATAGCCAAAGTATTCTAAATATCATAGCTGCTTTAGCGTTGTTACTCTCACTACACCTTCTTCTTCTTCTTTCAGCTGCTCCTGTTAGGAGTTGCCACAGCAGATCATCTTTTTCAATATTACTCTCACTACACCACTCTGAGTATTTATATCACTGAATCTGAGTGGGGAATCACAGATCTGCAGCAGCTGATTGGAAAGAGAATTATCAGCATACAGCATCAAGCACACACTGCCTCAGCCATGCTGTCTATTGAACTGTTTTCATACGGCAAACGCTTCAGAGACTTTCCTCGCGGTTCAGAAACAGTTTCATCCCAAGAACTATAAACGCACTCAATAAGTCCATCAATTGCTCCTTGTAGAACGCTTTGTACTTTTTAAGTACAATTACCTCACTGTAAACTTGCAATACAGTTATAATATTGCACAATCTGAGCCACTTTATAAAGCGCGTATTTACATATGATAATATCATTTTTACGATGAAATGCAGCAAAATATGTTTATTATATTATACAGATAAAACTTTAACTTAATTTAAATAATCAATATTGTTAATAATTTAACATGTCAGGACACGGTGCCGCAGTGCTAGCGAGGAGCTGGCGCTCTGTTCACAGATTGTTCCTGCCTCGCACTGTATTCTTGCTGGTGCTGACGTGACACTAGAAGGATAGATGGATAGAATAATTAAACATGTACTACGAAGATATTTCAATGTTCCTTTGTTTTGAAGAATCAGCGTTTAAGCTTACAGATGGCTTAACGTCTATTACAGAGCTGATTGTGTGGCGATTGGTTATTTGAAGAAAGAAATGGAAGGAAAGGGATTGGAGGTTAGTACGTTTGAAAGAGACAGTACTGCTGCAATAAATTATTTCATTGAAGATCACGCACGGCAAAGGAAGCACCTTGCATGAGGCAGGAACAATCACTGTACCGCCGTGTTCCCATTTTTAACAACATGCTTTAACTCCTATCATCATGAAAATATCAAGTATACATCTCAATATTGTAAATATTCAGAGAGCTGTAGTATTACGAATGTAATGGATTCTGTGTCAGAGGAAGGGAAAGTCCGAAAGCACGTAGTGATTCACACACATAGAGCACACAGAAGATCAAATACAAAACAAAGCATTTAACGTGCTACCTTAGTTACGATGGAATTTGAGAAACTAGTAAATTAAAAGATTTTAAGATGAAGTTTATGATGTTCTACTTTAATGTAAAAATAAACTATGTGATTAAAGTGGACATTTTGAGATTAAAGTTGACATTTCGTGCTTTTTTCCCCACTGTATCCCTATTTTTTTTTCTTTTCTCTGTACCCTAATAAGCTTTCATATGACACTCAGACGGTGGGCTACGACTTGCCTT
The DNA here is from genome assembly GCF_016835505.1 of Polypterus senegalus. Taxonomy (NCBI): domain Eukaryota; kingdom Metazoa; phylum Chordata; class Cladistia; order Polypteriformes; family Polypteridae; genus Polypterus; species Polypterus senegalus. The sequence goes on along the minus strand of NC_053157.1, from coordinate 196,700,786 downwards.
TTCACTGCGACTTTGATGTCTGACAACTTGTTTTATATTTCGGCACTCCTCGGCTTTGTGAACTCGATCAACTTCCTTTTGTTGTTTATACTACTTTTTTTTTGTACTACTTTTTAAAACAACAAATAGTACGTTTTTCTTTGCCTCCACTTGGCATTCACTGAAATTTTTCCATTTTCCCCCGTGCTTTTGCCATTGTCTTTTCACAGAAGGCTGCGCTTAAGGTCTATTTATATTGATTTGCATATTCAAAGAGGCGTAATTCTGGGAGGCATTGGGACTGGACAGCAGGCACATGCACGTGCGTTACATTTCATGCTGACCGGGATTTACGTAGCGGAAGAACGTGGAAGTTGGTGTTCACGCAGATTTATGCATCTGGATTTTTTTGTACGTACGAACATTTCTGCTTTTGTGCTTCCACCACGTTATAGTGTAAATTCTACACTCGCCGTTATGCATGAAGTCCCAGGGCACCTCTGGGAGGAACTAGAAATTACCCTGCAAGAAGCTGATAAGGGCAAATATATACCTACATTGTTGTGGAGAGAGTTGCATCTTCACAATCGCTACCTCAAAATATGTGCACATTGTAAAGTCCAGGCAGAAAAAGGGCAACAGGAAGCAAGACAGACCTATTAATCCTTTTTGGTCACAGTAAGAAAATGCAGATTTTTCAGAAGGTCTGTACGATACTAACACACTAAGGGCATGTTATTGAGTATTTTGTGTGCAAGTTTATTTTAATGGAATGTCATTCATGCAAAAATTAAATGCAATCCAATGTGTTAACTTCATGTTCAAATGTATGTGGTATGCTTAATTTTGGCCTGGTTTTATTTGCTTGATTTATTTATTTTAAATGCTTGATTTGCTTTTCACTACGTCACACAATTTTTGTGTCAGTTTAAAGCACAACACAAAACTGTATAGCATTTTAATTCCTGCTTGCAGATTGTGTGCCATAACTAAAAGCAAAGCAAATGTATTGCATTTCACATACAGTCATATCTGAGTGCATTGTGACAAAGGAGCAGCCACACCACCTGCACTTCAGAAGAGGTCATCCAGGTGAAGGGAGACCATGTTCGGGCCTGGTCAGTTCATGGATGGGAGACCATCTAGGAAAAGCTTAGGTTGCTGTAGGAAGAGGTGTTGGTAATGCCAGCAGAGGACGCTTACCCTGTGGTCTGAACGTGGATCCCAGTGCCCCAGTGCAGTGATGGGGACTCTGTACTGTAAAAATGTCTCTTTCCTTCAGATGAAACATAAAACCAAGGTCCTGGTCATAAAAGATCCCTGAACATCTTTCATAAAAAGTAGGGTGTATCCCAATGTTCAGGCTAAATTGACCACCATGGCCTAGTTATTCTGCACCCCTAATCATCTCCTGTCTCAGATTGGCTAACTGTCTGTCACCGCTTCACCCCCTAACAGCTAATGTATGGTGAGCGTGCTGGTGCAAAAGTTCTTGTCATCACACCATTCGGGTGAATGCTGCACATTACTGGTGGTTGAAGTGGCTCTTCACTCACTGAGTACCTTGAAAAGCACTATATAAGTGTAATGAATGAATTAATAAATGACCAATGTAAAAATGGATTATATTCATTTTTATGCTTTAAGTGTATTTTGTAAGTCATTTAGCATTCACCCTCACTTGGTTGTTTTCTGTTTCTATCTCTCAAATACTTGTAAAAGAAACACATTCTGGACCATTAAAATGTTACTTCTCCTTGCTGATAGTCTCATACACAAGAGAAAATGGTAATATACATAAAATATTGATATGATTATTAGAATTTCTAGTGGCTTTCTAAATATTTGTCTCACAATAGATTCCTTTAGGGAAAATAAATTTGATTTGATGTGCTCTCGTGTGAACTCTTGCTCTTAAGATGGAAAGAGATTGCATGTAATTAGATGGTAATCCTTTTATCTGCTCTGTCCTCTTGTTAAGATATCAGGGAAATAATGTAAAGGCTGAGCAGAGGGGAGTGCATATAGCAAGTCTATTAATCAAACATAATCAGCAATTACAGACATCCATGTTTTGCCAAGGTTGTGCATATTATAATGCCTCTGAAATTACAGGCAAAAAAAAAAAGTACCGAAAGACATTTGGGCATTGACTAGTGTGCAGGATGTAACATACTGAGCCCCGGAGAGTGTCTCTTCTCCAGTTTTGAGGCGCTGCCCACCAAAAGAGGTGAAAGGGCGCATAATTTAATATGCACCAATTATAATTTTACTGCCATTAAATTCCCCTATCTCACTTCTACTCCTCCTCCTCCTCCTCTACAATTGGACTATTCTGTTTTCTGTGATTATTGCAGCTTGTCACTGCTGCTTATACTCATTCACTGAGTCTCAGCTCCTTGTGGAACTTAAGGTCCCGGAAATGTCTTGTTCTTGTTTACTTGTCACAGGAACCACAGCAAGTAGCTTATGATATCAAGATGGGATAACTGACGGATATGGTGCCAATTCATCTGCCGGGGTAGCAGTTGGGCTAAATGCAACTGCAAATGGTTCCCACTAAGTAATACCTGACAGGAACACAATTAAGTTCCAAGTTTGAGATAATACCTGTTTGGTATTATAGGTTGTGGTTTGTGGCCGGCTTGTCATCCCAGCCAACACCCCAGGTCGCCAGGTGGAACTCTCACTGCAGCATGAAGGTGCCTCAAATACCAGCAGGGAATCGTGGACGATGGAGTTTTCCTCTACAGCCCTGCTGGATACCACAGGGGCCATCGGAGGACGGTGCAGGGAGGCCCATAGAGTCGTTTGTGCCCTATAACCTGGAAGTGTGTCATAAGCAAAGCGACAGCAGAAGTGACGTATTTCCGAGGTGAAGAAAATGACTTTTTATCTGACCCGGAAGTGATAAGGAATCATGGACTGAAGGATGGGAAACACTTCCAGGTCAGGAACTATAAAAGGACTCTGGGAACTCCCAGACAACGAGCTGAGCTGGGTTGAAGGGTGGCAATGTGTCTGGGAGTGGAGGATTATTGTTTATTAATGATTATTGGTTTATATGAGAATAGTGGAGAGGAGCGTGCTTTGTGCACATTATTATTATTATAATAAATCCAAACTTTGGACTTTTACCTGGTGTCTGACGTTTAATACGAGGGTTCAAGGGGACAACAGCACCCCAATCTGTCACAAGGTATTTATGTGTATTTTAATTTTTGAATGATTACATTTTCATACTGTTTTGTCTTACTCTACTTTCCCCTTTCATATTATTAATATGTTGCCTTTGTCAGAATGCCTCAAATCTTACAGACTTACCACTGTTTATTGTACCATGTAACATCTTCTCACCTTCCCTTCTACATTTATAACCTCAGGCAATTAGGTATAGTAAAAGACAAGCAGGAGTTAAGTTACATTTTAAATAATGTATTATTGATAATATTCATAAATAATAACAATATGGAAAGTACATTTGAATATTGGCAACCATACAACCTAAAAAATGGTGATCATTTGTGGTCAGCTTTCTTCAGAACAGGCCTTTCTCGATATGGCTGCTGAGCTGTGCTCTTTATTTTGTGGTCCCTTTCAGTTCATGGTGTGAGATGCTCCTTCATCAGTTGGTAAGAGAGAGAGAGGAGGGTAAAGCAAACAAATTTAATAGGTTTTCTGTCCAACCCCTACAGCCAGTAGGGCGTCATGGTACTTAAAGGCTTCTGATACAAGCCAATTCCAAACAGTCATACTTCACACCTGCCCCCTAAAACCAAGTGTTAAGGTGAAGCTTGCCACATAGGCAGTCTGGCTTTCCTGTGGGGGTTGACTGAGAGAGTCCTAGGTACATTGGCCAAACTGGTTCAAGGCCCTTCCTCCAACCCTGTCGTAAAATTACAAAGAGACTCATTCCTAAAAGGAGGGTAGGGGTTCTCAACCATCAAACAATTGCTGTTATTATCAATGATACGCATTAGTGTTATAAGTTACAAATAAAAACATACAAAATATTAATTTCACACCAAAACACATACTATAGTATTTCTCACTATGTTTGTAAATTGTGTTCTGTGACTTTTAATAAGCTGCCATTTTCTGTGCTTTGTGGGAGGACTCCCAGGAGGTGGGGCCACCCTGATGTCACTGCTGCTGGGTCCTCCTTTTGGCTTTATATTCAGCCAAGAAAGAGGGACTCACCAGTTGTTTTGGAATTTGCATGAGCATTTCTTATTATTTTTTATTTAGGCATTTGGGTTTTTCATTCTATATTGGAATTACAGTTACTGGATAACATATTGAGACTTCTTTGCCATGGATTGCATTTTTAAGTAAATCCTTTCACCTTTTTCTTTTTCCGCTTAGCATTTTTACTTTCTATTCTATTTTTGTTCAGATTACTGTGAAGCCTGGTATCTGTACAACTTGGAGTTTGATTGTTATTCTGTCTCTTATTTAACATTTCACAAACTTCCATGTCTCTTGATCTTTTAAAGCTGGCACCCTCCTTACTGAGTTTAGGAGAGTCTCTTCTGGTCAGATCAGTGAAGGTCCTGGCTGGCCTTATGGGTCTCTGGGTGGTCTCAATCAGCTTTTTGCAATGTTTATGTCTCCAACTCACAACAACATCTGGGTAGATCGGAACTGCTACAACTGATAGACTTTAGCCTATACTGGACCTTAGCCAGTACTGGAGGGGTGTTTAACACTAGGACTGTCATGTATGTTTTCTGTACTATAACCAACAATGTGATAGCAAGTCGCATCTGAATCCTTTTGTTCCCTCTAATGGCCCATTAGCTTGGCATCCTGGTAAGCAGTCCTTGATTCCCTACCCCTAAAAGCTATACACAGACTAATACATACAGTACATAACAACAATGATTGCATTTTCACTTAAATGTTAGTTTTTTGTTTTTTTTTTTGTTATTCAGCACAAATCTTCTTCAGTATTTATTACTGAAAGCAAAACAATATATATCAAAAGTCTAAACATTAACAACCATAATTAATTATTGCTGTGGATGTGCAAGCACACATGAGTGGCATGTATACTTATTATAAAACAGTTTACATCAGCACAGAATTTTGGTATCTTTACAATTACACTTTACACAGTTTTGTTCCCAGCTGCCACTATATCACTTTACCAAGCGCAAGTGGAACCCAAAGGAATGGAAATGGCATAACAGAATTATTATAAAACTGCTCACATCAGCAGTCTGCAATTATTTTTGTAGTCTGTGAGCGGTTTCCATGCACAAAAAAGTGGCATATCAGGCCCTTTGGTTTTGGTGCATGGGCATCTTTATCGGCGTCTGTCTCCTTAACTGTCTCTCATGTTGTCTTTCACAGTGGCATAGTAGATCCTGCCTCATTGTTCTTTTTCAGTTCAGTACAGAGAATGCTTGTGTTTTTGGTGAATAGCTTATTTATTATACTGGTGAAGAAGGCAGGCTGTACTGTAGGCACAGAGCTGGACAGTTTGACATCTGTGGCAGAGCGATGGGTGCTGAGCAGGCTCCTGTCAATCATGGAGAATCCACTGCATCCACTGAACAGTATCATCTCCAGACAGAGGAGCAGCCTCAGCGATAGACTGCTGTCACTGTCCTGCTCCACTGATAGACTGAGGAGATTGTTCATCCCCCACATTATGCGACTTTTCAGTTCCACCCTGGGGGTAAACATTATACAAGATTATAGACTGTTATACCTGCCTCACACTCTCCACCTTGCATTTTTTAACTTGCACCGCTTTTTTTATTGCTCTTTAATTAATTTTGTTTTTTATCAGTATGCTGCTGCTGGAGTATGTGAATTTCCCCTTGGGGATAAATAAAGTATCTATCTATCTATCTATCTATCTATCTATCTATCTATCTATCTATCTATCTATCTATCTATCTATCTATCTATCTATCTATCTATCTAAGTTAGGTGGAAATATTGCCATCAGTGATATTTCTCCTATTACCTGGTAATTTATCAATGAGTTGAATTACCACAGTCAAAGACCATTGTTCCCATGTAAGTAAGTGGGAACTTTCGCATAATAAGGAGCAGCTTTTAGTACATAGTGCTTTTGTTATTTTTGTCTGCAGCTAAGTTGGTGTCAGACTTGTTGGGTCTGAGTGAAAGGGAATCAACATTAGTTCAGGAATAATTTCTCAAAAACAGTTATGTAATGCCCTGATGTAGCAGCCAATATGTAAGTATACATAGCATACAGCCAATATCAATTTGATGTGTCCCTAAATCATTCCATATGTTGTTGGCTCTGCCGTGTCCGTGAAAGGTGAGTGAGCCTCCTTCCAGCCCTTTGCTTGTCACTGATGGCTTTTTCCGTCTACAATGATCCATCTCACATGTTTCTCATTCCCCATGTCATACTAATTCTGGCGGTGTATGTCATATTCCAAGCTATGTGAAGAACATTGCGATACCATTTCAAATGAATTTATATTCTTATTGATTGAAATAACTAGCTCTGATAGTTTTCAGGTTTGTCTATTATTTTCTTAATCATGCATAGTGAAAATATGTAAGTAATTAGTGCATAAATATAACACTTTTTTGGTGATTATTTTGTAGTTGTCTGCAAAAGAGAGACAGCAATTCCCCTTTGGCTGGTGATGTTCATTATTGTCCATAGCACTAGCAGGGAAGGATTTGTTGAGGTAAAAAGGATATGCAAGTGTGGTCATAGGAGACAAATGGTAATTCACACCTGGCTACCAATGTTAGAACATAAGAACATAAGAAATTTGGCATACAAGAAGAGAAGCACACAGTCCATTAAGCGTGTTTGTTTAGCTAATAGCTAAGCTGTCCCAATATCTTATCCAGATTCTTCTTTAAGGTTATGAATGCTCTGTGGCATTGCTTGTGATGTAAAGAAATATATCATCAATTTTGCACTGCTAGGAGTAAATGACAATCACTCAACTTGACTTTAAGTGTGGTAGAGAAAGACCAGAGGTTGTTAAAAGGTATGTGAGTTAAGAAAGGAAAGTGTTGTACATATAGTGGAGTGATTACGGTGTGTTAGACACCCTCACGTGGTGAGTCCTCTATACAGAAGCTAAGTGAATTAACAATTCTAAGTGAAATGGAGGCAAAGGAGATCCATCCGGGCCACCCCATTTGCTGCAATAGTCCTAAAAAGGTATCAAAAATGGATACATGTTGGCACAACAAAAAAGAGGTGATGAAGTGAATTCTGTGCCTATTTGGCTTATCCACAAATTTGGCTCTCTCAAGCAGGTTTGCATCAGGGGGCTCCATCATGCAAGAGTGCTTTCTGAGATAGAGATACTTCCAGGAACTGTCAGGTTTATATGGTCTTAACCGGAAGGTGGTACCAGGTGGGGTTTAGGTGTCCTGCACAGTGGGCATTTTCTTGGTGCTGCAGAGATAAAAAGAGACAGTACTATTAGCAGTGGTGCTCTCCCTTACTGGGGTATTGCATGCCTTTTTTGAGCCTTTAAGGTGATACTCAGATACCCACGTGTAACATTAATTGTTTTGGGTTTATTTTGATACTTTAAATCAGAGGTCACTAACAGGCGGACCTCGGTCCGCATCCGGACCACAAAGCTGTCTCATACGGACCTTGACTTACAGCCAAAACAAAAGGTTATCATTTAAACATGATGGGGCGCTTCTATTTTTACCCGGCGCAGCTTTTGTAATCTTTACGGTAATGGTGAGGAAATACACAGTATACGCGCTAAGCCATTTCACGTGATACCTCTCATCCAATCAAGTCTGCGGATTCTAGTCGGTGAACGTTGTTTTACGAATCCATGTACGCAAACAGAGGAGGGATTTTTCAGAGATACGGTCGAAAAGAAGAAAGATAGTGAAACGTGTGTTAGAGGCAAGGTCAGGAACCGAAACGTTCGAAAGAAATGTAGCGATAAAAATAAAGACTACTGAGAGATACTGTGAGACTGTGCTGGATAAAGAAGAGACGAGTGACACGGCGAAAGGGACAGAAATATACAGAGCAAATGGCGCTCTCTAAAAGAAGGAAAGTGGACAGCGAAAATAGGGTATTTAATCCAGAATGGACAAACTCATTTCTGTTCATGCAAAAAAGTGTGGCAATGAATATAAGAGGGGAAGAAAATGGGCATTTAAACCTGTTACATTGTTAAGATGTGTTGAGATTTGTTATCTGTGAAATTGGTTGAGACTTGAGTCAAAATGTGAAACAGAAAAGGGGAAATGTTAAGCTTTTTCTCCATTCCTTTTGTATTCTTCTGAAGTTTAGCACTTTATTTAAGCATGCACAGTTTTCATAATTTATTTTTGTCTTATTTTGAAGTGCAGCCCTACTTTTGTTTATTAAATTAAAGAAGAAATTATACACTGACAGAACAAAAAAGTACATATTTGCAGTCATACATAAATGTTCAGTTCTGTGTTTGAAAATAAATATTGTCAAAAGGATTATGAATTGTACTAAACTAATTTGATTTGAAAGTCTAGTATTAATTACATGCAGATGTTGATACAACTACTAGGCTACTTAAATAGACATGATACTAAATAGTTAGACAACATGATCTTCAGACGGACCGGACCTTTGCTTCAAGAAATTTTCTCTGACTGGACCTCGATAGATTTTAGTTGAAGACCCCTGCTTTAAATGAAATAAGTTGCGATACATTTGTATCGGAAAAAAATATTTAATTCTGTGTGTTTCTGTATTGTAATTACATTTCTTGAGAGCATTTTTTTTTCTTATCGCTACCAAATTTTATTTACGTAGCAGTGCAAATATTCAGGAAAAGTCAAAGAAAGGCAAGGGCATGACATGCAAACTGATTAAACAAATTAAAAATCTTAAAACACTGCGGCTGTTGGTGTTATCCATAGTGAGTCTAGGTTTAAAGCACTGCTGCCACTTTCTAGTACCCACACTTCAAGCATAGGAAGAAAAAGGTGGATTCTGTTTAAAGATTCTTTTTGTAGTTGCTAGAGCTAATTCTGTTACCTCACATCCTGACTATTTTGAGTTATCTGCCACACAGGGTGCTAGTGTTTCATGGTAGCTATTGCCACGTGCCTGTGACAGAACGTGTCACGGTTTAATTAACGTTTAAACTCCACTAACCTGGAGTTTAATGACTTACACCTTCACTGATGTTGATCAGTGTGTGGTTTGCTCTTGACTGGCCAATGAGCCATCTGTGTGCCATGAGGTTATAGGACCAGCATTATGGTGGTCGTCTAGCACTATGGTAAAGAGATGAGAGTGTTTGAGTTGTCAGCATATACAGACATCAGAAAAGGATTCTGAGCAGTAACTAAGAGAGAGGGTACTTACCTCTATGAAAGAAGGAGCATCATTTTAGCGCACGTCAACATGCCCACTCACCAGTATGTGCACCCCGAGCACAAGAAAGGGAGAATATAAAGAGTGCAACGTCAGGTTAGTGGCTCAACATCTTCACTGATTGGCTGGAACTAGTAGATGTGAGCTACGATTGGCCAGGTAAAAATTGCTCTGAGTATAAAACCGAAGAGCAACCACAGGAGGCCATCCTTTGATCATCTTCGGCCTAAGTGGCTTGTGGTCTGATCTGCTGAGTATTTAGGGGCAGTGAGGAGGATCGCACACTTTGTAAACTGAAAGATATACATTCACCTCTGATTAATGGGGAGTTCATGGAGGTAACTGGGTTTTGGTGGCATGTTTTATTTTGTGCCTGTTTTCACTTTTTGATTATTTAATTTTTCATTTACTGGGGAAAGAACCTTCGTGAACTTTGTATGCTTAAGGAGGAAGAAGACCAGGTATTTTTCTTTTTCTTCATCGTTTGTCTGTTGAGACCCTGTAAATATTGTCAACAGTCATCTGACTTTTAATTGTGTCTTTGCACTGAACTGTTAATATGTGGCACTTCAATAGCACCTGATGACCCCGATTCTCTTGATTCACTAACACAATGTCTGACTTGTATCTCAGAATGGATGAATAGTAACTTTCTCAAGTTAAATAAAGAGAAAACTGAAATCTTAGTGATTGGCAATAATGGATACAATGAGACTTTTAGGAATAAACTGGATATATTAGGATTAAAAGTCAAGATGAAGGTAAAAAGCTTAGGGGTGATTGTTGACTGTAATCTAAATTTTAAATCGCATATTAATCAGATCATTAGGACAGCATTTTTTCACTTAAGAAACATAAGTAAAGTTAGACCGCTTATATCACTGAAAGATGCTGAGAAATTAATTCACGCGTTTGTTTTCAGTCAACTAGATTACTGTAACGCACTCTTCTCAGGACTACCCAAAAAAGACATAAATCATTTGCAACTAGTGCAGAATGCAGCTGCTAGAATCCTAACTAGAAAAAGAAAATCCAAGCACATCTCTCCAGTTTTGATGTCACTACACTGCTTACCTGTGTCATTCAGGATTGACTTTAAAATTCTACTTATGGTTTATAAAGCCTTAAATAATCTCGTCCCATCTTATATATCAGAATGTCTGACACCTTATATTCCAAATCGTAACCTCAGATCCTCAAATGAGTGTCTCCTTAGAATTCTAAGAACAAAACTTAAAAAAAGTGGTAGGTGGCCTTCTGCTGCTATGCACCTAAAATCTGAAATAGCCTGCCAATAGGAATTCGCCAGGCTGATACAGTAGAGCACTTTAAAAAACTACTGAAAACACATTACTTTAACATGGACCTCTCATAACTTCACTGTAATTTAATCCTGATACTCAGTATATCCAGCTCATTATAATAACTATTCATGGTGGCTCTAAAATCTGTACTAACCCCTACTCTCTCTTCTGTTTCCTTCTCCGGCTTGCGCCACCACCATCTACTCAAAGCACCGTGATGTTCCAACAATGATGGATGGATTAAAAGCCAGAAGTCTGTATGACCATCAACATCAAGTGACTCCGTGAGAACCCTAACTACAAAGAGGACTACTATTTCATTTATGTTAGTTAGAATGCCCAGAGGGGACTGGGCAGTCCCATGGCCTGGAACCCCTGCAGATTTTATTTTTTTTCTCTGGCCATCTGGAGTTTTTTTCTGTTTTTTCTGTCCACCCTGGCGATCGGACCTTACTCCTTTTCTATGTTAACTAATGTTGTCTTATTTTAATTTCTTATTTTTTCTTTTAGTTTTCTTTTCTTCATTATGTAAAGCACTTTAGGCTACTTTTTGTATGAAAATGTGCTAATAAAATAAATGTTGTTGTTGTTGTTGGAATAAAGCCGAAATTCTGTTGCAACTTCTTTTGTGTCTGTTTCTCTATCTGTCATTCACTGGCCTGGTTGGTTACATATGTAAGATGTCCAGGGATTAGAGTTCTGTGGCACACTCAAAAAAAGAGAAAATATGTGGCCACAATAGTTTATTTTTGGTTACAGTAATCCCTCCTCGATCGCGGGGGTTACGTTCCAGAAACCGCGATAGGTGAAAATCCGCGAAGTAGATACCATATGTTTCTATGGTTATTTTTATATATTTTAAGCCCTTATAAACTCTCCCACACTGTTTATAAATATTCCCCGCAGAGTTATACGGTATAATCCCTTTGTATTCTCTTAGATATTAGGTAAGATTCATTGCAATTGTGTATGTAAACACACTGTTTATATACAGTAAAACCTAAATATTATTTTAAAGATATCGAGTGTCTCCGATATCACATATGTTACAGCCATTACGATAGACAGGCCACCAGCAATAAATACGTACAATGCAAGAAAAATAGTATACAGTAAACGTGTGTACAGTGATACTAAACATACATACATGTACTAAGTACTGTAAGTAGAAAATTAATTATGGTTACTCACTAACAATGACACGATGACTTGTCCGATAACAAGGAGTTTAATTTTACTGCATAACAAAGGAGAGCGTTACAGCCCTTAAAGGAGCCACTTCAGGCGATTGTGTAGCACTGCCGTTGTTCTTCTTCAATCCAAATCCCTAAAGCAGATTCCATCCAGACTACTGCCTTATTACATCCACTTACAACTCGTTTTGCACCCTGGTTAAAAGGACACTGCGGCCGTAGATCTTATATTCCTTTCCTACGTTTTAAATAAAAAGAATCGTAGCTTCATTGGTGCTGTATTGGCGTCCTACAGCGGTGTAGATTTTCCCTTCCTTCAACAAATGCAAAACGTTTACCTTTTCAAGCAGATCGTTTTGGAGCCATAATGAAGGGCTTGACTATGCACTAAGATAAACACAAAAGAGAATAAAAGTTAACTCTTTACACAGCGAAACACGTTGATGCTGAATAAGCGAGATGAGACTTCCTGGTTCACACTGCATTCAGCACACAGGAACTTAACTGCGTGCTCTGATTGGTTAGCTTCTCAGTCATCCGCCAATAGCGTCCCTTGTATGAAATCAACTGGGCAAACCAACTGAGGAAGCATGTACAGGAAGTAAAAAGACACATTGTCCGCAGAACCTGCGAAGCAGCGAAAAATCTGCGTTATATATTTAGTTATGCTTACATATAAAATCCGCGATAGAGTGAAGCCGCGAAAGTTGAAGCGCGATATAGCGAGGGATTACTGTATTCTAATAAAACACCTATGTGATTGTATGTGGGAAACAATGAGCTCCTGTGTGTGGACTGGACAGTGAAAACGGACTGTGGAATGGTGCAGCAATCGATAGGAATGTTTCACACTGAAGCGGTTCCGTCGGGTTTGCATTAAGGAGACGAATTTGTGGACGCCCCTTAGATGCAACTTAGACGATGGACTGAAAGCTGTGTGGTTTTGTTGCTGCTCCACTTTACCTGTATTCCACAGGTTAGTATATGATAAATTAGAAGATTTTGACTTTTAACTATGAGTCAAGTTCTACTCCAATGTGAATCTCGCAAAGATGCTATAGTGTGGTGACGGAGTATTTCTATGGAAACACAAAATTTAAAACTCTCTAAATGTAGGCGGCAAGCCGCTCAGATGCAAAGACCGCCATTACACGTCAGGTAGCAGTGGTTACATGAATAACGCTCCCTAGGCAACAGATTAATTGTTTTGGATTTATTTTGATACTTTAAATGAAATATGTATCCGGAATATTATTTAATTCTGTGTATTTCTGTATTGCAATTACATGTGATAAATTAGATTTTAACTTTTAACTGTGAGTCTAGTTCTTCTACTCGGATGTGAATCTCTCAAAAATACTGTAGTGTGGTGACAAGTAATATAATGGAGACACAATGTTTAAAACTCGCTAAAGGCAGACGGCAAGCTTCTCAATTGCAAAGACCGCTGCCTCACGTCAGATAGACTGTGGTGACATGAATAACACTCCCCAGGCTTTGTAAATATTCACTTGGCTCCTAAACACTTGGTACTTGTGCTAGATGGATATTTTGTAAGCTGTATTAAGTGCCAACGAGTTATAGAATGACAGAGTTGTTTGTGATGAGTGATTACTGCTGTATTATTTTATACATGTATGAATATGAAATGGTTAGTCTATGAAAGTATAGCATATTTGGTTAATGATTAATGCTGCTGTTTCATACCCTTAGGAATGTAATTTAAAAAAAAAAAAGAGTTCTACAATGAAGGAAGTAGTTGTGCCTCTGCATATAATCTAATCCAGGGCAAATGTTCTGGCCCAGAGTTTTGCCAGACAGCTAATCATAGCTTGTTTTAAGGACAATATTCCTATAATCTTTTCTTTTTTTGCCCTAGCAGCTAGGGATTACTTATGTGCATGGGTGTATGTATGTGACCGTGTCTACTGTGACTGTTGGTGAAATGAGGACTTATTCAGGAGACACCCGAATATGTGAATGTAGGATAGAAAGTGTGATTCTGATGGACATTTATACTGTTAAATCCAAATGGGGGCATAAAATGGTGAAATACATCTGCAGGGTTATGATGACTTTATTGAATGTAAATAAAGAGATGCAACTTGGACGACGGACTGAAAGCTGTGGGATTTCATTGCTGCTCCACTTGACTTGTATTCCAGAGATAACAGACTTCAGGGACAAAGTCCCGGATGTTCAGCACCATTGGAGGTTCAGTTCCAGACTTACCTGTTTAATGTAGATCATCCTTTGGTGGAGGCAAAGCTTCCATTTTATTTAGCTTAATCATTTTATTTGCTAACTCGTGGGGCCCGTAACAATTTGGTTGCATGAGGCATTGCAATGCGCTGAGCTCGACTGGTGAACCCTGGCAATGGGAGCTCAAATGAGAATAATATAAACAAGCATACCGAGTTCCCTCCCACCATTTACCATGTAGTTGTCTTCTATGTAGAAGCTGTGTGGTTTTTAATCCTGGGACTCCAGTTTCCTCCCACATGCTTGAAGACAATGCATTTTAAAATGACTCCTAGGGAGTGGAGGTGTGTGGGTGAATGTATCAATCTGTCAGTTTTAGTTTATATTACACCATTAACAGCCTGCAACTTAATGTTTTAAGGTTACAATATCAAATTTAACATCCAAACAGTACCATCTTCAGGAATACAGTGCAAGTGTCCAAAGGAGCTACACAAATGCTTGATGGCTGTGGTGTAAAATATATAAATTAAGAAAGCTGCTTCCTGCCTCGCTTTTGTTAAAGTAACAGGCCCCAGTTACCTGTACTGGACGAAGTGAGTTCATAGATAGATGGATGATGATGATGATGATGATGATTAAAACAAGTGTGAAATCAATTAAAAGGAGACCAGACCTGCATTAGTAAACTGCCAGCCAGCCATTTTCCAACCCGTTGAATCCAAACACAGGGTCACGGGGGTCTGCTGGAGCCAATCCCAGCCAACACAGGGCATAAGGCAGGAACCAATCCCAGGCAGGGCGCCAACCCACCATAGATTAGTAGACTGTATTATGATTTTACATATGAAAGCAAACGATGGACCAGGCCTCACAGCCTCACAGACTTTGTGTTTGAGTTTCTCTTGTGACCCCTTCATGCCATTTTAAGCACTTTTCTCACATCCTCGCTCACTGAGCCGCCTGCTCACAGGAGGTTCCGGCCTCTCAAGCTGACAGACTTTGTTGTGTGTACTTCTCCCTTTTTGGAGTACCTGGAGAGTATTCACCTCCTGCTTTACATTCATTAAATAAACAAGAACATGTGAAAATTTAATGCAAATCCTCCCAAAGTGTATACCCAATTCCCAATAACAATTTAATAATAAATGCAAATACTTGTGAAAGAAGAAAAGGCTAATTAGACAATAAATGAAATAATATTAAGAATCCCGATGCAAAAAAACAAAGAATTAGTTTGTATTTCCCTGCTGTTTTGGACTGTAAACCGAGCCCGAGTTTTATCTAAGGTTTGTACTACAATAAAGAACAATTGTGTGTATAAAAAAAGGGGGCAAAATGGGGAACAAACTCAGACTGTCCCTGGTCACAGAGAGAGGGATGGTAAAGACGCACACATTTTGTGGGATGCAGCTGGAAAAACCCACCTGGACACACTTAGAACACGCAGACTCCACACAGGCCTTGACCGAGTATGGATTTTACCTCAGGACGTTGGCAATTTGAGGCTGCAGCTTTAACCATTCTGTCACCATATATGTATTTTATTAATCCATGCATTATCCAACGCGCTATATCCTAACACAGGGTCACTGGGATCTGCTGGAGACAATCCCAACCAACACAGGGTGCAAGGCAGGAAACAAACCCCGGGCAGGGCGCCAGCCCACCGCAGGGCACACACACCCATACACCAAGCACACACTAGGGCCTGCATGTCTTTGGACTGTGGGAGGAAAATTTTAAAAGTACATATGTGTAAATTAATAAAAATATGATTTTACTATTAAAATGGTCATTTCCTTACTTAATTTAATGACTTGCATTCTTCTTCTTCTTCTTCCGGCTGCTCCCATTAGGGTTGCCACAGCGAATCATCTTCTTTCATATCTTTCTGTCCTCTGCAATTTGTCCTGTTACACCCATCACCTGCATGTCCTCACTCACCACATCCATAAACCTTCTCTTAGGCCTTCCTCTTTTCCTCTTACCTGGCAGCTCCATTCTTAACGTCCTTCTTCCAATATGCCCAGCATCTCTCCACTGCACATGTCCAAACCAACGCAATCTCGCCTCTTTGACTTTGTCTCTCATCTGTCCAACTTGAGCTGACCCTCTAATGTACTCATTTCTAATCCTATCCATCCTCCTCACACCCAATACAAATCTTAGCATCTTTAACTCTTCTACCTCCAGCTCTGTCTCCTGCCTTCTGGTCAGTGCCACCGTCTCCAACCCATATAACATAGCTGGTCTCACTACTGTCCTGTAGACCTTCCCTTTCACTCTTGCTGAATTAGTCCTGACACTCTTCTTCAATCATTCTACCCTCAGATTTTAGTGATTCAAAAAAAAAGAAAAAGAAAAGCAGTGTAGTGTGAAAAGTATTCTATTTACCAACCTTTTGGTTTACTCATGCAGAAAAATTTTATAATCACAGTTTGGAGTATTTTAATAAGTCAATAATTATCATTTCTAAAATTTATTAGAAGTATAGTGGAGACCACACAGACACTTTATTTTTCCACACACTTAGTCATCACAAATTAACAAGCTGCTATGATGAGCCCTTTCTTTGCGCAAATATGATATTAATACAAAAATTGTTTTCAAGAGTTGAGCAGAAAATGGAACTTTTCTAAACAAAAGCTATTATGTCTCAAGGGAGATGATGTGCTCTTGTAATCATATCTTTTAAAGAGGATGCTGTTACAACTTTCGACTGTAGCCATTTAATTTTGGGGTTTGATAACTTAAGGACAGAAAGATTAGATTGTAGCCTATAAAGTTGGAAAGTTGAAAGAGATGAGTGAGTTAAGAAAGAGCAGCACTGGGAAGAGCATTTTTAAAGACCTGATTCTAACTTGGTTGGTCCAGCATTCCACAAAGTTTGATTATGCATTCCGAAAAAACCTTTTTTGGTTGTTCTCTCAACTACGTATGCACCGCTTCTTTCACATGTTAATCCATGGAAAACGCACAACCTCTAAAGGCATCTTTAAACGGTAATCGGTGGGTGCGAGGTCAGGGCTATACAGAGGATGGCTCAAGACTATGTTATTGTCCAAGTTCAGCTCCTTCTTCACTCTTAACACCTGTTTGACCATTTTTGAACATTTTTCAGTCCATTTGTAAACACTCTGCTGTGGTAAAACACTCTCTCCATATTGAGCAGAAAGTCTTTTATGGTAGCCCTTCAGCCCATGAACAACGGATCACTGCTCACTGTTTGTCTTTGGTGCAGACGGAGAGTAGAGCGGCCATGTTGCCTCCCACAAATCAGCAGGAGAAACTGAGCTTTACCACTGTGACCACAGAAGCATCACCTTAGTGTGCAGGCAAAGCTGTACAGCCAACCCCAAAAAAAATATTCCAAAAATGCAGATAATTATTGACTTACTCACACATTTTGTCTTTCATAGTCTGTGTTGCATTTGAGTTACTTAGTTGGACTAAAGACCAGCAGGAGAGGACTAAGCAAATGAATCTTTTATTTTGGCATTTGGAGGAACACCACTCAAGTTTTATTCAATACTAGAGCCTTTATTCAAACATTGCCGGGTTGTCGCTGCTTCTCCAGCTCCATTTTTTTTTACTTTAAAAGAACCTGTAGATGACTTCATTGAGAAGACTTGACTGTAGAGAAATACACAGCATGGGCCGGGACACAGTCTACACAGGACAGAGAGAGAATAGAACAATAGGTGAGTCGACTGGCTTTAAAGGCTCGTATTAACATGCGATGAGTGCTTTAAGTGGTGCCGTGCAGCATGTGCCAGTCTGGCAGTGTGTTTCTTTTGCTTTAGAATGCTGTTTAGGAGAGTGTTTGGCAGTCTTGAAGGGTGCTTCTTTCACATAAGAACTCTGCATAGAAGTATCCTTCCCAAGGCAGGAGCTGCAGCAGGAGATGAGATGCAGCATCAACGCTCATGATAGATAGATAGATAGACAGACAGAAATGAGAGGCACTATACCATAGATAGATAGATAGATAGATAGATAGATAGAAATGAGGAGCACTATACCATAGATAGATAGATAGTTAAGGCACTCTATATCTACTGTTTCTAACTAAAAATCATATCCTACAGCACCTTTTATTTCTAGTATATAATGCATTTCATACCAATCTGCCCCATTTTGTACATATCAAATCCCATTTTCTCATACTATCTAATATGGGAAAGGTGCTATATAAATAAAATGTATTACTTTTATTATCCATCCATCCATTTTCTAACCCGCTGAATCCGAATACAGGGTCACGGGGGTCTGCTGGAGCCAATCCCAGCCAACACAGGGCACAAGGCAGGAACCAATCCTGGGCAGGGTGCCAACCCACCGCAGACTTTTATTATTATTATTATTATTATTATGTTATTGTAAGCATCAGTGTGTGTTTTATCTTTCTACATCTAAAATGTGTGACATGTATCCAGTTGGTCAATAAAGAAGTGTGCTATAAAAGTTCAATTATCTTCATATCTTCATATCGTAAGGTCCCCACTCTCTTTGGGTGGGTGAATTTTTCTTCTTTGCCCTTGCACACTCTTGCTTAGAGCCCCTGTCACTGACCTTGCTGGAAGTAGTTTCATCTAGTAGACCTTTCAGCAACATATTAAGGCAGACAGACTGTGTATACCTGTCTATTAACTTTCATCACTGTTTGAAGAATAATTTCTTTCAGAATACAATTCTAAAATCAGGCTCTACTAGGAGACCCCCATTTAATAATGGACAGAAATAAAAGCCACAGTTAACTGAGACTTTCTTACTGCTTTGGCTGTTATCTTCTCCAGTGGAGAGTTTAAGGTTATGAAGGGCCGAAGACTCCAGTGTTTTAGGGCTGAGCAGGTCATCAGCTCCAATGTGTCCAGGGTCCAGTGGTTGTAGGGTCTCAATATCAGAGTGTGGAAACATCTTTTATAGCTTTAAGATTTAGGGGTGCAAGCCTGGACACACTGGAAGCGGTGGCAAGATTAAGTATGAAAAATCCCCTTCAGGAGGGGCTCTCTTGGGACACTTTTAGCCACAGGCTTATACCATCACGGTAGGCCTCTGGGGGTCTTTTCTACCCGCTGCTATCAGGCAAATAAATGTTTGAAGGTGATGTACTTATCACGTTTATTTTAATTTATTTATTTATGAATTGATTGACTGATAAATTGGCTCTTTTGAGTCTGCATCCTTGTTTTTATGTTTCTACTTCTGTATGCATCTGAATTTCCTCATTGGATTAATAAAGTTTATCTAATCTAGTCTAATCAATTAGTGTTTTTGTACAATAACAAACCATCAGTTTGTGTTTGAAAATCTCTGTGAAAAAACCTGATCAGTTTTTCTCCTTTCAGAGTGCAAGTTAAAAAAGGAAAAGGAAGCATTGATACATAATATTGAAAATAAGTAGAAATGAAGTTTATATTGTATATGAAAGGCTAATATTTCATAAGTAGGTTACAGCTTATGGAATACACAGACCACACCGCAGAGACACATTTACAGTAATAGCCTTTGAACGTCATGGCTGCCTACATTACCAAAGATGCCCAGATGTTGCTCTGTAGAAGTAGAATAGATTCCACGGACCCTCTGGCTAATCCCTATAGTGCCTGCTAGCTCACGCACCACCACCACTCTTTGATTCTCCACTACGTTTCACTCAACGGTAGCAACATCTTGTTCTTTCATCAGTGTTGAAGGCCGGTCAGACTTTGACTCAACTTTCACGGTAGAATTCTAGAGACCACGACTTGACTGTGAAATTTGAACGGATCTGATTCTGGTACACGTTGATTTAATGGGTGTTGTTCTTTAGCATTAGACATTCAATCATAACACAATCTTTGATTTTGCAGATATCAGCGATCACAAATGTGACAGAATGCTACTTCATGAACACTACAGGAGTCTTGTACACAATTAGCACTACAGAATGCCATTATTAATTTCAGGTCAAGAACTTTCTGATTAATTGTCATAACTCTTTGCTTTACAGTTACGACATATTTGTTTTTATACAAATGGTAAAAAAGTAGTGTGTTTCAATCTTTCATGCATACAAATTGAGAAAGATGAGAACACTAAGTGCCCTTTGGACTCTAAATATGCATTAACAATGTGACTAGAAAAAACAAAACTTTATACAAATGATTTACCTCTCAAATTTGTTGCTTTCAAGAGCATCTCAGAATGTATTATTTATTTGCAGGAAGCCTGCTGTTCACAGGATCATCCATTTCTACTTTAACAATAAATTAATTTAAGCATTAATGCATTTTTCCTGTCTTTCCTTCAGTGGCTGCTTGCTCAAGTAAAATCCCAGTCCATTTAGTTCTTAGCTGCCAAACAGCTTGACATTATCTCTGCTCCACTGGACCAGAGCCATGTGAGTCCTTTAAGTGCTCTTCCCTGTTCTTCTTGAGTTAATTTATGAAGATGATCCAGCAAAACTGAATTCAAATGGGGGACATTTTTGAAAAATGCATCTTTTTTTCCCTACCCTGCCATTTAAAAGTCACACAGAAAATATTGGTAATGGCACACACTTGGATTAAGCTGAGACGGCTTTTAAAAGTGAGGTCGGCCTTCAGTACAGTTGGTGTCTACTGCACAGTGGCTGTGCCATTAAAACAAGTGACAGAAGTTTAATCCAAATTGCAGCCCTACAGTTACACCACATTATCATTTATGCATCTTAGTGTCAGCTGCTGGCTTGCTTTCTGATCAGCCCCTTAATATGAATTCAATTCCTGCCTTGTTTTTCACTCTGCCAGTCCATGCCCATATGAAGCTTTAGGTGGGGGTGTGGAGGCACCCCTTGTTGCCTGAAAATCCCACCCCTTGAGTTACCAAAATGGTGCCCCTTGGTGTCCATAGTGCATATTAAGTAATATTTGACTTTGACGACCAGGGGGGTGTCCCCCATGTTGCCCGAAGCTTGCACTCCTTAACTTTCATAAGAGTCCTAATGGATTGATCAGAACTGTTCATGGACCATCCAACCATCCGTTAAATTAAAAAAGTTGATATGATCTGTACTCCAAAACCCATTCTGTCAGGTTATATCAAATTATACTGTGGCAGCCCACTTCAGGTCACCAGTCAGTTCAAGCTTTAGGATTTGGGTGCAAACTGATGTACCTCCTCGAGAAAATCAACGTACATTAGGAAAACATACAAACGTCACACAAGTGGGGACCAGGCTGGTCTTTGAACCTTGTTACTAACCACTCAAATTTTCCCAGTTTTTTGCAGCAGACTGTTAGATTTCTGTTGAGCATGTGAAAGATTTCCACTCTGATTTCTGTGTGTATATTTATGGAAAGCAGAACTGGACAACAACAAACAATATGAAAATGGCCATTAAACAATCTCAAATTAGTCATCTCGCATGATGTTAGATATCCAGTTGTATGCCCACAACATCTGAAACATATATATTTGGCTAAAATATTGTAAAATTAACCATTTCTGGAAAACCCTCTCATGCATAACAGTGAAGCCTGCTGAGACGACATCGAGAATTTTTCATTCGTTGTTAAATTTACGCCTGCGGTGGGTTGGCACCCTGCCCAGGATTGGTTCCTGCCTTGTGCCCTGTGTTGGCTGGGATTGACTCCAGCAGACCCCTGTGACCCTGTGTTCGGATTCATCAGGTTAGAAAATGGATGGATGGATGGGTTACATTTACGTTCATAGCCGAATGCCACAGCTGCCATACTTCACGATTGCTCAATTGCAGTTTGTGTAACTGCAAAGCTGAATTGATATTCTACTTACTAAAGCACCTCTGATATGCACACATGCGAGGCACACGTTTCACCTTATATTCCCACTGGCTTTTTTTAATCTATAAATCTCTAATTTCACTTCCCACTCAGACCATGCTGTATTGTTGTGGAAATCTGCCTTAATACAGCTGCTTTAGAGTGCCTCATGACTACAGCCTTATCTGCATGTGGACTTACTAGTTCAGCACTAGCAGACCAAATGGTTAAGCTACACCTGTGCCAATCACCAAAGCAGGTGCCCACTCACCACACTGCTTTTTATTTTATAACCAGCTGCTAACCCCTATGGGACTATCGCGGTCACCCACTCCAGATGCTGTTATCACTACACCTTGAATATTTTATCATGGAGATTCCTATGTACATTTCTTTGGTTCACCTATGCTGAAGTGTACTGTATGAGTGTTAGGTATCTGCTTTATAGCGTCCCACATGTACAGCCTTACCTTCACATGGGCAGCTGCCTTAGTAGCTCTGCAGAAGCAGACCAATCGGTTGTCTTCAGACCTGAGCTACACCTGTGCCAATCATCAAAGCAGGTGTCCACTCACTGCACTGCTTTTTATTGAAGGCGTCCCTGTGGGAATATGGCAGTCACCCACCCCAGGTGGTCTTAACAATATAACTTGACCGAATCAAACAGTATAAAATAAATATTATTATAAAAAAACACAACAAAAACGATTGTAGCAAAAGTAGGAAATATATTTGAAAAGAATCTTAAAAGGTTAGCAAATGTATTTGAAAAAGTCTTATTTTAAATATTTATGCAGAAAATAAAGGTGATGGAAGAAGAGTCTTTCAAGTCTGGTTATAGAGTGGCTTCAGGCTGTTGTTCAGTCCACAGGGGTCTTTCCAATTTCTTTGAGTTCTTCTTTCTTTTGTTGTTCCCTTCTCTGATCAACATGTATCTCAAACTTAAAGGCCTCACTCCATGTCAAATTAGCAATGATTGGAGGAAAAATCAATAAGTGTTTGCCTTTCTTAGGGTGCTTGGCTATTCGGATCTCAATTATCCCAGGTGTAATAAATAAAATTAGTTTTGCACATTACAAAGAAATTAAGTAAAGGGTAAAGATTCAGATCAATCAAAGATTCAAAGTTTAGGTCAATATCTAACAGTCTACCCTAATATTAGTTAAAAGATAAAAAATATAAAATAAAGACTTAATAAACAGGTAGAATTATGGCTTATACACACATTTAGGTATGTTTAGAAATTTAAGAATTTAAATGAATGCCCTGCAGCCTTGGGTTTTATGATTTATCTAAGGTTATAGTGCCAAAAGGTTAAAATTCAGGTGGTCCTGAGTGCTCACTTGTTTATTAGGCCATACACTTGCAGTTCACGTTCTTATTTTATATATTGTTTAATTCATAGTTCAGTATTGTGAGTTTTGAACTTTTATGCTTCATGTGATATTTTACTATGCCCATACACCACACTCTGCAATGCTGATCTCACATGAAGTGCCGTGGTAGCCAATAAATGAGCGATTACTGGGCAGGACTCCTGACCAATGACTGAGAGGGTAGGCGGGTCTTCAATTCAAAACATTCGAACATTAGAACAAGTTAGACAAGAACAAGCCATTCAGCCCAACAAAGCTCGCCTGTCCTATCCACTTAATTCTTCTAAAGAAACACCATATCTTGTTCTGAAAGTCCCTAAAGTCTTACTGTCTACCACAATGCTTGGTAGCTTATTCCTGATGTCTGTTGTGCTCTGTGTAAAGTAAAACTTCCTAATGTCTGTGCAAAATTTACCCTTAACAAGTTTCCAAATCTGTCCCTGGATTCTTGATGAACTCCTTTTAAAGTAACATTTTCGATCCACTGTAATCATTCCCTTCATCATTTTAAACACTTCAATCATGTCTCTTCTTAATCTCCTTTTGCTTAAACTGAAAAGGCTCAGTCATTTTCACTATGCTTCATTTTTATGTGGAATATTCTTTTAACATTTTTTTTTAGAAACAAGACATTTTTACTGGCAAACGTTTATTGAAACAAGCAAAAACAAGCAATAGACAATTAGAACTAATGTGAACACAAATGAACAAAAGAGCAACTTCAAAACTGTACATTTCTCACTTCCCAGCCCTGTCACCAGGGTATAACTGAAAAGAGAAATATGGAAAATGTCATGCAGCCCCATGATAGGATGCAGCCTGTCCACTGGACCAGCCACTAAAAGTCTAAGTAAAAAGGCAAAACCTCATCAGCCACCAAATTCCCAAACAGTTGAAAACCACTTCTTGATACTGAAACTCCATTAATCTGTGTATACAGAGAGTTCAAGAATGACCAGGTTACAGAAGGAGAACTTCCAGAAATAAGAAGCAGACAGTTAGGTGACATTCATTGAAAGTCCAGTGCCAGCATGGCAGCAAATTGCCGAAGGAAAATGAGAGGAAGTGTAGAAAGTTATGAGGTGAGAGGAAATGAATAGAGAGAATCAAGGACAGAGATGTCAGAGATGAACAGCCAAGATGAGAAGATGGGGACAAATCCAAAACAAGTGGCAGTAGGGGAAGCATGGGGTCCATAGTGTAAAGTTGATGGAGTATAACATTTAGATGATGCACCAACTAAGATGTAATGTGTTGGTGATCAGGGTTTTTGGAAGAGAGTCAGATATGTTTAAAATAGTATTTTAGGAAAGGGAGAGCAAGTGGGGAGTGTAACGGTAAAGAGCTGCAGGCAGAGAAGTGACTGGCCTCATATTAAGACACAGAGAGGACAGTAGAACTTCACAGGTTTTAAGGACTGGCTTCGGCTGGTGGTAAGCGAAGAAAGAGAAATGTGGAATAGAGACCCTGGACCTTAATGACTGGAATGTTCGGTGTTCTGAACCATCAATGGGAAGCTCTGACTCCAGCCTTATTATAGAAGCTCAGCATTTCTCACTGTTATGTATATATTTATTTAAAGAGCTTCTGTAAAGAACCAAATTTCCCCCTGGGGACAAATAAAGTTCTACCGTATATACTCACATATAAGACAGGTCTTGAAACCTGAAGAATTGATCATAAAATCAGACCCCAACTTGTACGCCTGTTCAAAAATGCGACACTACAACCGCATATACAACTGACATTATAAAATACCAGAAATTATACGGTAAAATCAAGTCCCAACTTATCTGTGGGAGAACTTATCCTCGAGTATCTATCTATCTATCTATCTATCTATCTATCTATCTATCTATCTATCTATCTATCTATCTATCTATCTATCTGTCCTTATGAGTCCAGTCTGGAAAGTGGCAAAGGCATTTTTACTTTTATAATTATGCAAAAATAAATATGCATTAATCTGTTGAGAAAGGTTATCAGGCTGTCAATTCAGTGCCTCGTTTAAAGGGGGCATGGCACAGATGGACAACAGAAATCAGACCAAGAATGGTCCAGACTTTTTTAGGAGGACCCACGGTAGTGGCAGGTTGGGTAGGCTGCCACTAGATGGCGGCATGTCCTGGATATTTATAGAGTGCCCTAAAAGTAACTGTACCATAGGCACTAAACTACCTGGAAGGTTACATTGATAGAAAATATTTTATTTGTTCCCAACGGGAAATTAAAATATGGCAAATGATCAAAGGACTGCTGAGAGAGACCCTTTTTCCTACCTAGCCTCTTCCCCCTGTTTATCTCTTATACTCAATAAATTATTTTTCTAACCCTTCTCCATTCTAAAATTCTCTCTTCATCCCAGAACACCTCTATTGAAGCATATTTCTACAGGTACCACAAGCTATAATGGTGGTCAACCGACCACTCAATAATGAGACTGAAGTGTGCTGGAGTCATTTTGGATGTATCTGAAATTTCAAATGTCAAAAGTCCTCAAGCAGCAGTCAGCAACACCTGAGGTCACAAATGATCAGCCATGAAGGAGCACTGTGAGCACAGACTGCACTCATGTGGTCCACTTTTGTGAAATACTTTGCATTAAGCTTTATACAGCCTGACTTTGACACACCAATCACACACATAAACCATACAAAAAAACAAAATAACGATTCGATGTACAGTATATGATGAAGCTGACCTTGACACAATTAGTCCTAAAACATCCAGGATGTCAGAACGTTTTACAGAATTTTACATAGACCTTTCTTTGATGTATTCATAACAGATCAATAGCAAGTCTGAGCATCATACGAATATCTTTACTCTTGTTCTATTGCACATCTTATAAATTGGTGAGGTGCAGTGAAATTAAAATCAATTATGCATCCTTTCCCAATCTAAGTTTTCTAGGACTTCCACGCACAATTTTCTAACCTAAATGTAGTTTTGTTGTTAAATTTCATTTTACCTAATAATGACATGTATTATATGCATCCTGATTTTTGCATGTACATTTACTCTACATCTATTTGCTGAGCAGACACCTTTATCCCAAGTGACTTACAAAACAGGTCAACATAATTGAGTAAGCATCAGTCTAGTGGTCTGTTTTCAAAAAGAATAAACTTACAAAATTTACCACCACAAGTAAAGAGCTCTAAGCAAAACAGAACAAAATAAGACTAGTTATTCATTTCCTAGCCAATAAGAGCCTTGCATCAAAGCCATTGTCAATTAGACAGTGTGGCTGAAGGCCGGTGCCCTTGCCCAGCAGGGAAGTCTCCATAATGGTGGACCTGGGAGAGAGAGCATTGCCAGGGCATTATCTCCCCCTGGAATGCTGGAGGGCAGCCTCCATGGGTTGCTTTGGCACCACAGACTTCCACAGGGCTTCATGGGAATTGGAGTTTGGTACAGCCCTGTTGGGTCCTGTGGGTGCCACCAGGGGGTGCTGTAGCGGCTGCAGAGCCCTAATACATTTGGCTTCCAGATCATGCTAATACGCCACTGGAAATGCTCCCGGGTGCAGTATAAAAGGACCCCCCTGCCACTGCTCCAAGAGACTGAGATTGAAGGTACAGGAAGACGCGTGCCAGAGGAGGAGTGAAGATGGAAAGACGGAAAGAGAGAGAGAGAGAGAGAGAGAAAGAAAGAGAGAAGAAGACAGAATGCAAAGGCAAAGTTGCTGCTGTTTTGGGCAGGTGGGAAACAGTGGAAAAGCGTTTCCCACAGGAAAAAAAAAAAGAAAAACATGCATGGCTGAACTTGTCTGTGTCTGCTTGTGTTGGGTTTGGGGAGCTGAGAGCCCCCTGCATGGCAACATCAAATTCACTGAACAAGAGAGTCTTCAAACACTTCTTAAACACAGTGAGGGAGTCAATAGTTTAGAATGGGGTTGAGCAGCTCATTCCACCAGCTAGGAGCTACACCTAAAAAGAGTCTGGATTAAGATTTGACGCTACACAGAGGTGGTATCACCAGACGCTTTTCACTTTTAGACCTGAGAGGGCAAGAAGGAATATAGGACCACATGAGGGACTCCATATACATAGGTGTTGACCCACTGACTACACAGTAGGGAAGCACCAAGGATGAGAATGTAATACATTATACTGCAGGGAGCCATTGTAGTGGCCTGGAAAGTGTGTTTGTCTCAGCTGGTTGAACACAAGATGTGCTGCCTCATTTTGAAATAACTGAAGCAACTTGGTAGAACACACAGGTTCTCCTGCCAGTAGATAGCTATAGCAGTCAAGCTGCAATGGTGGTCAATGAACCACACTGTATTGACACTAAAGTGTGCTGAGCTCAACTCAAAGACAGTCAGAGATTTATTCCAAAGCTATTCCATCATTGTCTTGGGTGCATGTGTCGGGTCATTCTCATGCAGAAACGTGAACTGTCACCCCAGTCTGATGCTGCATGCAATCTGCAGCAGGTTTTCTTCAAGGTCCTTTCTGTAATTGGCTCCATTCATCCTCCTCTCAATTATGACCAGTCTCTCTGTCCCTGCTGTTGAGAAATACACCAATGGCGTGATACTACCACCACCATAGTTCACCACCAATAGCATGATATATATGATGGAGTGAGGACTCTTGTTAAAAGCAGTGTTTTTGATCTGGTTATGGATGTGTCGAGTTATGAGATAAAAGGCCAAACCCCCTGGAGCATGCTTTTTTGCTGATGACATTGTGTTGTGTGGCACCAGAAAAGTGAAAGCTGAAAGAACAGAGAAGTTCTTTGGAAGATAGATGGTTGAAGATGAATAGGTAGAAGAGAGAATCAGTGACGTTTAATGATGATCAGAAGTCATAAGTTAGCCTGCAGGAAGTGCTATTGAAAAGAGTGGATACATGTAAATATCTAGGATCAGTTGTAGCCTGAGATGGAGAATTAGATGCAGAGATAACGTATAGAGAGCAGTGTGGAAGAAACAATTGGAAGAAAGTATTAGGAGTTTTGTGTAATCAAAGAATTAAGGTGAAGGTTAAAGGTAAGGTCTTTAGGACAGTGGTAAGACCAGCAATGATGTATGGAGAGAGTGCAGGAGAAGAAGTTAAATGTGGCAGAAATGAGAATGTACAGATGCATGTGAGGAGAATCAGAGCTACAACAAAAGTGAGAGAGATGTCTAAGAAAGTACAGGAAAGTAGGTTGAAGTGGTATGGGCATGTGATGAGGAGAGACAATGAATACATGGACAAAATGGGAATGGAAGTACAGGGGAAGAGAAAACGAGGGAGGCCAAAGAAGAGGTGGATGGAAAAAGTAAAAGAAGATCTGAAGGAAAAAGGTTTGACTAGTGAGGACATGCAGGACCGAGCTGCTTGGAGAAGGTTGATGAAACACATTGACTCCACATAAAAGAAGGAAACAATAAAGAGAAAGAAGAAGAATGAGCAATGCCTGGTCTTCGCTAGATGTAGTGCTTGGATTTCTGCCCAAGGAGTTCGAATTTTTGTCTCATCAAAGTCTTTTTCCTCATATTCACACAGTCCAAGCAGGTTGTCATATGTCTTTCATTCAAGAATGGTTTCCAACTACCCACTCTACCATAAACGTCTGATTGATGGAGTGCTGCTGAGATGGAAATCCTTCTAACAGGTTTTCCCATTTCACCAGAAGACTTCAGAAACTCTGTTAGAGTTATCATTGGGTTCTTGGTCACTACCCTGATCAAGGCCCATTTTGCCCTGTTATTCAGTATGGCCTGATGATCAACTCTAGGAAGACTCCTGGTGGTTCTAAATTTCTTCTTTGTTATATTTATTGTGGACATTGTGCTCCTGGGAACATTCAAAGCTTTAGGAATGGTTATGTCTCCTTGCCCTGATCTACACCTCACCATAATTTGATCACAAAAATCTACGAGGAGTTCCTTCGACTTCATGACTTGGGGTTTGTGCTGATATGCAGTGTGAATTGCGAGACCTTACATACACCAGTGTGTGCCTTTCTAAATGACATCCAATCGATTCAGTTTGTGCAGAGTGACTCCAGTCAAGTTCAAGACAAATCTCATGGGTAATTAAAGCACACAGGATGTATCTGACTATAATCTGGAGTGCCATTGCAAAGGGTCTGAATACGTCTGTAAATGAGAGATTTCTGTTTGTTTTTATTTTAATACATTTGCAAACCTTTCTGAAAACGTGTTTTCTTTTTGGCATTATGGGTTGTTGAGTGTTGACTGATGAGCAAAAATGGCACATTTATCCATTTACAATTAGGTGCAGAAAGGGAAGGGGTCTGAATACTTTCTGAATGCACTGTATGTAACTTTTTAAAGGTTATAAACTGTATTCCATCCAAGGTTGTTTCCTACCCCACATCTGATACTCCTCAGTTAGTCGGAAGCCCCCAAAACCAAAATGGGTGTAAGGTGTACCTGAAATCCAATCCTATTCAAGCCAGAAGTATTGGGTGTAAGGTAAAAGAACTCAGTCCGCCACAGGGTGCACTGAAAGACTGACACTGGGTCAATTTAGAGTCATCAATCAACTTAAAATAGATGTTGGAAGGAAACTGCAGACCCCAGGAAAGAAAAGACCCCAGCATTGGTAGAATATACAGACAGACAGTGATTGGGTCAATAGTGATCAATAACAACCCATCCTTAAGGAGCAGCAATAGTCGTCATGCTACAGGATGGGCATTAAAAATGACCTAAACACAGAAAAGTAGGACATGGTGACACATCATTTTTCATCTCAACAAAGAAGCATTTAGTTAAACAGCTAATCATAATTTTAACAACTGATGACCTTCATTCAGATTATTTTTTATCCATCTGATGCCGTCAGCAAGGAAGTAGAGCAACACAGAATGATCAGAAGAGCACCTGCCATCACGTTCATAAGTTTAATTAATACTTGATGGATTTTCAAGCGTGACAAATAACTTTATATGCATGACAGAATTTTAAAATCAGTGACAGTCGAGCAAAATCCATAACAGAGACAGATTTGACTAAAGACTTTTGGAAAAAGTAGACGCATCACAGCAGTCATTTATAAATGTCCTCCTTCTTAATGTGTTTTTTTTTTTTTTATTTTAGACAATAGATTCAGACTAAATGTCAATTTTTAAAACCCAGGAACATAACAAAGTGATGGGATGTCAAAAATACATCTTTATCCACAGCCGTAGCGAATGCAAAGCACTACCATTCAATTAAATTGCCATTTCTGCAGGGATTAAAAACTTCCATTACAATTTAATGGATTTCCTTCAAGAAATCTCAAACAATTACTTTCAAAATAACATTTCTTCAGAGTAGGATATCTATATGCATCACTGTTGAGAAAGGCATCATTAAGGCTGGTAAAACTTAACATAAACTGCAGCAAAATGCAGTATTCATCTTGAGATTTGAAAGTCAGGCATCTGGAAATTACAACTTGTACTTTTGCCATCATAAGCTGAGATCCTTTTTTGCTTGCCACGTGTAGTGCTTCTGATAATCCATTACGCTCCATGGTATTATTACTGTTATACTGCACACTGTCAGAGACTTGGGTTCAAATCTCCTGCAGCCTGCCATTGTCTGTGTGGTGCTCACCTGCTCTCCTCTTCTCTGCATTGGTTTTTATCCCACATTCAAAAGACCTCCATGTCAGGGTCATTTGTGACTCCAAACTGGCTTTCTGTGGGTGGAAGTGGGCATCTTGCAGTGTACTGGCATTCCATCAAAGAGGCACAATGTCCTACACTTAAGGATGTAGGGATAGATACCAGCTCTCTGTGACCCTGAGTTTAAGTGAGCAGGTTAAAAAATGGATGACGGATTATTATACATCTGCGGGATGCATAATAGGATGGATGAAGAGCCACAAATTGACACTGGACAGAGAAAAAGGTAAGAAAATCTATACACACTGATCTCTAATGATAATATTATGATGGCTGTTACCCATTCTAGTTCTGTCAATCACCAAAAACAAATGATCTCTCTACCACATACCATCGCACACTAGCATTTATCTGAAGGCGCTTTACAGGTACAGCAAAACTGGTTGCTTCTTTTTGAAGCTGGAGAGAGAGATATTTAAAAGTCGCATGGTTTGTTTCAGTGGTTTCAGTGGCGACACTTCATAATCAATAGGATGAAGGTTGCAGTAGCAGCCTACCATTATGACTGCAGTGCAGATAATTCAGTTTCTTAAAATCTAGGGAGCAGGGAACTGTCCATGCAGCAAATGAAGATTTGTCAACTTACCTAACATACGTACAGTATTTAGGATGTGAGATGGAATCAGAGAAACCAAACTGAACACAAGTTAAATAAAAACTTGAAACAGACCTTGACAGTGCTAGAATCTGCCTCAAGTTTTTAGAGCTTTGAGGTAATCATGGCATGGACTCTACTAAGTGTGTGTCACATTACTTTGTGACTGTAAATTGGCCCAGTGTTTGTGGGTGTGTGTGTGTGAATGCATTGTCACATTCAAAGGAAAAACCTGTCACTTCTGGAGTTCAGATGCAAGGGTACACTGTATTAATTAAAATATTAAAATAATTAAAATAATTCTCTGCCATTAAACAGGACTGCTCTGTGGCTCCAACTCTTCCTGATGTTTTCACGCATATCTGGTGTTTTCTTTCAGAAATTCCATTGGGTCATCTTATGGTCTGGCATTCACGAGTTGGTTTCTGTCTTGTGGGAAGCTGTCTCTCCCTCCTAATGATGCCATAATGGATAAAGTGGGTTCAGAAAATGGATGAATAAATGGATAATAAACATCTATGCCTCAAGGCTGAAGAGATGAAGGTTATGAATAAAATGTATAGGTGAAGTCAACTAAAAGTATGATGCAGTCAAACTTCTGGTAAGTTTTAAGAATATTTTGACGCTACTCTGGATTTTGATATTGTGTTCTTTAAAGAGAACTAATATTTTCTGGTATTGTTAAATACAACATGTTTATATTAAGGAGAGTAATATTGTCATATACAAGGGAGACAAGAGTCCAGTCTTGAATTTGCAGTTTTTTCATATCTGTAGCTTAAAAGAGCAAGCTCAGCTATGGGACACACTCTGGACCCCCTGGAGGTAATGGCATTGGAGAAAAATTAAAACCAAACTGAGTGCCATCATGAACAATGCCACACATCCTCTCTCTGACACATTAACACTGAGGACTTTCAGCCAACTTATTACTCAGAAGAAGTGTCTCAAGAAACATTATGGGGGCTCCTTTATACCAACAGCGATACGCCTGCATAATACTTTGACTGTGACCGGAACTGCTTTATAGTTGTTCTGGTGTGTGTTCAGACCAAAGTGTGTGTATTTATTTATTTAAAGAGCTTCTGTAAAAAGCCAAATTTCCGCCAGGTCCAAATAAAGTTCTGCTTTCTGTTTAATTCAAGTTAATTTAACTTTTATAGCACACTTGTTTATTGACCAAATGGAGCTATGAAAACTAGTATGAAGTGATCATTTTTTCTAAGGCAAACCGACTGCCTCGGCTCCACCTCCTGGTCAAAAGAACAGAAAATCTTCCTCTTCAAAGGGCTGTGGTGGTTTGGGAGCCCCGATCGGAGTAAAGGGAGTCTGGGGGGAGAAAGACAATGCAGTGAGTGACTAGGACAGCCACGGGATAGTCTTTTAAATGTTCGAGGCCCCGCACAAGATGCAGATCACACTGCATGGCATTAAGCAAGAGGCTAGCAACTGATCCCGCAAAGAGGAGATGAAAAGCTGTTTCCCTTTGAGTCCCTGTTTAAGAGGGGATTTCGGAGGAGAGACCGTATCCGCTTGGGGCTGTGTTCACACCCCCTCCCTCAGCTTTGTTCATAACTTCATGAAATAAGCAACCCTCAAAACCAGGCTCGGACAAGCACGACAAGACATCCGCATTGATGTGCACAGAGCCAGGATGATGACAGACAATAAAATGAAATGGCTGCAAGCTCAAGAACCATCTCGTGAGACAGGAGTTTGTATCCTGCCAGTAGAGTCAATGAAGGGGAGTGTGATCGGTTATCAAGGTATACTTACAACCCCATAAATAATAACGGAGAGCTTCCATGGCCCACTTGATCGTCAACCACTCCTTCTCAATTGCTGAGCAATTATGCTGTCTTTGCAGCAATTTCTCACTCAAAAATGTGATAGGATGCAGGGCATCATCAAAAACCTGAGACAGGACAGCCCGTAAATCAAACACTCTAATGTCCGTCTGTAGGATGAAATCTTTAGAGAAGTCAGGACTCCTTAAAATCAGGTATAAAGACAAAGCAGTTTTCAAATCACAGAAGGACCGTTCATAATTGTCCGACCAGATAACACAGTGGTTCTTTCTGCCCCTCATAAGATCAGAAAGAGAACCAGCCCTATTCGCAAAATCAGGGATGAACCTCCTATAATAACCAGCAAGCTCCAGGATTGCGCAAACCTGTTTCTGTATTTCTGGATGGGGGAAGAAAACACCTCATCCTCCTTTTTCAGCTGAGGCCGAATCAAACCCTTACCTATAGAATAACCCAGGTAATGTGTTTCCAACATACCCAACCTACATTTCTTAGGGTTAGCAGTCAAACCAGCCTGCCTCAAGCTGTCAGGAACAGCCTGAAGCTGCTCCAAATGCGTGTGCCAATCATTACTGAAAATCACATCATCAAGATACGTCCCGGAATATTCATAATGGGGGCTCAAGATCTGATCCAATATACACTGGAGAGTTAGAGGTGTGCTATGGAAACCAAACGGGAGTCTAGTAAATTCGTAAAGACCGTCAGGGGTAGCAAATGCAGCACTCTCGCAACTGGAAGCTTCAAGAGGCACCTGCCAGTATCCTTTCATGAGATCTAGTGTGAAGATATAGGACGCCTGATCCAGTTTTTCCAACGCTCGTCAAATGGGCATTGGATACACATCAAATTTGGAGACCTTATTTAAACATCTGAAATCGATACAGAACTGAATCAAACCGTCTGGTTTTGGGACTAATAAGATCAGTGCTTACACCGCCTATTATAAAGGTCTGGGTTTCCTGTTCACGTTGAAAGTTTAGAAATCTGATCCTGCAGTGAAACAACCTGATCTGCAAGTTCGGTCCATGAGCTTTCGTGGACTGGGCAGGGAAGAGACGATCACATCAGAAGCACCTGCACTCGGCATCAGTGCTGAATTACCCTTGGCGGCATCCCTGTGGGCCTGTGGCTGAGGCAACAAGGGGCAACGATTGCCAGGGGGAGGAGGACTTTTGAGATTGATTCGGGGCCGGACCAAAGGTTCCACCCTACTTCCAAGCAGCCTGGGAATCCTCCAACCTTCATGCCAAGATGTACAGTGAGTCAATATTGTGACAAAGGAACTCGTCACGGAGCTCTTCTGGTATCCCAGCCAGCACCACGTCGATGTTGACCTTTTCCACTATTTTCCACTCGATGGGGTCTGCATGAAACCAGCTTTGAAAAACATGAAGCCTATCCTGCAGCTGAGCTCAGATAGGGCGATCAGGGTCCAGTGCATCAATGTCCCCGTGTGCTCAAAGCCGAGGACGAACATCTTGGGGTTATCTGAAGGGCCCATCTTTGCCAGCAGGTCCTTCGGAGTAACAGTGGGGAGAGCTGGAAGATCCTCCATGTCCGGGGGAAGCGGAACATGCTGAACCTCAAATACTTCCTCAAATAGAAATGCATCGTCTTGAGGATCCATCTGTGCAACCACTTCTAATACCACTTGTCACGATTGGGTCACAAAGTTGCACAGGAGCACTCAGGGTTTTCCAAGAGACAGAAACTTTATTCCAGAACAGGTGGAACAAACACCTAGTCTCTTTCAGGAGCAATCCGGCCGAACAAGGGACAACTGTTGAACCTGCTACCTCTGCTCTGCCTCCTGGTTAAAAGAACACAAAATCTTCCACTTTAAAGGGGTGTGGCAGTTTGGGATCCCTGACAGGAGCAGAGGGAGTCTGGAGGAAAAGAGACAAGGCAGTGAGACACTAGGACAGCCGTGGCGTGGTCTTTTATGTAACTGTTCGAAGCCCTGCATGAGATGCAGATCACGTGGCACGGCAGTAAGCAAGGGGCTAGCAGCTCATCCCGCAAAGAGGAGATGAAAAGCTCTGTTGGTTTCCCATTGCATCACTGTTTAAGGGCCGCGTTCACAATATATGGATGTGTGAATAGAAAGGCCGAACCATGACTCGATCTCCAGGCAGGAATTCACAGGGAGTCGTACCACAACCCTGGGCTGACTGCGCACGTTCCATATTTTCTTTTAAAATGGGTTGGATTTTAACAAGTCTATCGTGTAATTGTGTTATACTGTATATACTAAGATATTCATGGAAGGGTCAGCCTCCTCTTCCAAACCTTCTTTTAGTATGACCAATATTCCCCAGGGTTGTCATTCATGAATAAACTCAAATGAGGACAAGGCTTGTGTTGCTTTGCAGTAAGGATACCAGGGTGTATATCTCGGGTCCTCCTTACATGGAGTTTGCACGTTCTCCTCCAGGTGCTCTGGTTTCCTCCCACTGCCCAAAGACATGCATGTTAGGTGAACTGGCGATGCTAAACAGGCCCTAGTGTGTGTTTGGTGTGTAGGTGGGAGTGTGATGGACCAGCACCTTGTCCAGTGTCTTGTCCTGCTGTGTGCCCTTTACTAGCTGTGAAAGGCAACAGCCCCACTGTAACCCTGGTCTGAATTAAGTGGATTAGAAAATGACATGAAATGGATACCTTAACAAAGACACTTGGGTATCTGACTTTAAAGCAGAAAGCACGTTAATTTGAAACATTTAGCTTGCTGAAATTGCAATCTGATTCTGTCAGGTCGTGCTATTAATTATTAATTGATTGAGATATATTGTCAGATATCAGAGAGGACATGAAGCCACACTGATATTCTGTCCTTCTTCTACAGTATCTCTCCCTCTAATATTTCATTATTTTTCTTCTCCTTTCTGTTGTACTTTGGTCAAGACTTCTCACAACATTTTCTCAAACTTTTTTTTTTATTTTAAACTAGTTAAGGAGAGCCTTCAAGAGATATAAATAGATATTGACTTTAATTGGTTGACATTCTTTCCATGTGCATCCTTATAAGAGGTGGGGAAAATTTGTCCACTCAAATGGAAAACCAGTATGAATTAGTCAACGCACGTCAAGAAGAGAAAAGGTAAATAAGTCATTAGGGCAGGCATAATGGTCCTAAGATCTAATCTTTTTCTTGACATCAAGTAAAAAATAAGCAAGGATTGTGGCAGCCATCAGAAATAATAGTAGTCTCCCTGCCCAATAACTAAGGGCTGATGTGGAGGAAAATATTCAGCTGCTGCTGTAATTTGAAGACTAAAAATGAAATCAATCATCGTCATTGTAAGCAATGTAAGGAGGGAATGGCAAACAACCAAATGAATTTGGCCGATTATACTTTTTTTCCTTCTTGAATCTTTGCATTTTTTAAATGCTCCTTCAGTTTTGTAATGTCATTTTTGAATCTGTAAGCAGTTAGGACCCATTTGGAATCAAGAATCTACATTTAATCATCCTTTTTTTAAAGTCTTTTCCCAGTACAGGACTAAGGGAATCCTGTCCCTGCCACAACAACTATCAACAGAAACTACCAATGGATTTGACCCCAATCCATCGTGGGCCTACTTCAACACATACCCACTTGGCAAATTAGATTTACCAATCAACTTCAAGCCTCATGGGGCAGACAGCAGACAGACAAGGCATTCTGCTCCTTCTCCGCCAGAGCATTTCTGACTGTGACTAAGTGGTCTGTTGATGAACATAGCCCAGCTTTGTTGCCAACCTAATGGTGCCATTATACCCTCCCACTATTCTTTATTGTCTGCGTATATCTATATATATAAAGGAGAGTTGGGATCCGAGAGACTGTGTTTGTGGAGGGATGGAGAGTTAAAGCGGGTGTTGGAGTCACGTGATCATCTCCCCACCCATTCACCTGATTTCATTTACTTCATTTGCTCCGAGCTGAGCTCTGCAGCTGACGCGATCTTGCTGTTCTTTTTCCTTAGTGTTTAGTCCTTTCTCCTTTACTGATTTACTGTTTAGTAGACGCGGTACTTACTGAATAGTATTTTTTCCTTTAGTGTTTCTACTTAGTGTTTCTTAGTGTTTAGTAGACGCGGTGTGACGGTGTATCCGGCGGTGTTGAGGTTTAGTGTTACTTTCTACTTCGTTTTAGTACTTTAGTGTTTAATAATAAATAATAATAATTCATTACATTTATATAGCGCTTTACTCAGTACTCAAAGCGCTAAAATAGTGAGTGATACTTAGCTGATGGCCGTGTAGAAGCAGCACAGCACAGCGGAGCCGGTAGGACAGGTGGGTGTGGTAGCGTAGCTGAGCGGCGATAGCAAGCAGCAGAAAGCACAGCAGGAGGAGGAAGCAGGATTTGGATGTTCCAATACACAGCCATAAACAGTAACGCTTGGTAATGTCTGGCGTGATCGCCCCGGAGCCATAATCCAGGTTATTATGAACATCAGATCAGTTCCCGGTCGTGGAGTACTGTAAGATGAAACGGGAGCAGATCAGCATAGCGAATATAATCACGGAGACAGATCATCCCGAGGTGCTAGATCGCCAGGTACAAAGAAATATTCGTAGGTCTCGTCCCATGATCCATAGACTCAGCTGTCCCCAGTAAAGTGGAATCCATAAAATCTGTAAATATTAAGCCAAATCCATGCAATTTGAGTCAGCTGTATCCACGAACTATACGTACAATAAACGAAATAAAACAAGTGTAAGAAAGTGCAGAATTAAGACGAATTGTGTGAAAAGTGTTGCTAACAGGGAGGAGCGGCAACAACAAGCGTGCACCAGCGTCCCTTCACCTGCTACAATAAAGCAGTTATGATAAAGAAGTTTAGTAGACTTTTACTTTATTTCATTTAGTGTTCCTCCCGGCGATGTTGCCGTTTTTTAGTGTTAGTGTTTACTTAGTGTTTGTGTTTAGCGTTATGGAAGTAATGATCTTACCACTGTCAGATTTTGCAATGAATGAGTTGGTAAATAATGATTATTTATCAACAGATCACATGAGCAAATTCAACGAAATTTTAGCTGCGCATACAATTTTCCAACCTCAAGAGGTTTTGCTAATGTGGACACCTGACATACCTATAATGCCCATTCCACAAAATGCAAAACATATTCAAATGTTACCTTCTGCAGCTACTGAACGAGTGACTCACTGGGTGTGTACCTGTTATGATGGTGCTGTAATTCATGTCTATTACAGTTTAAACGCTGATAACAAAATTCAACCTCACCAAAGAGCAGCTTCGTTTCCTTCATGCTTTGTTTCCTTACAAACCTCCCATAGTTTATGAAGACACACAGCAACAATTAAATCATACAGATTCTGGTGTATTCTTAATTGCATTAGCTGTGTGTATTTCTTTAGGTATTGACCCAAGTGGTCAAGTTTTTACTATTTCTTCAATGCGAAATCACTTGCAAATAATATTTGTTACTCGACAATTGCTTCCATTCCCTGTTGAAAGTAGCGACGGGCGACATCAGTTACAAGTATTCAGTGCGTTCAAAGACCTGTATGAAGTATGGCCACTAACACAGTCACTCATAAAGGGGAGATGACTCGGTGCAGGAAATGGGTATTGAAACTACCTTGGAAGACATGCAATCAACGAGACGATTAAACAGATCTCAAGAGACGTCTTCTAGGTTGGAAAAAAGAGCTTGGCTGCCAAAACCATATATATTCATATATATATATACATTGTAACAAAGGCGCTATATAGGTGCCTGACCCGACACAGAAAGACACGGAGGCACATATACACACACAAAGACTTATTTTTCTTTTCCCCGTGACCCACAGGCAATACACAGTCCCAAAGCACAAACAACACACTTTTCTTCCACTACCACCACTCCTCCACAAGCGTAGTCCTCCTCCTCCTGACCCTGGCTTCTCGAGTGGTGTTGGCTGGGTCCTTTTATAGCCCACCCGGAAGCTTTCCAGGTGATTAACCACCTGGTCCTAATTGCACTTCCAGATGGGGCTGAAGACTCGTCCAGCCAGGCTGTTGGAAGCAGACAGCCCCCCCTAGCGGCCACCCCGGGCCCCAACCAAGGTGTGGAGGACTCCATCTCCAATGGAGCCCTGCGGGTAGTTGGGGAATCGCCGGCCAGGGAGGCTGCCACCAAGTGTTCCGGGGGAGATATTTGACTGCCCATGGTGGCTCCCTCGGAACATAAGCAGCAGGGGCATCTCTGCCGGGCATGGGACCCGGCTGTCCTTCACATGGCCCCTCCCTCAGATGAGGCTTGTGGGGCTCATCGGCCTGCCCCGCGAGGGCCGGTCCTCTCCAGGACAGGGAGTCGGCATCCTTGGTTCCGTGGCTGTGCCCTGTAAAAACATAACGAACAGGTCTGAGGGTGCTGCACCGACGTCCCTGCCACTCGGACGTCCTCTCTAG
Source organism: Polypterus senegalus (assembly GCF_016835505.1). Classification (NCBI taxonomy): domain Eukaryota; kingdom Metazoa; phylum Chordata; class Cladistia; order Polypteriformes; family Polypteridae; genus Polypterus; species Polypterus senegalus. The sequence continues at coordinate 196,661,172 of NC_053157.1, read as the reverse complement.
ACAACACCTCCAGATGTGGCCACCGCGGCAAAAGTCAAAGCATAACCGACCCCCTTTAGCTCGACCCTTGAGGGAGCGGAAACAGGCAGGAAACTCCGGCCCCTTTTCCCACTCAGAGGAGGGCTCATGACGTGTTCGCCGCTCCTGCACTGTCACACCAACTGGCCCACGCTGCACCTTGTTAGGGGTTCCCGACCTCTTTGTCCGGGTCCTCCTCTTTCTCTGGGGTGTACTGATGGTCTGGGTCCCCTTATGGGAAGAAGGGAGACCCTGTACCATCTGCACCCCTTTAGATGACCGCGAGACCGGTGTCGGCAGAGGGGACGTAGTTGTTTGGCAGCCGACATCCACCGGCTGCCTCTCCGCACATTCCTCCGCCACAGTGTCAGTCCACACGGCGGCGTCTTGTGTAGTGGGCAGAGCAGCCTGGCAAGCAGCACTGATCATAACCACAGCTGTTGCTCTCTGGCCCCTTTCCTCTATGGTCCAGGCTTCACCTACCAGAACCGCTGTGTCCTGTAGGCAGGAGACAGACGCCCCCCGTCTCTCCAGCCATTTAACAACGGCCGCCATCGGGGCGCTGATCTTCCTGTCCAAGTACTCCTTCATCTCCTGCAGGACCTGAAAAACCTTGTTTCAACTTCTCTACAGCCCAAGAAAAGTTAATACGTTTGGGAGTCCGAAAGGCTCGGGGAGAAGGTCCGTCACCCCCGCCTGCGAACTTTCCTCGGCTGGCAACTGACACACTCCCTCCCCCCTTTACCTGCTTCGGAGAGAAGCTCCTGATCCTCTAGCTGAGACACCACATCGGGAAGCTAGTCCGGGCTCTCCTCCTCCAGCTGAGTAATCGGGCCAAAGGGAAGACACAGCCCAGCCTCGCTCTCTCCGCCGTCACGCCATGAACAGACGGCATCTGCCCACCAACAGGTGGTTCGTTCCTCGGCGTCTAGGAGGTAGGCTGACACGAACGTGGAAAAGCTTTCCTGCAGCCCTTCACCCTTGGGCTCGTCACCTACCTCCGGCTGCAGCCCGTGGTGCTGTTTGGCATGGCGGCGTCTTGTGGCTGACTTCTGTGTTCGCCCGGCTTTCTTTTTCCCCATGGCGCGGTGTCTGTAGGAGTCCTTTGGCGGCCTCAATTGTGCTGTGCTGCGCAGGCTTGCTTGCAGCTGCGAGTGCGCTCTCCCAGCGCTGTGCTGCGCGTGTCTGCCGGCAAGTCATGCAGGCGCGTGCCTCGCGCTGCGTCCTCGGTGGCGCACTTTCGTTGGGAGCGTGCCCCATGCTGCAGTCCAAAGACTGCTCTCAGTGCTGTACTCAAATAGAGCACACTCTCTGCCTCGGGAGTGCGCTTGGCGCTGCGGTGCTGTGTGCAATCTCAGCGCTGAGCTATACGTGCCTCTGGGTGCTGTGCCAGGCCGTTACACAAATTTTTATGCAGGTCCTGGTCGGAATCCTGCCGGCTACGCCAGTGTCGCAGTAGAGGTTCTGATCCACCTCTTGAACCCTCAGGTACCACGCCAGACACTAGATAAAAGTATAACTATTCTTTTATTTCTAAATATGTGCACTAAGCACCCTCCACTCCACACTACTCATATAATTAATAAACTCTACAACAAACACAATTATCACTCCTCCTCTCCCAGACACTTCGCCCCTCTACCTCCCAGCTCAGCTCAGTGTCTGGGCTTTCCCAGCGTCCTTTTATACCCCCTGACCCGGAGGTGTTCCTGCCCAACAGTCCACAAGTCCTTATTCCTTCCGGATCAGGGTAAATAGTCCATATCTTCACCCCGGAAGCATGTCATCTCTTCCTGTCCCGGGATTATGACGTACTTCCAGGTTTTAGGGTATATACGAGTCCACGGGCCCTCTGACAGCGTCTCCCAGTGGCCCCCAAGGTATCCAGCAGGGCTGTGCATAAAAACTACATAGTCCATAAGTCCACGCTGTTGGGAGAGCTCCTCCTGGCGGCCTGGGGGTGAGAACCGGAATATGAAGCCGGCCATCCACCACAACATATATTTATATATATATATATATATATATATATATATATATATATATATATACATACACACATACAGTATATATATATATAGATACATATACAGACACACATATATATATATATATATACTAGCAAAATACCAGCTTACTGCGAATACTACATTAAAATTTTTATTAAGAAGAAAATTTAACCTTTTTAAACTGAGGGAAAATAGTCCAAAAATTATTTGTTAAGGATCTCTTTGTATACCATGTTGTCAGTTCGGCCCTCCGGTTGTAACATGACCAAGCTGTGCGCTGAGCTTACTCTTGAGCATGCAACGTACAGTTGGCTATGTGAACAGTAATCTTGTCTCAAATCTCACAGCATGGATTGCTGCTGTCATAATCGGTTTGAGTTTCATGGTTTGTTTCAATTACGACAGTATTTGCAGGATTTCTTGTGTTGAAGTAACATTCGGCATCTGTCAAGCGTTGTAAGCACACAACCGGTTTCATCGATAAAATCACATCCAGCTTTTGAGAGTTTAAACATTCATAAACATCAAAGTGTCCACTGCTGAAATCGCCACCTGTGAATCTAAGATGTTTAAGAGGCATTGGCGGTTGTCCAAAGGTGTAAAATATTTGGCCATTTCAGTACACTTGAAAGCGACAACCGAACAATTCAGAGGCAGCCATCAACATGCAGAACCATAGGTGAAGGGCTTAAGCATTTCACTCTTCTAGTGCTCCCGTGTAGTATAATTATCTCCTGTATCAGTTCACACCTTGAACCTGTCCCAGTCATTCAATACATAAGACACAATGTTCCTCCGGATATCAAGAGTTTGAGCCTAATATGGCCCTGCAATATGTAACAAAGAGAATGGAAAAGGTAGGTGCCATCTCCGGGCATGGAAACCACTGGGTAAGTGACAGTTCTTTGATCGATGGTTATCACCTCGATAGACATGGTAATGGGGGTTGGAATGATAAAGGAAATGGGTACCTGAGAAATGTAAAGTAAGTCTAAAATACCTATGCAATAACTATAATTGTAATAAAGAAACAATAAAACAGCGGAGAAGCCGTGGATTAAACAAAAAGGCTGTAGTTATCAGTAGGGAGACGTGAATCCCGTGGCGAAGCAAGGAAGGGAATGTAGAGACCGGAGCGACGGATGGTCTTATATAGGCAGGCAGCCAACAACGTGGGAGGCGTTAGGATGGGGGACCCAACGCCACCTCACATGGTGACCGAGGTGCAGGCTATGGACGTATATATGTACGTAAGTAGGATTCAGTTAGCGTTGGGAACCCGTGTAATAAATTTCTTGAAGATGGACCCATAAGTAACAAAGACTGTTGAAAAGTTCAATATGGTGGCCGACAGTGGCATCATACCATCGAAATAAGTACGTACATTGGTTTCGGTAAGTGCAGGGAAGCCGCCTATCAAATTTCGAGAAGATCGGGCCATAAATAAGAAAGTTTAACATGGCGGACGTTGTTGACCGTTATGACGTTACGCGCAGAATTTCGAAATGAAACCTGGTTAACTTTTGTAAGTAAGCTGTAAGGAATAAGCCTGCCAAATTTCAGCCTTCTACCTACACGGGAAGTTGGAGAATTAGTGACGTTTGGAAAATTCAATATGGCGGCCGACAGTGGCGTCATACCACCGAAATAAGTACGTGCATCGGTTTTGGTTAGCGCAGACAAGCCACCTACCAAATTTCGTGAAGATGGGGTCAGCCTTCAACACGGGAAGTTGGAAAATTGGCGACGTTGGAAAGTTCAATATGGCGGCCGACAGTGGCGTCATACCATTGAAATAAGTAAGTACATCGGTTTTGGTTAGCGCAGGGAAGCCGCCTACCAAATTTCGTGAAAATGGGGCCATAAATAAGAAAGTTCAACATGGTGGACGTTGTCGACCGTTATCGACCGTTATGACCGTTACGTGTAGAATTTCTAAATGAAACCTGCTTAACTTTTGTAAGTAAGCTGTAAGGAATAAGCCTGCCAAATTTCAGCTTTCTACCTACATTGGGAAGTTGGAGAATTAGTGATGAGTCAGTGAGTCAGTAAGTCAGTCAGTCAGTGAGGGCTTTGCCTTTTATTAGTATAGATACTGTATAGTGGGATGCAAAAGTTTGGGCAACCTTGTTAATAGTCATTATTTTCCTGTATAAATCGTTGGTTGTTACGATTAAAAATGTCAGTTAAATATATCATATAGGAGACACACACAGTGATATTTGAGAAGTGAAATGAAGTTTATTGGATTTACAGAAAAATCAGGCAGGTGCATAAATTTGGGCACCGTTGTCATTTTATTGATTCCAAAACTTTTAAAACTAATTATTGGAACTCAAATTGGCTTGGTAAGCTCAGTGACCCCTGACCTACATACACAGGTGAATCCTATAATGAGAAAGAGTATTTAAGGGGGTCAATTGTAAGTTTCCCTCCGCCTTTAATTTTCTCTGAAGAGTAGCAACATGGGGGTCACAAAACAACTCTCAAATGACCTGAAGACAAAGATTGTTCACCATCATGGTTTAGGGGAAGGATACAGAAAGCTGTCCCAGAGATTTAAGCTGTCTGTTTCCACAGTTAGGAACATATTGAGGAAATGGAAGACCACAGGCTCAGTTCAAGTTAAGACTCGAAGTGGCAGACCAAGAAAGATTTTGGATAGACAGAAGCGACGAATGGTGAGAACAGTCAGAGTCAACCAACAGACCAGCACCAAAGACCTACAACATCATCTTGCAGCAGATGGACTGTGCATTGTTCAACCATTCGCTGCACTTTACACAAGGAGATGCTGTATGCGAGAGTGATGCAGAGGAAGCCTTTCCTCCGCCCACAGCACAAACAGTGCCGCTTGAGGTATGCTCAAGCACATTTGGACAAGCCAGCTTCATTTTGGAATAAGGTGCTGTGGACTGATGAAACTAAAATTGAGTTATTTGGGCATAACAAGGGGCGTTATGATTGGAGGAAAAAGAAAACAGCATTCCAAGAAAAACACCTGCTACCTACAGTAAAATATGGTGGTGGTTCCATCATGCTGTGGGGCTGTGTGGCCAGTGCAGGGACTGGGAATCTTGTCAAAGTTGAGGGACGCATGGATTGTACTCAGTATCAGCAGATTCTGGAGAGCAATGTCCAGGAATCAGTGACAAAGCTGAAGCTGCACCGGTGCTGGATCTTTCAACAAGACAACGACCTGAAACACTGCTCAAAATCCACTAAGGCATTTATGCAGAGGAACAAGTACAACGTTCTGGAATGGCCATCTCAGTCCCCAGACCTGAATATAATTGAAAATCTGTGGTGTGAGTTAAAGAGAGCTGTCCATGCTCGGAAGCCATCAAACCTGAATGAACTAGAGATGTTTTGTAAAGAGGAATGGTCCAAAATACCTTCAACCACAATCCAGACTCTCATTGGAACCTACAGGAAGCGTTTAGAGGCTGTAATTTCTGCAAAAGGCGGATCTACTAAATATTGATTTCATTTCTTTTTTGTGGTGCCCAAATTTATGCACCTGCCTGATTTTGTTTGAACAATTATTGCACAATTTCTGTAAATCCAATAAACTTCATTTCACTTCTCAAATATCACTGTGTGTGTCTCCTATATGATATATTTAACTGACATTTTTTATCGTAACAACCAACGATTTATACAGGAAAATAATGACTATTAACAAGGTTGCCCAAACTTTTGCATCCGCTGTATATATATATATATATATATATATATATATATATATATATATATACATATATACACACTCACACACATATATACATACACAGATACACATATATACATATAGATACACATTATCTATACTAATAAAAGGCAAAACCCTCACTGACTCACTCATCACTTATTCTCCAACATCCTGTGTAGGTAGAAGGCTGAAATTTGGCAGGCTCATTCCTTACAGCTTACTTACAAAAGTTAAGCAGGTTTCATTTAGAAATTCTACACGTAATGGTCATAACGGTCGACAATGTCAACCATGTAACACTTTCTTATTTAAGGCACCATCTTCACGAAATTTGGTAGGCGGCTTCCCTGCACTAACCGAAACCGATGTACGTACTTATTTCAATGGTAAGACATCACTGTCAGCCGCCATATTGAACTTTCCAACGGGCTTTGTTACTTAATGGGCCCATCTTCAAGAAATTTGGTATGCGAGTTCCCAGCGCTAACTGAATCCTACTTACATACTGTACATATATACGTTCATAGCCTGCAGCTCGGTCCACACTCTGAATCCTCCAGGCACTCCTGAGCATAATCTAATTTTGAAGGTTGGGGCACCAATAATATTACTGAGAAACTTACAGCCACCAAAACTTTGTAATGCCACGAGACTCCAGGTCACATGCCTGCAAAAGAACCTAATTGAGGCAACTATATTTACTGGTGGTGGCTCAGCGGAGAGAGTTTTTATTCCTCGCATCCCTGTTATACCCTCTGATCTCCCATTTCAATTCAAATGCCTTCAGTTTCCAGTAAGGCTCTGCTTTGCGATGACAATTAATAAGTCTCAAGGACAGACTCTACAAAAGGTTGGCATTGATTTGAGGCAAGGTTGCTTTTCACATGGCCAACTATACTTTACATTCTCAAGAGTAAGCTCAGCACACAGCTTGGTCATATTACAACCGGAGGGGAGAACTGACAACGTGGTATACAAAGAGATCCTTAACAAATAATTATTGGTACATTTTCCCTCAGTTTATTATTTAAAATTTTAAAGCAGTACTTCGCCGCTGCGAAGCGCGGGTATTTTGCTAGTACTGTATACTGTATATGTATATATCATCAAAGGTTTGGGGCAGTCACCCATATAATATATCCTGGCTGCAAATGGGTATATTTTGTTGAGTTGTGCTCGGTACAAAGTCTAAAACAGAACTGATTTAGATGTGTAAAGATGGCGGCTTTAAAGGCTGAGACCAGAAGTAACATCATCGTGGGCGCCAGAACTGTGTGGGATTTCCCAAGAATGGTCTGCAGAGGATTGAGAGAGAAAGTTAGTGCACCTCGCCACCGCCTGATCTGGCGTGGAACTACCTTTATTTAGGCCCTTTAGCTTCCTCCCATGCGCATGTGTGTGACAATAGATATACATATATACAATAGATGCAGTACATATACAGTATAAACATATCCATCCATTATCCAACCCGCTATATCCGCTAAAAAGTTAGGACACACCCTGAAAAGTTCATGTTTTTGATAGAAAATGATTTTTTTTTATAAAGATACCATTACATGGATTTAAAATACAGCCAAGATGTTACTACTGTGGGTACTGTCTGAGATGATTGATTTTAAATTTATTACTCAAATATGACTACAAGGCAACTCTCAGCAACAATTCCTTCAGTGAGATAATTGGTTATTAGAGAGACCTGTGTAATTGGATTACGTACACTGAAACCTGTTATTCTGTTCTTTTGGGTTGCAAGGTACTGACATAACTAAAGATCAGTTCTGGGTTGAGAAATGGCCAAAATAAAACTGCTTTCTCAAGAAACATAGTTGGTCTGTTGTTTTAGTACATAATGAATGCCATTGCTTGTGACATACTATCAAGAAACTGAAGGTTTCATACAAAGGTGTCTATTACTGTCTTGAGTGAAGAGGCTAAAATTAAATCAACTAGAATAAAAAATAGTAAGGGGAAGGCTGAGATGCACAACTACAAAGGAATATACATACAAATCTATAGACATATCTACTCTCTATATATAAAATCCTAACCCTAAAATTGCAACAACTTTGCACAACGATTTTATGTGACTTCTTATGTCATGTTTTTCTCACGCTTTAGATCAGGCTTATTTAAAACCTACATATATATGTTTGGTAACATTCTTTTCAGAATCTATTGAACTTTAATGTGATGTTGTTAGATTTTCCGATTCTTATTATATATATATATATATCGGGACTAAAACTACGAATGCAATGAATATACTGTATATATAAAACTGCTCAAAAAAATTAAAGGAACACTTTGAAAACACATCAGATCTCAATGGGAAAAAGAAATCCTCCTGGATATCTATACTGATATAGACTGGGTAATGTGTTAGGAACGAAAGGATGCCACATCATTTGATGGAAATGAAAATGATCAACCTACAGAGCCCTGAATTCAAAGACGCCCCAAAAATCAGAGTGAAAAATTTATATGTCAGGCTAGTCCATTTTGCCAAAATTTAATTGCAGCAACTCAAAATTGTACGCTGCACTTTGTATGGCCCCTGTGTTCTTGTATACATGCCTGACAACATCGGTGCATGCTTCTAATGAGATGACAGATGGTGTTGTGGGGGATCTCCTCCCAGATCTGGACCAGGGCATCACTGAGCTCCTGGACAGTCTGAGGTGCAACCTGGTGGCATTGGATGGACCAAAACATAATGTCCCAGAGGTGTTCTATTGGATTTAGGTCAGGAAAGTGTGGTGGCCAGTCAATGGTATCAATTCCTTCATCCTCCAGGAACTGCCTGCATACTCTCACCACATGAGGCCAGGAATTGTCGTGCACCAGGAGCCACTGTACCAGCATAGGGTCTGACAATGGGTCCAGGGATTTCATCCTGATACCTAATGGCAGCCAAGGTGCCTTTGTCAAGCCTGTAGCGGTCTGTGTGACCCTCCATGGATATGCCTCCCCAGACAATCATTAACCCACCACCAAACTGCTCATGCTGAATGATGTTACAGGCAGCATAATGTTCTCCATGGCTTCTCCAGACCCTTTCACTTCTGTCATGTGCTCAGGGTGAACCTGCTCTCATCTGTAAAAAGCACAGGGCACCAGTGGTGCATCTGCCAATTCTGGTATTCTATGGCGAATGCCAATCGAGCTGCATGCTGCTGGGCAGTGAGCTCAGGGCCCATTAGAGGACATGGGGCCCTTGGCTCACCCTCATGAAGTCTTTCTGGTTGTTTGGTCAGAGACATTCACACCAGTGGTCTGCTGGAGGTCATTTTGTAGGGCTCTGGCAGTGCTCATCCTGTTCCTCCTTGCCCAAAGGAGCAGATACTGGTCCTGCTGATGGGTTATGAACCTTCTATGGCCCTCTCCAGCTCTCCTAGAGTAACTGCTTGTCTCCTAGAATCTTCTCCATGCCCTTGAGACTGTGCAGGGAGACACAGCAAACCTTCTGGCAATGACACGTATTGATGTGCCATCCTGGAGAAGTTGGACAACCTGTGCAACCTCTGTAGGGTCCAGGTATCGCCTCATGCTACCAGTAGTGACACTGACTGTAGCTAAATACAAAACTAGTGAAGAAACAGTCAGAAAGGACGAGGAGGGAAAAATGTCAGTGGCCTCCACCTGTTAAACCATTCCTGTTTTGGGGGTCATCTCATTGTTGCCCCACTAGTGCATCTGTTGTTAATTTCATTAACACCACAGCAGCTGAAACTGATTAACAACCCCCTCTGCTACTTAACTGACCAGATTAATATCCCATAAGTTTCATTGACTTTATGCTATACTCTGATTAAAAAGTGTTCCTTTAATTCTTTTGATATATATATATATATATATATATATATATATATATATATATATATATATATATATATATATATATATATATATATATATATATATATATAAAAGAGACAGACCATGATAAAGAGGTGGTGCACCACGCTGGTGACTCCATATAATTGAAGTGAAAATAAACATAAAAGATAATTGCATAAATGTCTTTCCAGAAACAGGTTCCCAATTGAACTGTCTCAAGATGGTGGATCTTCCGGTCTTAAGTCCTTGTGGCAAGAACAGGCGGGGCTAGATGGGGTCACACATGCACGATTAGGAAGCAGCCATCAAGTCCAAAGGTGAGTGGTGCTTCACAAGGTAGAGGGTTGGTTATGTGTGCTGATATCGCCTTCTCTTTGCTGACAGAAATAAAGAAGAAAAATAAGAACATTCTTACCTTACGTCCGGGTCCACAAAATAGCTTCAACAACAACACACACAACTTCCGTGACATCACTTCCGGTCCTTCCACAGTGATGTCACTTCTGGCCATCCCTGATGGCATCACTTCTGGTGCTTCAATATCCATATTCCATGTCTCTTTCCTGCCATCTTTGATGACGTCACTTCCGCTGCGGCCATAACGATGTCACTTCCGGCCACTACAGATGAAATGATTGACGACTGAAGCCCCCTCAAGAGCTATAGCAGAGGATGTTTCTGGCAGCTCCATATGTGTAATAAAGATTGAAATCTCATTTCCTCATTGTCATTTCCGGCGGCCATTTTCTATATAAACGCATTGAACCAAACATTCCTTGTCTTGCATGATCAATTTGGTTCACTTTGACCATTTTTTTTTATCTTTGTGCATAGGACAATATATGGGGTCATTCCCCAAATCTTTTTGAGCCTTCAAGTCTATTATTTCATCACAATGGACACCAGAAGTGATGTCAGAGGTGTAACAGCTGTCAATCTTCTAGTCCGCTGAGCGAGAAAGAGAAAAGGACACGTTGGGGAATTACAATCACCTTAAGCTGTCCCCTATGCAAACTCATGTGACACTATATATATGCACATATATATATAGATATATAAATAAATATGTAAGTAAGTAAATTTATGCATAAGTGTGTGTGTGGATATTTTGAGAAGTCAAACAAATGACATCTTTGATTGGCTAACTGCCTGAAGAAGGGGCCTTGGCTGCCTGGAAAGCTTACATATGGTAATCTATTCAGTTAACCAATAAAAGGCATCATTTTGCTCGACTTCTTATTGCACCCATAATGGCTAACACAGTACAACAACCTACTACTATGGATATTTTGAAAAGAGAAATTTATTAGACATACTGTCATAATTAGACAGTAAAAGCAGTAATTGCCAAGACATGACACACATGCGATAATAGCTCACACAACTTCAAGTATTCAAAAGGAGCCTAACATTTAAAAAAAAAATGAACACTGACTTTGTTAATTACATATTTTTGTGTATTTTTATGTATTCTAGTAGTAGGATTTCATGCATGAAATGGCGCTGAGCTTTAACAAATTTATAAAAATACATGAAAAGTCATTTAGTTGCCTGTAAGTTTTGCCTGCTGCCTCTGCCCCCGCTGTGAGCCATTTTCCATTTTCCAATTTCTGACGTCTTTCTTGCCTTTATAGAATGTACTGCCTTGAGACGTTAACGTGCTCTCCATGGAATGGGAATTGGTTGTTTACATTCATTTCAGAATATTAATATGAATAAAAAAAGGATTTGAAGCTAAACAATGTTATTTGATTAACATGAGATGTCATTCTCCAGTGCTGCTGTTATGCCACAGACAGCTGGGATTGTAGAAACTCACTTAATGCCCAAAAACATCAATAAGAGATTTTATTGTAATTTCCAGAAGGTCAGATGTATTTCTTTTTTAACTTTCTTTGAGAACTGCTTTGCTCAGCTTAAGGATGACATGATGGAGCGTCTTTTTCATTAACATTTCAAGCATTTAGAAACAGGGAAGTGTGTTTGAAAACAAATTACTGCAAAACAGTTGTGCCATTAAAGAACTAGCAGATGAATCCAAACCCAACCACAGCATGAAGAATGCTTATAAAATTCAGTGAATTACTCTCCGCCTTTATGATGTTGTCAATTCTTCTCCACAGACGAGTGCACTGGCACCAGTCCATCTCAGGGTGAGCACACACATACACACACACACACACACACACACGTCTGGGGATGATTAGCATCACCAATTCACCTAACCTGCATGTCCTTGGACTGTGGATGGGAACCGGAGCCCACCAAAGGGGATCCAAACTCTATGTAGGGATTAACCACAACATCCCCCAAGACTCCTTACTATGAGGCAGCAATGCGACGATTGCGTCACCGTGTATGTAATCAATTGGTTAACACAGCGTTTGTCAACCTTTAAATATTTGCGACCCGAGTTTTCATAACAGTTTTAATAGCGCCCCCTAATGTTTTTTTGAAACGTAGATGCATAATTTATTGTACCTACTTAACTTTTATCGACATTTATCTAACTCTATATTTATTTTTCTAGTATCAGAATGTAGTTTAAGTTCATTTGTTTTGGTTTCAACAGATGTTTTTTTTCATATTTTTGATTCTTGTTTTCTGTTTTTCACATCTTCGTGCCCCCCTAGGGGGGCCCGCCCCACAGGTTGAGAACCACTGGGTTAACATATTTACATTAACTGTGGCCTTAGTGATTAAGGAAAAAAATGCTATTTATTTGAGACATATTTTAATAGCATAGTGCATCTGTTGTGTTTGGGGTTTAGCAGGCCTGTTGACCACTCCTTAAACCCCACTAAATGTCCGTAGTACCTCAAGTTCACATTCACGGAAGTCTTGATTTCTATGTTCTGATTAGTTCATAAACAGTGGTGTGGCTAGCCTGCTGAAGGCCCCTGTGCAGTGCCCTGAGGTGGGCCCTTCCTGTCTAGCATAATTGTTAGCAATTAATTCGCAACTAGATCCCAGTGATGCCTACGACCTCGGCACAATCAGATCACACGCTGTTAACAAAGAAAACGGCTCCCCAAATGAAATTTGTAATAACTAAGAATAATGGACAGATATTACTAGGGTCCATTTATGTCAATCACTTTGAAACTGCTTTATTTTACTGTGTGTTAAAATTAATCTGCATATGTAATTAGTCATTTGTAAAGTTAACAAATGTATTTTAGCTGTGAACTTGTTACAATGCTCTACACATTGTAACCACATAAAAATAAACTGAATTAAAATGTTTGACACTGAATGTTTTCAGATCTTCAGGGAAAATCTAATATTAGATAAAGGGCACCTGAGTGAATAGTTAACACTTTTTTCAAGTTATTTCCTTTATCTAATGAACAAACACCAACTGGCACTGTGTGAAACAGTAACTGCTCGCTAGTTAAATCTGCCTTATTAACAGGATAATTTGTGTCATCTGATTGAACACGCTAAGGCTTCATTAGAGTCAGTCCTGCTCAATATAAACCACACTTACATTGACCCTTACCATCAGGGTCAATTTTACAGAACAAAGATTCAACAAGCACATAATGTCACAACCAACAGAAAGTCCTGTAAAAGTTGTTGATACCTATAAGCTGGAAAAAACATTTCTAAAGCTCGAGATACACCAGAAACCAACACTGAGGGTAATAATCACCAAAAAAAAAATACTTGGCTCTCATGAACCTTCCCATATGTGGATGGCCTACCAAAATTACTCTAAGGGCAAAGCATAAAATCGTTCAGAAGGCCCCAAATGATCATAAAATACAATCAAAGAACTGCAAGCTATATATCATATCACCATCTTCTGGGCTTTACCATGGATCGTCTGACACTTGGAAATGTAAAACCAGCAAGTTCTGAATGTTAGTCTTGTAATACCAGCTTTTGTTTCAGGTGACAGAGTTCTACTCATGCTGCTTCTTTATTAAGACACTAGGATTGACAAACCTTTCAGAATGAGATGTGTTCCATATTTTTAAATACAGAATGCTTTAAACAACCTACACAAAAACTTCAAGGGGAATTTCCTCCTGACATTCACGTATTTTCTTTCAATAAAGCCATATGTATTATACCATCACATCCTGGTTGCCCCTTGTTGCCCCACATTAAAATGACAACCTTATAGGACACCATCCAATGCCTTAACAGCAGGAATAGTACTGGCATTTAAATTAAGCTATTGCTATCCGATACACAGCCCTGTTCAGGCCTACTAATTCATTATTTCAGATTGTGTGCCAACTCTTCTTCTTATTCACACTTCAGATGATTGCAGTATTTTTCACGAGTACCTGTAGAAAAAAGAATGGGATAATTTTAAAATGGATTGTTACATGATTGCCTGTTGGCCATATGTAGTCCTCCATATCTCCATACTTTGAGAAACACTTTCATAGGCAACACAGGAGCGCCGCAGGTGACTGTACTTTCTCCGGTCCTGTTCAGCCTATATACATCAGACTTCCAATACAACTCGGAGTCCTGCCACATGCAAAAGTTCACTGATGACGCTGCCATTGTCAGCTGCATCAGCAGTGGGCAGGAGGAGGAAGCAGGAAGCGAATCAAAGATTTTGTTAAATGGTGCGTCTCAAACCACTTATACCTGAACACCAGCAAAACCAAGGAGCTGGTGGTGGATTTTAGGAGACCCGAGCCCCTCCTGGACCCCGTGATTATCAGAGGCGACTGTGTGAAGAGAATGCAGACATTTAAATACTTGGGAGTGCAGCTGGATGATAAATTGGACTGGACTGCCAATACTGATGCTCTGTATAAGAGAGGACAGAGCCGCCTATACTTCCTTAGAAGGCTGGCGTCCTTCAACATCTGCTCCACTGACAGACTGAGGAGATTGTTCCTCCCCCACACTATGTGACTCTTCAATTCCACCCTCGGGGATTCTTTGGGTTTAAATGTTAACATTATACAAAGTTATTGTCTGTTTTACCTGCGTTTTTATCACTCTTTAATTTAATGTTGTTCTTTATCAGTATGCTGCTGCTGCAGTATGTGAATTTCCGCTTGGGATTAATAAAGTGTCTATCTATCTATCTATCTATCTGAAGAGGGATCAGCACACTACCCTGTGGAGTGCCTGTGTTGAGGGTCAGTGTGGAGGGTAAGCTGCTGCCAAGCCACACATACTGAGATCTGTTGGTTAGGAAGTCTGAAATCAAAGTGCTGAGTGTGCTACTAAGTCCTAAAGTGAGGAGTTTGGAAATCATCATTGTGTTAAATACTCAGTTGAAATGTGTAAACTGGACTCCATCGTAGCAGTTATTATTAACCAGTTGTGCCAGGATGGTATGAAGTGCAAGGGATCTGGGATCCTCTGTGGACTGGTTACTATGATAGGCAAGCTGGATATCATGACTGTCTGGAGTATTATTTTTAATATGTACCAGCAACAGTCTCTCAAAGCATTTCATCATGATTGAAGTGAGTAACACCGGTCTATACTTATTTAGTTGTTGATAGTCACTTTTATACACATTTAGTCACATTTATAGTCACGTTAGTTTCCTAAGGGACAAGGGTAATTGTACATTCAAGCACAGATACTCTTTAATAAATTTTAAAGATGTCACTGAAGACGTCTTTTATAAGGGTGTAGCAAGTAATCCAGAGTATTAGCATTCCTCTTGGGAAGGAGATATGCGTTAATACCTGTGTAGGGACAGGCAAGAAAAGATTGTCTCATTATAAAATTAAACATTATTGAAAGCCAAGTGATGATTCTTTAACCAGAAGTCCATCCTATCTTTTGCCATCACTGAGGGTCGTAAACAAAAATAAAAGTAAGACACCAAGACAAGGATTTTATTAAACCAGAAAAATCAAACAACAAAGCACAAAGTAACAAGGAATGTTTTGTTATCGAATCTCGGATACCAGGAAGTGTATGGAGCTGAACTTCATACCTTATGGCACAGGTGTATGTCGGTGGATGTCACAGATAACAACCTCCGTAAAAAAATGAACAAAATAGTGATATCCATGAGAAAACAAAATAGCATCATGGAAAGATTCAAAATATTTCTAGGACCTTAAAACAACAAAGTCCCAAAAAAGTAATAGCAGACAGGAAGCTCAGAACATAACCAAACCATTAATAGAAAATCTGGAGTGTGTTCCCCTCGGCTTTCTTGTATACTGAGATAGAGGAAAAGGTCATCAGAAGCACTTCCAGTTGTTATTTCTCAAACATCATATGTCTTTGTTTCTCATCACAATTAATTGATAATATCGATATACAATCATTTATCTCTATTTATAATCAAACTTTATATTAAAATGACATTTTCACACTAAGGGAGGTATGATTACATATGCATTTACCTAGATTATGTGCAAAGTAAAAAGGGTTATAGTCACCTAAACAAATAGAAAAATATTAGTATATAATATTTGCTGCATTTAGCTACATTTAGTTATGATAATGATGGCAGAAATACAAAAAAAAATCATAAAATTAAATGTGTTATCAGGAACATGACAGGGATGTAGCAGCTTATTGTTCCCTTTCCATCTTTATATTTACATGGCATTGTCACGCACGAGCGCATGGGGAGCAGCTTAACGACCCAACGCGCAATGCAACAAGTCGTGCCAGGGGACAACGCCGGGGTACTAACCTCTCTCTCTGTATCCTTAGAAAAGACGAAGCACCGCCGCCATAATCTTCCCCAGACAACTCCAAGAAAGGCAACACTTCCGGGTCCCTTTCTCTCCTCTGGTCCCCATGTGATGACATCAACCACCCATCCAGCAGCACATTTTCTCAGCATCCCGCTTTTGATTTCTGGTCCGGCTCCTTAAATTGTCTGTTTACCCGCTTTTCTGTGTCTAATGATTTCTTTGAATTATTTGGACCCTACAGTGTACGGGGCCTAAAAACTCCAGACCTTTATGACTTTGTTGTCTATCTTTATTACAGTATGTTCAATGTTTACATGTTTTTGTTAAATAATGTATAAATTAAAATAAATTAATAATAGTTTTTGAAAGATATACATTATATTGAATACGGTTTTTAATAGTGTGTACACATTTATATTTCCATGATACAAAAAATTCAGATGGTTGTTTAAATAAAACGCTACTCCTGTTAAGTAATTTTTCTCATGTTTCATATCTGTTTGCTTTTTATCATCATAAATATCTATACAAAATTTGAATCATGTGTCTGTAATTATAACCATAGTTTACTTGAAAATTTGCAAAGGTATTCAGTTAAAGTACCACTTCTGGTTTCCAGAAGTGGCCCAAAAGTTAATAGGATTCCTTATTTTTGATATAAATCAGGTGTACAAAATCTCATTGACCTAGGTGAAGTGTTTTCAAGTTATGGTATTTACACACAGACAGACATAATTTCAAAAATGGTATTTTCGGGTTTAGGAAGATCTGAAACGTTAAGATTCATCAAAATCTTGAGGTTGAATTTTTCAGGATTCCTATATTTTCTCTATACTACGTATATGTGACAGTAAAAAAGACAGCTTGAAAATGAAGTGAAAATATAGGCAGAAAAAATTAATACAAAACCAGATCATGACAATATGATGATGTACAGGATGCAAATGATTCTGTAATAAGGCACACATTATTCAGTGCACTTTTGTGTTGGTTTGCAGATGAATATAAAAAGCAACCAGAAAAACTTCAGAGAAATCCCTCTGAAGATAAAATGAACGTCACCTGATCAATAAATATTCCAGATCAACTGAACACCTTTAAGAGACGATGTTAACATTCGTGCACCACACATTCTTCACCACGAAACACACATTGTCTTTCATCTGTCAGTTTGTTTCGATCCCCACTTAAGCCATCTGGCTGAATTGCAGCCAAGAAACTGTATAGCAGTTTTTGAAGTCTCTCCCTGTGGCCACTCTTACCTGAATGTTGTCTAGTTTATAATCCAACGACTACACATTTACCATATAAATGAGTTGGTTGCCACTGAGTTTTAATCTCACTTGGATGCCTCCCCATCGTCTCCTTTTCCTATCAATCTTTGTACAGTAATTCTCAATTGAGTCATGTTATTTATACTGTCTAGATATATTTAATGGGAGCACCTCCCAATTTAATTGAATAAATGTCAAAATCTGAATACTGAAAACTCTGATGCTTTCCACTTACATTTAATACAACTGACTGAATATACAACAAAAGCAACAAAATTATACACTGTGGTCAAGGGAGGAATGACAAGTTTTTGTGATAAATGTTGTGGTGCCAGTATTTTCAGAAAACTGATGGAAGGAAGGCATCCAGATGAGTCAACCTATAATGCAAAATGAATTTCTATAGTCTCCTTCCTTTCCATCATCTTCACAATGCTGCCAAAATATGAGCTCATGGTCTGTAAATGCTTATTGATTTCATAAGCCTGTGCCCTTGTGTTCAGTTTCAGGTTTTCAACTGACAGTTGTGGGGCTCTCTGGTCGTTCAGGTGGCAGCATATTGCATTATATTTACTGTTTTTTTTAAATCATTTTGTATTTTGTTGTATAAATTAAACAGAATTTGTAAAAAAGTAAGTATGGGATGACTAGTAAACAACATACATTTCGAGGTTTATTTAGATGTTCTGCTGAACCTGTGACAAATGGCAAATAAAACAAACTAAACTAGAAAGTAAGATATTAAATCTAATGACAGTTCTCACAACGAGAACGTGATATAAGTAAGTAATCCAAAGGAATAATGAACAAAACTATCTTTAAGTGACAGAAACTTAAATGTCCATGAGGTTTTATAGGCACACATTTCATATTCATGCTCTTTATATAAAGTGCTTTGATTTTAGTGAACAAGAACAGTTCTGAATACTCAGATGGCATCATCCAGCTCAACCATTGACTTTTTATTTAGAAACACAGGATTTTACTTCCTTCTAATATAATATGGTATGGTTTGCATTATTTCATCTAGACTAAATTGAATGTTAATGGCTTTGAAGCAGATTGCAATTAATTGATATAAATCTTCTGATTGAACTATTATGCCGTAATTGAAGTCCTTGCTGTTTGTTCAGATATTTCTGTACCATCTTGTATTAGGAATGCAGATAACGAATGGCTTTGGACAGAACGGAATGGCTGAGGAAGCCAGACACACACACACACACATCTCTCCTTTATCTTAGCACTGGAGATGACACACACTCAGAGAATATACAAACTCCATTGGGGTGGGGGTGCTGTAATCTAAAGTCATACTTTCAGTTTAGTTTCATGTAGTCTTTTTGTGTAGCACACTTCTACCAGGGTTAGGCTTAGGTTAGGGGATGCCAGCCTGAATTGGCAGTACACTGGTACACTAGTCCTGTAATTAATGTATAATTAACTCCAATTCATTCAATTGTGGGAGAATCCTAAACACTAATAATACATTTATCTTTTATTTAAACCATTAGGGAAGAACGTATTTAAATTTTTTATCCATTCCATCTCTTTTTGTAAACGCCGAGTCTTGTTCCAAAAAGACTTGTGCACCAATGGAAAAAACTATGGTATATGGTCAGATTGTGCAAAATGATTATATAATTTAGTCTGCCTATTCTGATTTACAATTAACTGGAGATGTTGTATACATCTTGCTTTCGCAGTATTTCTGATTTCACCTATCTAAATCATATTACAGGTTTTGCACTATATTGCATAAATGCAATTAGTAGTATTGAGGGTTAGACACTGAAAAATTGGTAATTCTATAGATGAAAGAGGATTACTAACTAATTTTTTATGTACATAAGGGATTTGCCATGCAGGGCGGCACGGTGGCGCAGTGGGTAGCACTGCTGCCTTGCAGTTAGGAGATCCGGGTTCGCTTCCTGGGTCCTCCCTGCGTGGAGTTTGCATGTTCTCCCCGTGTCTGCATGGGTTCCCTCCGGGCGCTCCGGTTTACTCCCACAATCCAAAGACATGCAGGTTAGGTGGATTGGTGATTCTAAATTGGCCCTAGTGTGTGCTTGGTGTGTGGGTGTGTATGTGTGTGTCCTGTGGTGGGTTGGCACCCTGCCCAGGATTAGTTCCTGCCTTGTGCCCTGTGTTGGCTGGGATTGGCTCCAGCAGACCCCCGTGACCCTGTATTCGGATTCAGCGGGTTAGAAAATGGATGGATGGATGGATTTGCCATGCACATTTGGTTTTCTTTTTAACTGTACAGGATGCCCTAACTAGTAAATCCTTCAAATTCTTGTTCCTATGATAGGCTGCCATAACCTTCCATCCCTTCAAGTCCTCATCTTTCTGTTGTATTTGAAGAAGGTTATTCCACAATACTCTAATAACTTGTTGTGCCTGTGCTGAGAACGTAAATACCATTGGAAAGATATTTTCTTTCTATCCCCTTCTGTCTCCACCATCCACTTCCTGTCCCATCTGTGCCTGTCCCTCCAGTATTTCTTTCCACTGTCCTATTCTGTCTTGCCCTTCACTGCTTATTTTGTTTTTTGAGAGATGTTGTTCAAAAATATTCACATATTGTGTGAAATCCAAAAAAATCAAAATAATGTATATATTTTAACATCCACTCCAAAAACTGTTCCTGAAAAGTCTCTGCTCCCTGATGACTAATCTTATAATTTGACTTTCAAATCTTATAATTATCCCTCCATTCCCCTTAAAGTCTATCAAAAAAAAACCTCCTAGGTCCAAAGGAATGTTATTAATTTGTTGTCCCCAGTGGCCCTCCAAACTCAATACCTGGATGTTAACCTCAGGGCCTAAACAGGGAATTTTAACCTCAGGATTTAAGGGGGGATTGTCCATATCAAAAATAGACAATAAGTCCATATTTAAAAAATGGATATTAACATCGGGGCACAAGGTGGAATCCTTAACATCAGGAAATTAAAGGGACTTGATTTACATCAGGGCCACTGATCAACCTCCTAACATTAGGGCTCAAAAGCCATTGATTAACCTCAGGGCCCAGGATGAAATTCTTAGCCTCAGGGACTAAGGGTCCCTGATTAACATCAGGAAAGCAAATCAAATTATTAACATCAGGGCTAGAGAAATAGTGATTAACATCAGGGACTCCTACAATATTAACCTCAGGGATCAATAGAAATTTTTCTGCCTCCGGGATATAATATTTTTCACAACTATTAACCTCAGGGATAAGGTCCACCGACAACAGTTGTCTGAAAGATGATTTTAAAGGGTTACAAAAAAGTCTCAACTCCTAAATTTTTAAGTTTAGGATGCGTGGTGGTGGTGGCAGTCTGTATCTCTCATAAACCTGTCCAGATGTTTTAAAGTACCTATCCCCATTCCCAAGCATCAGTTGACATCCCACATTGGCAAGGTATAAGGGTAAGAAACAGGAAAAGAGACAGAATAAGGTGTTGTGCAACCAAATGAAACCAAATTTTCCATTCTCTGAAAAATAATTGAAAAACAAGAGCTATAATAATTCAAATATGTAAACAGACCAAACCAAAACCACTGTAAACTCATAATAATAATAATAATAATAATACATTTTATTTATACAAGGCGCCTTTCAGAGAACTCAAGGACACCGAACAAACAGATAAATAAATAAATAAATACAAAACACAATTATAAACAACTTAAAACATCAGAAAATCTAAAAATTAAAACCAAACAAAACCACTATAATTAGGAGGAAGAAGAAAAAGCCATTTTAAACAAATGTGTTTTAAGTTTACATTTGAAAGATGAATATGATTTGATATTTCGGAGATCCGCAGGTAATGAGTTCCAGTGCTTGGGAGCAGAACGGCTGAAAGCTCTGCTCCCCATGGTGGTTAGACGGGAGGGAGGAACGGTCAGATGGGTGGAGGAAGAGGATCTAAGGTTACGGGATGGAATGGCAACATGTAGAAGGTCAGACAGATATGGAGGTGCGAGGTTATGGATGGCCTTAAAAGTTAGTAGCAGAATCTTAAAATCAATACGAAACTTGATCGGAGCCAATGAAGCTGCTGCAAGACCGGAGTAATATGGTGAAAAGATGGGATTCCAGTGATGATACGTGCTGCAGAATTCTGGACTAACTGAAGCTTGTGAAGAGATTTATTAGGGAGACCAAAGAGGAGTGAATTGCAGTAGTCCAGCCGAGAAGTGACAAGACTGTGAACAAGAATGGCAGTAGTATGTGGAGTGAGGGAGGGATGAATGCGATTAATATTACGTAAGTGGAAGTAAGCAGACCGGGTGATGTTATTAATGTGACAATGGAAAGATAGAGTACTGTCGAGGATGACACCCAGACTCTTGACCTGAGATGATGGGGAAACAACAGGGTTATCAATAATAAAAGAAAGATTATTGGTTTTGGATAATGATGATTTTGAACCAATGAGGAGAACCTCAGTTTTGTCACTGTTTAATTTAAGAAAATTTGAAGAGAACCAGTATTTAATTTCAGAAATGCAATCAATAAGTGAGGGTGGTGGAAAAGAGGAGGTGGGTTTACCAGCAAGGTAGAGCTGGGTGTCATCAGCATAACAGTGAAAATTAATGTTATATTTGCGAAAAATATTGCCAAGGGAAGAAGGTAAATAATAAAAAGAAGAGGCCCCAGGACAGAGCCTTGGGGCACACCAGAAGTAACAGCGGTGGGTTGGGATGTGAAAGTTTTAAGCTGTATGAACTGAGTGTTATCAGTATTTGACATGTCCCACAATAATATTTCTTCAAAAGAATCCGACCATGTTAACCAAGAAAAATGACTTATCTCTGAACCAACATCCACCCAGTTTGAAAGTTGAATTTATAAGTAGTACTGTAGAAACCTCACAATGTATTTCCTTCAAAAACCTCCTGGAGTACCCTCTCTTCCTCAGAGCAGAAAATAAAATATGCATCACCTCATGTGTATATTTCATATCAGAATTAATCCTAAAAAATCTGATAAGCTGCGATTTTATTATACCTCTAAAAGGTATGTCTAGGGTGAAAACTGCTCTTTTGCAACAGGGCATGGGTGTCTGTAGTTTTAAAATAGACCCTTGAGTTGAGTTTTTTATGTTTTCCCGAGACCTGAACAAAATACAATGTCAATGTCAAATTTATTTATTTAGCGCATTTAAAACAACATAGAAATGCTGTGGCCAAAGTGCTTTACAATAACAGAATAAAAGAAAAACATACAATTAACATGAATAACATAAATAGAAATAAAATAAATTAACATAAATAAAATAAATAATAAATAGAAGTAATGTTACATAATCACAATGAGGAAACCATCAGTATTACTGAAGGTCACAGAATGCAAGTGAATAGAAATGAGTCTTTAATCTTGTTATAAACAGTTCAATTGTAGATGATTCCTTTATGTGATGAAGTAAAGATTTCCACAGGCGAGGATGCAGCAGCTACAAAACCTTTTCCCCCTTAGTTTTACACTTAGTACGAGAGACAACAAGAGACAACTGACCAGAAGATCTAAGCACTCTGGATGGCTGGTGTAAAACACACAGTGTGCTTAATTACGTTTTCCTCCTCTTTTTTTTTTTTTTTTTTTTTTTTTTTTCTTTTCTAATTATTTCATGTGTACCCTAAATGAGACTGTTCAATATCATACCCTTGGTTTGCTGTTATTGCTATTACTGCATTAAGACTTGTTATGCTTGTTTTGGACACATCTTTAACACCATCACCTGGGTTTATTATCTGGGGATATCATCTTAATGCACTAAAATTGATGAAGATTATATGTATGTATGTATGTATATATATATATATGTATATGTGTATATGTATATATATATATATATATTAAGTGCAAAATTCTTTTCTTTTTTTTTTTTCTTTTCCTCTTTTAAAGACTATATTGGTAACAGATATCTCTATCTTTTAACCTTAAAGCGCCACTGCATGGGGGCTTGATGTGCTTTGGACGTGCTCTGTCTCTGGGTATGTCAGAGGACTGGGACTGCATGAAGTGGGTTTTAGCCTCACCTGGGGAGGCAAAAAGGGGAGGGTGGGGGTTAAGGGGAAGAGAAAGAGAGCAGGCTTGATCTATATCTAATCTATCATCTCAATCTTTATAATTATAACTATCAACGTAATAATAAGCTGCATGGCAACAACTCTTGGGGGAATAGGAAATTAAGACCTAAACTATTTCACTTCCAGTTAAGACTATAATATGACACCAAAAACTCAGAATCAGTGTCTCCATGATGGGACAGTTAACTTCGTAAGCTGGAATGTTAAAGGCCTGAATCACGAATTAAAGAGAAAGAAAGTACTTTCTCACCTAACAGGTCTAAATGCTAAAATAGTATTTTTACAGGAAACCCACTTACTAAGTAAGGATCAGTTCCGGCTGCAAAAAGACTGGACTGGCCAAATGTTCCATTCTAGTTTTACAAAGAAAACTAGAGGGGTGGGAATTCTCATACATAGAACAGTACCATTTGTAGCATCAGATGTAGTATTGGATCCTGAAGGGAGATATGTGATGGTCATGGGAGACTTATCTAACTGTAAAATGATTTTGATAAATGTTTATGCACCTAATGTTGATGATAAGGAATTTATACAAAATTTATTTGCATCCATTCCCAATCTGAACACTCATAAACTTATAATGGCTGGGGACTTTAATTGTGTTCTAAATCCACTTTTAGATAAGACTTCCTCCACAGGGGAACGCAACTAACACCGCAAAGATAATTACAAAGTTTATAACTGATCACAACTTATCAGATCCCTGGAGGTTTTAAACCCAAATTCAAGAACATATTCTTTCTACTCACCAGTACATCATTGCTACTCAAGGATTGATTACTTCTTTATAGATAATAACTTCTTGCCTAAGATTAAATCTTGTAAATACGATGCTATTGTTATTTCAGACCATGCTCCGATGATCTTGGAGCTGAAATTACTAAGCCCCATACACTCACCCGCAGATGGCGTCTCAATCCGCTTCTATTAGCTGACGAGAATTGTACTGAATTTATATCCAAACAAATTGAATTCTTTCTAGAGACAAATACATCCCCTGAGATCTCTGCAGGAATACTCTGGGAAACTCTTAAGGCCTTCTTAAGAGGACAGATTATCTCATATCTTTCCCACAGAAATAAATCCGAAGCGAAGAAAGTAGCAGAGATAAAAGCGAAATTACTAAAATAGATGAAGAACATGCCAGACTACCAAGCGAGACTCTACATAAGAGGAGGCAGGCTCTACATTCAGAATTAAACCTCTTGACAACTAAAGAAACCGAACAACTAATTTACAAATCCAGACATCATTATTATGAACATGGAGAGAAAGCTAATAAGCTTTTAGCGCAACAAATTCACAAGCAAGAAGTGCGCAACGCAATCTCGTAATTACTAACACGAATGGAGATAAAATCATCGAACACAAAAATATAATGTACACTTTTAGAGACTACTATAAATCCCTATATACTACTGAGTTTAAAGAAGACAATATACAATCTAATGCATTTCTGGATAAATTACAGATACCACAAATTGACGCTATTAGTGTGGAGGAGCTCGATAAACCTCTGTCATTATCAGAATTACTGGATGCTATAAAGTCACTCCAAGGTGGAAAAGCAGCAGGCCCTGATGGCTACCCTGCAGAGTTTTACAAGAAATTCTCCGCTCAGCTAGCTCCCTCCTATTAGCAACATTTACAGAAGCCAGAGATAACCAATCTCTTCCACAAACCTTTCGCCAAGCACTAATCACTGTCTTTCCAAAACAAAATAAGGACTTATTACAATGTGCATCATACAGACCAATTTCACTTCTGAATAACGACGTTAAAATACTCTCTAAAATCATAGCTAGAAGGATGGAGAAAGTGCTCCCCTCAATAATATCACAAGACCAAACTGGATTTATTAGGGGCCGACACTTATCTTCAAATCTTCGACGCCTGTTTAATGTAATATACTCACCAACTAAATCAAACACCCCAGAAATATTATTATCATTGGATGCAGAAAAAGCATTCGACATGATTGAATGGAAATACCTTTTACTATTTTGGAGAAGTTTGGGTTTGGCCCAACATTTGTGCATGGATTAAATTACTGTATACTAACCCAGAAGCTTCAGTTTGCATCAATAACATTTGCTCAGACTACTTTAAACTAGAGCGTGGCACAAGACAAGGATGCCCTTTGTCACCACTGCTGTTTGCAATTGCCATTGAACCACTGGCAATACATTGTCGAAATACTGATCAGATAAAGGGGATTAGCAGAGAAGGACTGGAACAGAAAATCTCATTATATGCAGATGACATGGTACTGTATATATCGGACCCAGAAAATTCTGTGCCTGCAGTCTTAGCAGCACTCACAGAATTTCAAAAGCTCTCTGGTCTCAGAATTAATCTGAATAAAAGTGTACTCTTTCCGGTGAATTCGCAAGCATATAATATTAGATTAGACACCCTTCCTTTTATCATTGCAGAACAGTTTAAATACCTCGGGGTAAACATCACAAGTAAACATAAAGCTCTTTATCAACAAAATTTCGTCGTCTGTATGGAAAAAATTAAACAAGACTTGCATAGATGGTCAACCCTTCATCTCACACTAGCTGGAAGAATTAACACTGTTAAGATGAATATTCTTCCTAAGCTCCTTTTTTTATTTCAAAACATACCAATATACATTAATAAATCGTTCTTTAAGCAATTAGATTCAACAATAACCTCATTTATTTGGAATTCTAAACATCCACGCATCAAAAGAGCGACCCTACAAAGACAAAAGGCAGAAGGCGGCATGGCTCTACCTAACTTCCAGTTTTATTACTGGGGGCAAATATACAGTCGATAAGAACCTGGACACAAATAGAAGAACATACACAGGCATGGACCGCAATAGAAGTAAAATCCTGCAGTACTTCTTTGTATTCCTTGCTTTGTGCTCCAATAAACACACGTTATCGGCAATACACTAATAACCCAATTGTGCTCCACTCACTTAGAATCTGGAACCAATGTAGAAAGCATTTTAAGACGGAGAAGCTTCTTTCTGTGGCACCCTGCAAAAGAACCACCTCTTTCAACCCTCACAAACATATGCAGTTTTAATATCTGGAAAAATTTGGAATTAACTTGCTTAGAGATCTTTATATAGACAACGTCTTTGCATCCTATGAACAATTACATTCCAAATTTAACATTCCAGCTACAAATTTCTTTCACTATCTTCAAATCAGGAACTTTGTTAAACAGAACCTTCCAGATTTTCCTCATCTTGCACCCTCATCCACGCTGGAAAAATTATTGCTCAATTTCAAGGAGTTAGACTCCATCTCTACAATATATAAAATCCTTTTACAATCCCTTCCTTTCAAAGATCCAAGAGGACACTGGGAAAATGACCTCTCAATTAATATATCAGAAAAGGAGTGGAAAGTAGCAATGCAGAGAATTCACTCAAGCTCCATATGCTCAAAGCATACAATTATACAACTCAAAATTATATATCGAGCACATCTGTCTCGACTAAAACTCTCAAAATGTTTCCAGGGCATGATCCAACCTGCGAACGTTGCAACCAAGCCCCAGCCTCACTAGGTCACATGTTCTGGGCCTGCTCCAAATTAACATTATTCTGGACAAAAATTTTAATTACCTCTCAGACAGTCTTGGACTCACAATCCCTCCTAACCCATTAACAGCTGTGTTTGGGGTTCTTCCAGAGGGTCTTAAAGTGGAGAAAGACAAACAAATGTGATTGCATTCACTACACTGTTGGCACGCAGACTTATTCTGATAAACTGGAAGAACCCAAACTCTCCTCTTTTAAGTCAGTGGGAAACTGATGTGTTATATTATTTAAAATTGGAAAAAATCAAATACTCAGTTAGAGGATCTGTGCAGACTTTTTTCAAAACATGGCAGGATCTAATCAGTAATATTTTGAAATGATTTTATAAAGCACAGAGAATTTGTTGATTTAGGTATTTTTAAAAGCCTTAAATTTTACACCGTTTGGCTTGCTCTCTCTCTCAAGGGTGGGGATCGATCTGTTCTTAGCATAATTCTTTTTTTTTGTAAAACTTGATTGCTATGTATTGATTGTAATAAAATTAATAAATAAAAAAAAAAAAAAAACACACAGTTCAGATAAATAGGCAGGAGCAAGCCCATGTAAAGATTTAAAAACTAGCAACAAGATTTTAAAATCAATTTGAAAACTAACAGGCAGCCAGTGTGAAGAAGCTAATATTGGAGAGAATCAGACTTTATTGCCCCAACCAGAAAGCGAGTGGCAGCATTCTGGACCAACTGTAACCTGTGTATCAGGGAGTTGCTAATCCCAGAATACAGCAAGTTGCAGTAATCAAGGCAAGAAAAGATAAAAGCATGAGTAGCTTTCTCAAAATCCCTAGAAGGTAAAAAAGGCTTGATCTTACCTAATAGACAAAGCTGGAAAAAGCAACTCTTGACTAAAGAATGAACCTGTTTCTCAAAAGAGAGGTTACTTTCAAAGATAACACCAACATTGCAGACTTGAGGTTTGCAAAAGACAGAGAAAGAGCCGAGAAGTCCAAGACCAATTTGGGCTTTAGCTGATGGACTCACTATAAGCACCTCTGTTTTATTTTGATTCAGATCAAGAAAATTATTAGCCATCCAGGATCTTAGCTCAGAAAGACAGTTGTACAGTTAATTTATTGCAGAGTTGCAGATGGGAATTGAAACCTGTGTATCATCAGCATAGCAGTGAAAAGAAATATTACATTTTCTAAAAATAGCTCCAATAGGGTGAAGGTATATAGAGAATAAAATAGTTCCCAAAATGGATCCCTGAGGAACACCACATTTAAGAGGAGCAGTAGACAAAAAAGAAGAATTTAAAGTCGTTGAATACTTTCAGGAGGGCCGTTTAAACACCATGATAACGCCTAAAGCCAGATTGGTAGATCTCAAATAAATTATTGGAGTTAAGGTGATCAACCAATTGATTATAAATAATTATTTCTAATATTTTAGCCAGAAATGGCAATTGGGAAATCGGGCAAAAATTAGCTAAAACTCCAGGATCTAATTCTGCCTTTTTTAGACAGGGACGCACCGCAGCATATTTAAAAAATGAGGGCACATATTCCTCACTAATAGAATTATTGATAATGGCTAGTAAAGATGGACCCAAAACATCAAAAGCTTCCACTACGGGGCGTGGTGGTACAATATCAAGAGGACTGAGAGCTGGTTTAAGGGTTTCAATAGTTCTTTTTAACTGTGAAAGTGAGACAAGGTCAAAAGATTCCAAGACAATGTCATGATTAACAGTAGGAAGTTTATAGCCAGTTGGAACAATACCACAGCTAATTTTATCAATTTTACTGACAAAGAATGAAAGAAACTGCTCACATGAAAGAACAGTGCTATTTAATCCCATCACAGAATGAGGGTGAATGGCCACATTAATTGAATTAAATAAGACCCTAAGATTCTTAGAACGACGGGATACGAAATCAGCAAAGAATTCATGTTTAGCTTTCTTAACTGCAACCTGGAAATTGAATAGAGAAGTCCTAAAAATCTGTTTAGAAACAATCAGTCCATCTGTTTTCCAACGCTGTTCCGCAGTTCAACAGGCACGGCGCAGTGCTCGCATAGTTTCATTTAGACAGGGAACAGGTCTTCCCTTATTACAGCGTATCTTGAGCGGAGCAATTGAGTCTAAAACCGTTTTACAATAATAATCAAATTCTAAGACAGAATCATCGATACCATCATATTGGACATGCACATCAAGACTAAAGAATATGAGTTTAAAATCGGATATAATAGAAGAATTTAAAAAGTGATAGCAGTATGGAGCACAATTAGTAGGGACATCTACAGTAATATTCAAATCCATCATTATAGAAAAGTGATTAGTAAAAGAAACATTGCATAAATCAATATTATTAACTGAAATGTCACGTGTAAAAAACTAGATCAAGGGTGTGACCGAGAGAGTGAGTTGGCGTATTAATATGCTGGATAAAATCAAATGAGTCCAATAGTTCTAAAAAGTCATTAACCAAAGGTATCAATTGACAACAAACGTGAATGTTAAAATCACCAACAATAAATACTTTGTCATGGGAGAGGATGATATCAGCCAGGAGATCAAATTAAATTTGGTGTCCAGCGACCATAAACCAGGGTTGGAGTCCTGTGCAGGAGAAGAAGGGTCATAGACGACTCGCAGGCATCGGGAATCCAAACTCTGGGACTTGAGTCAGCATTGTTTAACAGCAATACCGGCTCTTTTCCACGGCGGCGGCAGGTACCTTTGCTTTTCTGAGAGGCATTCAGCTCACTGATACAGATGAACACTGGCGGAGGTGGAGGTTCACATAATATCCCATCAGGAGATGAAAATTGAGAGGAAAGCAAGCAAGAAAATATGTTAAGTAAAGAATCACGATCGTAGGACAGTGGCCGTTGAGATAAACGAAAAAAAAACAAAGATAAAACATAGATTAGCGAGACAAGCAGACAGCCAGCCACACCAGTTGACACCATCTTCAAGACCGATCAATACCACTGTGTGTCCAAAAAGGTTACTGAGTCATAACTGACTTCCGCTGTTAAGTTAATTGCCGGATGTATATCATTTAAACTCTTAAGAAATGAATCAAATTCCTACCTCTTATGTGTCCATACTCCAAAGATGTCATCCAGGTAGCACAAATAAAGTAATGGGAGCCTACAACATCTAACAAATGGCGTCTGCTCCCATTCGGCCATATAAATATTTGCATATATGGGAGCATACCTCTTCCCCATGGCAGTCCCATGGGTCTGCAAGTACACTTTACCATTAAACTCAAATTCATTAGTCCTAAGACTCATCACCAACAATTGTAACAAGTAGCTGTCTGATCTACTAGGATTTGGACATTTTTTTAAGAATGTTCTTAACAGACTTTAAACCCAACGCAATGTCAATATTAGTATATAAAGACTCCACGTCTATTGCAAACATAAAGGACTGGCTCGGAAACACCTTGTTCTTAATCAACTGTAAAAAAGTGATAAGTGTTGCGAATGTAACTGTTATGTAATTGTGACAGGGGATTCAAAAAATAACCTCTGAAACCCTATATGACTCCGATGAACAATCTGATACAATTGGCCATCCAGAAGGGACCTGAAAAGGGATCGTCCATTTTTCAGGAGGTTTATGGACCTTTGGAAGCAGATAAAATTTTCTGATCACTGATGGCCCAGCCAAATACCTGTTTTGTTTTGCACTAATGAAACTGTCCAGTTGTAGACTATTCAAAATGTTCCATATTTTTTGCTTAGTCTTTGATTGTAATGAATTTTTTAGTGGCCAGTAATACAAAGGATTATTAGGCTATCTCTGGGCTTCATGGATGTATTGAGCCCTATCCATAATCACTGTCATGGACTGCTTATCTGCAGGTTTAATAATAACCTTTTTATTATTTTTAAGATATTTCAAAGAATTTATTTCTGCAGTTGTTAAATTATCAGGTGTTGAGACAATGTTATTGACAAGTCTCAGATCCTGTTGATCTTTTTTAATTATATCTAATATGATCTTGTCAATACCAGCATTCTTCGGTACCCAATGTGAAGGGTCCACAAACATTCTAGGTGCCTCATCCGTCTCGTAGTCGGAGGTAAATAAACCATTATTGTTATATTGTTCCCAAGCATTGAAGGGCATCCAAACTAGAATGACATTGTCTAGACTGCAAAGAGGTTTCAGAAGAATAATATATATTGCATTTACATTCTCTCACCCTATTCGGATTTCTAATAAATGGAGATAAATACTCTGTTGAAGAAGAGGATGATTGTATATTAGAATTAGGAGAAGAGGATTGTACAGTTTTGCTTTTAGAAACAGTTTGTACAGTAGAGGCAATAGAAGAAGAATTGGGAGAAGAGTAGTGTACAGTTTTGTTCTTAGAGATAGTTTGTACAGTAGGGTCAAAAGAAGAATGGTATGACCTTGCCAACCCCCGATCATTCACTGTGCTTACCTGTGGTCTTTTCTTTTTAGAATTAGTCACCTCAGTCCAGTCAAGCATCTCTGAATCCCGATCCCAAAGTACCTGAGAGTCTTGTACATCCAAATCTAAACCTGGAATTGAACCAGATTCCAGAAATGATCTAAACATGTCAACGGAAGTATTCATTAATTCCATCCTATATCTGATCTTCGCATACTGTATAGCTTTTTGTACACAAATATCTCGTATTATAAGTGGTCGGGGATATAATGTCAAAATTAAATGAATATAGTGTTGTTGGTGAATCTGTACATTCTGATTCAACCAAACTGCTGTATTTTGTTCCACTCTCTGTAATGTAACCATATCTGGAGAATCTGGTTTTATAAAGGTGGTTAGTTTACGGGCATGTTTCTGCATATCCAAAGGCACCTCACCCGTCTTTTTTAGCCTGTACAATAATAAGAAAACAAGAAACAACACAACCAAAGAAAAAAAAAACAGATTCTAGAGTAATAAATATAAAATATAATTTAAAAAAGGGGGGTGTCTTACCCTATCCGTAATATTTTCTATAAGGTAAGTTCTCCCACAAAAATATGATATTCAGAGCATATAATAAATACCTTTTATCCTGCCTGTATATAAGAAAACCAACTGTACACACTAATAAGTGCTATATAAGTGCTTATTATACATAAGTGCTATCATGAAGAAAGTGCTAATAACTATACAAGTGCTATATACTGTATACAAATCCACACACAAAAACGTTTTAACAAAAAACCCTCCACAACATCAAAAGATGGCACACACTCCAAATACATACAAACTCCATTGAGGGGTCTGAAATCTAAAGCCATATTTTCAGTTTAGTTTCATGTAATCTTCTTGTGTAGAACACTTCTACTTAGGGTTAGGGTTTAGTCAGCATATCCAATTAACACAAGAATTACCAGAGCCTACGAAAAAACTCGTAGATCTGTCTCACCTTAAATCGCTTCTTAAAACCATTCTAACCTCTCTGTCAGCGTCTTTTGTTAATCTAAATGTGCTGATAATAGAAAATAGTAAATTTAAATAGTGTTTTAGGCTGCATGGAATGTGTATGTAAGTCAACTGTACGTCTGCCTTGGTTTTTTTCTGCGTATAACAGTACTCCTGGAACAACAACAAAAATGTGTTGCTTGTGTTGATTATCAATTACAAATTAGCTCTTGTGTAGGTGTGCATGGATGAGTGGGCCCTTTACTAGTGCTAATTTTTGAATTTTTCTTTTATTATAGCTGTGTGCTATTGAAAAGCATGCAATCCTAATGGATCGTGAATTTTCAGAAGGCAAGAAACTAACCAGAAGTTTAAGGGTGTGAGCAGAGATGGGAGACAAAACAAAATGTCAATCATCAAAGTTCACTACACAACGATATTATTCATGGTCAAAATGGTCCAAACAAACTGCAATTACAGCAATAAATGAGTTAAGTCGTGAATGCCCAGTTGTAGTGCTCTCTGATCTCATTTACAAATGCAGTGTAACATAATGTTCTTCAGATTCATTGGTCTCCTAACATGTCCTTTTGGAGGAAATATGAAGTAGGCAGGATGATATTTGGAGAGCAGCCTTTATCATTGTTAAAAACAAGATGAATTCTGTTCTGACTGTATATGTGCCTACGTCCTGAGAAAGAAGAAAATATTCTTCAAGAGAATGTCTTTCACCTTACACTCCAAATTGTAACCTTAGACCTTCAAATGAGTGTCTGCTTAGAATTCCAAGAGCTAAACTTAAAAGAAGTGGTGAGGCGGCCTTCTGCTGTTATGCACCTAAAATCTGGAATAGCTTGGCAATAGGAAATCGCCAGGCTGATACGGTGTAGCACTTCAAAAAACTTCTACAAACTCATTATTTTAACATGGCTTTCTCCTAACTTCATTTTAGTTTAATCCTGATACTCTGTATTTGCATTTAATTAACATTATCATTCATGGTGGCTTCGTAATCCATACTAACCCCTACTATCTCTTCTGTGCTTTTTCTGGTTTTCTGTGGTGGCAATCTGATTCACCACCACCTGATCAAAGCACCGTGATCTCCCTACATTGATGGACTAAAGGCCAGAAGTCCACATCACCATCATCATCAAGTTCTTCCATGTGAACCCTGAATACAATAAGGACTGATTGTGAGGTCATTTATATTAGGTAGAATGCCTAGAGGAGGCTGGGCGGTCTCATAGCCTGGGACCCCTGCAGATTTTGTTTTTTTCTGCTGCCCTCTGGAGTTTTTTTTTTTTTTTTCTTTCTGTCCTCCTTGGCCATTGGACCTTACTTTAGTTAATTAGTATTGCCT
Organism: Polypterus senegalus; assembly: GCF_016835505.1. Classification (NCBI taxonomy): domain Eukaryota; kingdom Metazoa; phylum Chordata; class Cladistia; order Polypteriformes; family Polypteridae; genus Polypterus; species Polypterus senegalus. The sequence continues at coordinate 196,627,265 of NC_053157.1, read as the reverse complement.
AATTTTTAGATATTTTCTTTTTCCTTTCTTCATCATGTAAAGTACTTTGAGCTACATTATTTGTATGAAAATGTGCTATATAAATAAATGTTGCTGTTGTTTAGGAGAGTATACCTTTTATAAGGCACTCAAAGCTCCAGAACATACCAAATTCTCTGTTTCCTACAAAATACAGTAAGTGGCAAAACATAAATATTAATATACTCATCTGTAGCAATCAATGGATTACTGTGTATATGGATTATAATTTGAAGCCAAGTTGCTTTTTCACTCCTTACAAATACTGTAAATAGACTACTAATTTCTTCTCCAGTTGTCCAAGAATATAAGCGCAATGGTTGGCATCACTCCCTCACAGCGTGTTCATGTCTGGGCTGCCAATGTCTAATTGGAGTCCGTTCTTTCTTATCCTCTTCTGTAACCTTTGACTGTACTGCTGCTTTCAATGTGAAATGAGGATTTATTCCATTCCATCTTTACATGGAATTGCAAAACTGTTAAGAGTAAACTTTAAATTAAACTTTCTGTGGGTTAAGCTTTAGGTTGTGAAAATGACATGTTCACTGCTTCAGCTCAAAAAGCATTGGGTGAACGTGCTGTATGTGGTATTACACTGATGACCGCTTAACAGCAAGGTGGCAGGTGGGCTGAGGTGATGAGACAACCTTCTCAGGTGGCACTTTGGCAAAGATAGCTTATTTTTTTTACCATTACAAAATAAGAATGCAAAAAAGTTAACTATGAACTGTGAGAATTGAACAATATCATGTGCCTAGTTTATTATAGTACCTTTTAAAATTGCAAAAAAATTTCCATTTTAAAAGTTATAAATTTGTCAAAACTGCAATTCTCTTGTGCTTTGCTACACTTTTCATGTCTAAGAATTAAAGCAGCAAACGTGCTTTTCAAAGCTACAAGTCAGTAACTGATTTTCCAATACTGTGTTGTGTATGTATTGATTGTCACTTCCCACAATTTTGTTAATTTCAGGAATGTTATTAAGGTGTAACTGATAGAAACAATGTCTGTTACACGAGGTGTGATGATTTAATTCCTGGAATGGCCGAGTAGTGTCACCCATGACGTAATTGTATTGAAATCACATAAGTATTCGTATCTGAACATGTTTAAACTAATACAGGCAACTGCAAGCTGATAGAGCCAGTTGTTAGTTAGCTGTTGGGAAGGTAATACGTAGATACAGTATTTGTGTGTACACTTTGGCATAAACATGGGTGATCAAAATTTAGACCAACGTATTAATATTACATTTTCTGTGAAAATTGGCAAATGCACTGCTGAAACGTTACAATCGTTGCAAGTGGCATATGGTGATGATGGTATGAAAAAGTCGAGCGTGTTTGACTGGCATAAGAGGTTTCAAAGATGGGTGAGAAGATGTGACAGACCATGCAATGGAAATCCCTGGGCTCACCGCACCCTGAAACAGCATGCATGTTGTGCTCACAGTTTAAGACCATGGTGGTGTGTTTCTTCGATCACAAGGTAATGGTCCACCAAGAATTTATTGAACAAGGACAAACAATCAACCAACAATGCTATTTAGAGGTACTGAAGAGATTGTGAGATTCTGTTAGAAGAAAAAGACCTAAATTGTGGCCTGGCAAGGGGATCATTTCATCATAACTGCACTGACTGTGAGAGACTTTCTGGACAAAAAAGTTACCCAATTAAATCATCCTGCCTATTCACCTGACCCAGCTCCCTGTGATTTCTGGCTATTTCCAAAATTAAAAGCTGCACTGAAAGGACGAAGGTTTTCTAAAATATCTCACAGAATGTGAGGCAGCTGCTCAACAGTATTCCAGAAAATGAGTTCCTGACCTGCTTCCAGAAATGGGTATGCTGTTTAAGTCAGTGCATAGATGCACAAGGGGAGTACTTTAAAGGCAATAGTAGCCACTAGTGTACAGTTCCACATATATATTTTTAAAGGTGCTTTCCAGGAATTAAATTGTCACACCTAGTATCTCTCTAAAGTTAGCACCACGTATGTGTCATGCATGCACATCAGAACAGTGCATTCCAGGCTCACTTGAGGTATGTAATACCACTCTGAATGGAGAGGGGGCGCTGTCGCTAACCTTGTCACCCATTTCTACCTTCACAGCTCCAAAAAGACCCTACTAAAGGGCATTTGACTCCACCCCTCCCTGGCCAAGTCCTATAAAACATCTCTGGAAGGAGACGTCTCACTTTGAGTCAAGGCAACCCAGAGGACAGAGCTTCTGCAAGAATGTCAAGACCTGCCGAACTGATCGACTTGTTTAAAAACAGAAATGGCTAGAGTCTGGATTTTCAGTTCTGTCTCATCATCACGCACTTGTTTTGTTTTCTTTTGTTTAGAGAATTAAATGGGAAAACCTATGGTGTTCCAGCATTGCATGCTGCACCCAGGTTTCACTACTGTTCAAAACCACACATGTTATTTAAAAAAGGCAGACAGCTTTTAACTTGAAGGACAGCATTTTAAAATTTAGCGGAGCGTGCAGGATGATGAAATAGATGAGTTTCATTTTGTGTACAATTTTACAGTTGCCACACCCAATATATAATATATATTTGCGTCAAACAGAAGTGGTGAAAAATGCATACATTTGTATTGTTTTAAATGCTAACATTGGACGTTTTATTGATTCCTGAGCCTCATCCTTTTAGTTTTTTTCACGTTTTTTGTGTCTGTTGTAGGATGTACTGCATTATGGGATATTTTATTACTAGCTGTACTATATGTTTAAGACGGGTTGAAATCAAAATGATCAATGTAGACCTCAGCATTAATGTTGGCAGTGTGTATGTCTCTGTTTTATGCCATTTGCTATGGGATTCATAAAAGCAGTGTTAATGTTTGTGATGCGCCATCTGTTGAAGTGACTAATGCGATGCATTTTATTATTACAAGTGTTTATGATGCTCCATCTTTTGGAATGTCAGAAACATAGCAACTACTGGACACACAGACAGACACAGACACTTATACTTTGATTAGAGTGTGTGAATCTTGTGTCACAATACACATTATATGCGGATTAGATGTTACTGACTCATGCCTAGTAAGGATATACAGTATATCGTGGGGAACGGCAAAAGTGTGCCTTGCCTCAGGTCGCCTTTTTATAATGTGCCAGCCCCGCTTAAAAGCATGTGCTCCTGCAAATTTGATGTTTAATATATTGACTTTCACTATGGCAATTGGCTTCATTTTTTTCATTCTTTCCTCATCTCCTGATCTGTCAATCATTAATAAAAACCTTTTATTGGAACGAGCTGACCATTTCAGTTATTAAAAGTGTTTGTTCTTTTTGTACATTAATCTATTGAGTTTTGATGAATATTCTGTTCTGCAGTATCCTGTTTACATTGTTTTTATAGCAGTTTACTTTTCTGGTTTCTTTTCCGCACAGTGGTGTTTTTTATTCTCATTTAGGAGCTAGTTAAAGTAGTGCACACACTCACTTGCAGGCTGTACAAAGTGCTGCCATTACCTTTCTGTTATTCGGGCTAGCTAGCTGGGTGGGTTATTTGTTTGCACCACACGTTGTTTCTCAATTTATTTATTAATTTTTGATTTGCTGTATATGGCATCATCCAGCAGGGTTAGCTGCACATTTATAAATGCGAGGAGACATGGAATGAAAACCCCTACTTTTGTTTTCAGAAAAAGGCTTACAGCAGTTTGACGGCAATATCACAAAGATCATTTGTAAAAGTAAAAGCAACTTACTATAGCTTGTCTTTCCTTTTATAATTAGGTATTTCAAAATGCACTGAACTGACGGCAGGTTCATGGAGACTCCAGGAAAGAAACGGCTGGCAGCAGCATTAAGGCACACGGCAGAAGAAGGCATCACTGGCCATTCAAACTGGCTATGAGGAAACCTGTCAGATTGCTTGAGCCAGTGACTGCTGGCAACCCAGCGTTACTTCGTGCTTGTCAAGAAGGACGTCCATTTAATCTGTGCGTCTTGTGGTAGGGTTACCTGTAGGAAAATAGCAATCACACATAAAAGTAGGCATAAGAAGTTTAGGTAGTTGCCAGAAAAGAGGGAGCACATGCATGCACACAAGATTATCATTGTGAGAACTTGAGTGGCTGAACCAGGCCCAGGGGACACCCATGTAACACCTGGCTGTGGCAGATAGAGGGTCATTTCCAGAAAGTGAGACTGGACTGTGTGTCTGCCTGGGGGGTTGCCAACTGGGATTCTGAACAGTTTCATTGTGTTGTAAGGGCGGCAAAATAGCTGTACCAGTGCACGCTACCCAACCTGACCTGACATGTTGTGTATATCATTGTAGAGGACTGCATTTATTTTGAGTGTTATGACACTGGATATATTTTCTGGCATTGTAAATAACAAATTCTTGTGTTTTGGGGTCGTGCTGCTACTTTTCCAACACTGGTCTGTTTGGGTACATTACAGATGCCAGTGCACGGGACATCACAAGCAGTTCATTAAGAATAATTTTGCTATTTTTGGTTTGAATGACTCTATCAAAAGGGTTATTCAGCCAGCTTTTGAAGTGGGTTCTTGTTTTCTGTTATTATTAAGAAATTAATTTTCCATACACAAGACTATTGACCTTTTATGTATGACACTTGTTTTAACTGAGGCGGCTTTGAGTGTTTTTGTAATAATTGGCCTAAATTGCAAGAAAAACAATTCCACAAATCCAAATGTTCAGAATTAAATGGATTGGCAGGTCAGAGTAGTTTTAGTGTTGGGCTAACCTTGTCAGTCTCATTAATTTTTATAAGCCAGTCGCTCAATGATGGGTATCTTTACTAAATTATAATCTTACCTGAATCTTGAGCTGATTAAAAATTGGGAAGAATATTAATTCTGGCCAGGTTTTGTGTACACTTTTTGGGGGGACATTACAACATAAAAATAAAATTTGATAGTTTAATTTCCTTTACATCATCTTGTTCTGGGATCTCCATGGTTAAAACAACATAATTGGAATAAACTGGAAAAGCGAGTGGATTCAATTATGGTTTTAGGATTGCTTTAAATCTGGTCTTCCAATAGTACGTATAACCATTTTTGCACAGCTTCTATCTGGAACATAAACCCCAGAATATGAAGAACTCAAGGAGCTTTAGTAAGCAACACCTCTAAGTGTCATATCCACTGTAAACGTCTAGTTCTCGTAGACAATAGAAAAGGTGAGCAACAGAGATCTGTGTTTTGATTCTCAGTTAGAATGAACCCAAGAGGAGTTTGAGAAGACAAAGATCGGCACACTAGGGTCCTAAGTCAGCAAGTAAAGTTTTCAGGAAACAGCTGAAAATCACAGCAAAGTCAAAAGCAGGCTCTGGATTTTTTTTTTCATAAAATCGTTTGATGAAATTGTTCCTTAATAGTTGATGAGTAAAATACTGTTTCCGAAATTAGTAAATCTTCTTGATACCCCAAACTAAATACTCTTTATAATAAAAGAGTATGTGTCTGCATATCTGTCCATTTGCTGTGTTTTCATCATCCCAAAAGATTGTGCATAGCAAACATCTGTAGCAATAAAATGCATTGCATTTGTCATTCCAACAGATGGCGCATCACAAACATTAATACTTCTATTACAAATCCCATACCAAATAACAAATAACAGAGACCTATACACTGCATATGGAAACATTAATGCTGAGGTTATGTTGACAGGTAGCACAGCTAGTACTCTCTAAGCTGTTTTTTCCAGTTTCTGCAGATTATTTTCTGATTGATTGATTGTATTATTTGCCCCATGAGTCTGTATGTTTGTTTCTTCTGTGTTTCTGCTGCCATATGCATTTAAGTTTCCCCTTGGAAATAATAGCATTTATATAATCAAATCATATCTAAATAAAGTTCACATGTGATATTTTTATAACCTGGATGTCACAGGTAACAGAGGAACATACCAATATAACAATATATAACAATAAAAACATTAAATATAAAGAAAGTGGTATTTGTGCAATCCTGATATGTAGGTGATACAGTGGGATGCAAAAGTTTGGGCAACCTTGTTAATAGTCATTATTTTCCTGTATAAATCGTTGGTTGTTACAATAAAAAATGTCAGTTAAATATATCGTATAGGAGACACACACAGTGATATTTGAGAAGTGCAATGAAGTTTATTGGATTTACAGAAAGTGTGCAATAATTGTTCAAACAAAATCAGGCAGGTGCATAAATTTGGGCACCACAAAAAAGAAATGAAATCAATATTTAGTAGATCCGCCTTTTGCAGAAATTACAGCCTCTAAACGTTTCCTGTAGGTTCCAATGAGAGTCCGGATTGTGGTTGAAGGTATTTTGGACCATTCCTCTTTACAAAACATCTCTAGTTCATTCAGGTTTGATGGCTTCCGAGCATGGACAGCTCTCTTTAACTCACACCACAGATTTTCAATTATATTCAGGTCTGGGGACTGAGATGGCCATTCCAGAACGTTGTACTTGTTCCTCTGCATGAATGCCTTAGTGGATTTTGAGCAGTGTTTCGGGTCGTTGTCTTGTTGAAAGATCCAGCCCCAGCGCAGCTTCAGCTTTGTCACCAATTCCTGGACATTGGTCTCCAGAATCTGCTGATACTGAGTGGAATCCATGCGTCCCTCAACTTTGACAAGATTCCCAGTCCCTGCACTGGCCACACAGCCCCACAGCATGATGGAACCACCACCATATTTTACTGTAGGTAGCAGGTGTTTTTCTTGGAATGCTGTGTTCTTTTTCCTCCATGCATAACGCCCCTTGTTATGCCCTAATAACTCAATTTTAGTTTCATCAGTACACAGAACCTTATTCCAAAATGAAGCTGGCTTGCCCAAATGTGCATAAGCATACCTCAAGTGGCTCTGTTTCCTCTGCATCACTCTCGCATACAGCATCTCCTTGTGTAAAGTGCGGCGAATGGTTGAACGATGCACAGTGACTCCATCTGCTGCAAGATGATGTTATAGGTCTTTGGTGCTGGTCTGTGGATTGACTCTGACTGTTCTCACCATTCGTCGCTTCTGTCTATCCGAAATCTTTCTTGGTCTGCCACTTTGAGCCTTAACTTGAACTGAGCCTGTGGTCTTCCATTTCCTCAATATGTTCCTAACGGTGGAAACAGACAGCTTAAATCTCTGGGACAGCTTTCTGTATCCTTCCCCTAAACCATGATGGTGAACAATCTTTGTCTTCAGGTCATTTGAGAGTTGTTTTGTGACCCCCATGTTGCTACTCTTCAGAGAAAATTAAAGGAGGAGGGAAACTTACAATTGACCCCCTTAAATACTCTTTCTCATTATAGGATTCACCTGTGATTGTAGGTCAGGGGTCACTGAGCTTACCAAGCCAATTTGAGTTCCAATAATTAGTTCTAAAAGTTTTGGAATCAATAAAATGACAATGGTGCCCAAATTTATGCACCTGCCTGATTTTGTTTGAACAATTATTGCACACTTTCTGTAAATCCAATAAACTTCATTTCACTTCTCAAATATCACTGTGTGTGTCTCCTATATGATATATTTAACTGACATTTTTTATCGTAACAACCAACGATTTATACAGGAAAATAATGACTATTAACAAGGTTGCCCAAACTTTTGCATCCCACTGTATAACTCCCCTAGTGATCTGTTGCCTCCGACTCCATTGTCTAAGGAAATAAGAGTTTTTCTAGCTTGTCCTGAAGTGAACACCATGAAATAATATATTCACAGTAATCACAATAATAGTTTTTTAGAGCTTCAGGGATTCACGAAATGCAGGATTTTTCTTTTTTGCTATAAAGATATGTTGATTTTCAAAACCTAAATAAAAATACTATGAAAAACAAATACTATCTTTCTCTAAATGCTTCCATGATAAATCAGAATCTGTCATATTTAGAAATCTTCAACTAAAGAGCGTTTATAATTAAATTTGAATGTTAAGAGAGGAGGAGTGGAATTCAGTGTTTAACATAGCCATTATTACACAATGAAAAGACGTTAAAACATGTGCACTTTTTATTAAGAGTAAATAAGATGGAGAAATTGATTAAGTAAAGGAACAAACTAACTACTGGCATCTGAATTAAAAATAAATAAATAAACAAATAAACAAATGCCTGGAGAAGAAGCCAAACAAACAAAACAAAATCTCTCAAATGTTTTGTGACACTCACAGTGCTTACTTTGAATAATTAAAGACTTGGATGCTCAGCTCAGCAGGCCACAATCTCATATGATGAAACGATTAATCACAACGGGCCATGCAACATTGATCTCAAAATGGAGAATGCACCCGATTACCAAGAATCTTGTCGTAAACTCATGGTTATGTGTACTTTTGCACCCAAGACCCAAAAGAGTGATAGTTATTTAGAATATTATTCAGCACTGTTCATTTAGGAGCTACTTGAAACAGGTAGGTGCCCATACTGGCTATTTCAAAATCAGGAGTAAAGTCTTATGAAGTGATGTTCTTACTGTCTTCTTTTTTAGGCTGGCAATATAACAGGATTTTGTGCCATGTTCTGTTACCCCAATTCTTTTAATTTTCCTGTCGGTACCAAAATCCAAAAGCATGTTAAAAATATATTTCTATTTTTAAATTTTAGGTTTTAACTGATTACTTATTGCTGGAAACCTGTATTCTTTTTTTTTTTTGCTTCCCTTCCGCTGTTAGTATCCTTGTGTCATGATCTTTGCACATACTCATGATTTATTATTTTTATTTAATGTGTCTGCTAAGCTAGACTTGAATAGGATATGGGTTCATGGCAGGACACACTTACATTCAAATACAGAATGATTTCCTTTTTACTTTTTAGAGTAAACCGTATTCTTGGAACTGCCCTGGCATTAACCTACATGAACAAAGGAAGAAAATGCAGACTCCACGCAGACGGTACCACAACTAGGACCTGAATAGGATATGAGTTGATAAAAAAAATGATATTGGAAAAGTTGGAAGTCTTTGAAACTTCTAATTTCAACAGCAAAGAAATTTTTTGAATCTCAGCTTCCTCAGCAGAAAGTTTACTTGAGAATACAGGTAGAAACTGAGGGAAACGTACAAAATCAGCATCTTTATTTTAAAGGTCAGTGAAGTTTGAAACTGTTGGCAATGATCAGTGGATATCCTGCTTATAAAACACTAATGTGTAATGATTTATTTCTGAGGATCAATAAAAATATATCACTGGGACAAGGCATGGGCAGGGTGGGCTGTAAAGCCTGTCCACTAAACTATTTACATGAGCAAATATAATAAACTTGGAGTTTTGCAGGATCAAATAGATAGATAGTTTATCTATTATATTGTGCTTGCCATATCAATTAATCATATAATATCTTTAATATTGAACTCTTTATCATACATTCTGACTTTTTATCTATCTATCTATCTATCTATCTATCTATCTATCTATCTATCTATCTATCTATCTATCTATCTATCTATCTATCTATCTATCTGTGTTATTCCATTCTATTTGGTGACTAACACTGTGGTGGGCTGGCGCCCTGCCTGGGGTTTGTTTCCTGCCTTGTGCCCTGTGTAGGCTGGGATTGGCTCCAGCATACCCCCATGACCCTGTAGTTAGGATATAGCGGGCTGGATAATGGATGGTGACTAACAATAATGAAATGAATAAATCTGTAAATAGAACTAAATAATTTGATGCATAGCTATGCTATGATTTGCCCCCACATCCCTACTTATCCTGCTCTCATTGCTGTGTGCCACATCTCATAGTTGGTGAACAATAAGGACATCATCTAGCCTTACTATTTTGACTCAGAATAAAATAACTAGTGTTGAAAAGAATTCAAATGATCTGTTTCACAATATCCTCAAAGCAAAATGCAATTCTATAAATGAAACAAATACAGAAACCTGCTTGCCAGCTTCCCATATAATTAAATGATGGATTTAGGCTTTCGTTAAAACAAAGAGAATTGCAATATATTTCTTATAAAGGCAACAAGTTCAGGATGCAGAAATTTAATGTACATAAATTACTTGGAAAAGATGGGTTAAATAGAAAAAGTACCAGAGACACACTATATGTAAAAAAAAACTGAAGTAAAATTGCTTTAATTAAACTTGCATCTCAGATGTAATGAGGACATTTGGCTAAATTAGAAAGCAGCTTACATTTGATGTATACTATAAACCTCTAGGCTCGACTATGAGCTTCACTAAATTAATATATGTGAATATCCTGGAAGTCAATATGTAAGGAGACATAAAAGTAATAGGAATCTTTAATAACGGTGTATCACTTGTGAAAGCCTATTACATAATAGGAAAAAAGGAAAAATAACTTGTAAATCCAATAAAAGGTTGTTTTACATTCCAGCTTATATGTTCATCCATTTAAAAGAATGTCTACATTTAATATTCATGACATTTTCAAGGCAAATTGCTTTTTATTCTTCGATTTTTATAATTCTCATTTGGTTTTAAAAAATCTCGCTCTTACCTGCAGCATCACATTTGCATGATGGGATGTGTTTATCTAGCGATTATTCCTCAATTGCACTCAAAAGCACTGCTACAAAATTTTTGGCTCTGCTAATTTTACTCCCAAATCTGCTTTTGGTTTTATGTGATATACCATTCACTGTGTATACTTTTGCCCTATAGTTTTTGCTTTCAGATGACTGTATCCCTATACACACTGTATATATGTTAACATTTTTAAGATGTCATAACTAATAAAAAGAAAAAGTGATTCCAATGGCTCATGTTAATAAACGTATAAGTATCTGTGTGTCTATCCAGTTTCTATGACACACCAAATGACGTATAACAGAGACATATGTATTGCATTTTTCATTCCAACAGATGGCACACCACATAAATTTACACTGCTTTTACGAATCCCATACAAAATAACATATAACAAATGCATGGTGCACTTCAAATGTTGAGGTCTACATTGATTATTTAGATTCCTCCCATCTGAAGGTAGCAGAGCTAGTTTTGTAATAACTTTTTAATTTTGAAGAATTATGTGATAGTACACAGTATGAAAGTCACTGTTGTGACTAGGTTTCACTCCCAGGATAGGGTTAATTGGTAGATAAGGAAGAAAGAGAGAGAGAGAGAAATGGCAATTAATAGGGTTTTATCAGGAGTACACACCTGACCGGCTTCTATGAGGTCTGGTAGTTTGGAAGTATGCTAGCTGTGCAGACTTGAATGCCCCTAAGGGAACACTAAACTCATTTGTTATATCTGGTTATTTAGAATTCAAGTAGGACTGAAATAAGCTTGGGTAGCCACAAATGGGATTGCTGATCAGCAAGATTTCCTTCTTTTCCTGTCTTCTACTTTTACCAATTAGATTTAATACAATACTCATTACACTGCTGGTCAAATGCTTTCGAACACCTCAGTTTTTTCTATTTTAATGGAAATGCACAGTTTAATGTCTTCATGGAATCAAGACACAGAAAAAATAAACAATGGCAAATAAAAAATAAGTCAAGGAATCATCAAGTGTACAAAAAGTAATTCAAATTTCTGACTTGTCAAAGTAGCCACCTTTTGCTGATATAACAGCCAAACTGTGGTAAAACTTTTGATTCAGAATGCCAGTCACTCTGTACGTCATCCACTTTTTCCTCCATGTCTGACATTTGGTGACACACACTGAGTAACCATCCCTTCACCACCTTGATGGCATACAAACACCCTTCGTGATGAACTGAACATTTCAGGTTTTGATGCATCAGTCCATAAGACTTTCTTTCAGTCTGCTCTTTCTTTTGCTAAACTAAACTAACCTTTTCACTATTTTAGGTCATTTATTGCATTTCAACAATTAAATTCAAAAAAACACTGGAGAAAACTTTTGAAAACTTCAGAGGATATTTAAAAGAAATGGAAAACATGATATGTGGATTCAGCATTCAGCTACCTTGTTTATTCCCAGATATGCAGGCTGATCACATTGATGAGGTGTGTCAATTCCTATTAAAAAAGACTTTTGTATTTTATAACGGTGTTCTGATAAGCTAAACCCTTGCACGATAAAGGCCTCCATTTGTTAATTCATATTTTGGAGTATTTTATTTGTCTAAATTTCTTTTAGTAGGAGGATAGAAGCCAAGAAGCAAAGGTTGCATAAGACATCCTAGAAGGTATAAATGTGAGAGATAGAAAACTAGACACATTGTCCACACAGAGGAAAAGGCATCTTAGTTCTGGCTGGCAGGGGCCAATAGACCGGTACTCTTTTGTATTCTGCTCTTTGTCTTTCATTCATTAATAATTATTTACTTGTTATAAATCAAAGCCCTTATCATGTTTGGTTTGGCTGTTTGTATTCCTTGTCAGCAATGCATATAGAAATTCTACATGTTATGAATAAAGAAATCATTAAACAGTCAATATCATTGTTGCTTTTGAGTTGATATCTTATTTAGACATATTGTACATGGCATTTTTGAGTTATATCAGTCTGGTTTTAAACCCCTTCATAGTACTGAATCTGCACTTTTAAAGGTTTTCAGTGATCTTCTAGTAGCTACCAAGTGTGAGGATCCTGCAATTTTCATGGTTTTGGATCTCACAGCTGCTTTCGATACCACAATATCCTCATTCATCGCCTCAAGCACTCTGTTGCCATTAAAGGCAATGCTTTGGAGTGGTCTTATTTGTCTGTCTGAGAAGTTCTTCTGTTAGTTTTGGTGATTTTGTCACCTCCTCAGTGTCTCTTTCTTGTGGAATTCCTCACAGTTCTATTACCGGGCCACCATTTTCCTCTGTTTATTATTGTCATGGTGTATAAAATCTGTACATTTTGGTTTAATTTTCCATTATATTTTGGTCAAGATAAAAACAACAGATGAACTACATTTAAGACAAATCAAAGCAGGTTTTCTTACACCTTACTTTTAAAACTGCTGTTTCAACTTTGAAAGGAAGACTTGCTGGTGGCTCAATTACTTTATAACCTGGGAAAGGAAGACTGAGTCGACACCTCAGGCTATTGATATGGACATCTGGGACAACAATCTGGTTTACAGCCTGAGAAAGACGGACATGAGGCAATATCAAAGAACTTTATTATCTGGGAAAAGACAGATTAAAGAGTTTGAGCAAAATTCATCAATCATATTGACAGCTAACCAATCAGGTGCATTTGTTGTGAAACCACTGCATGACATTTCATAATAAATATGCCTCATTTTGAAAGCAACGTCAGAAGACGTAGAAGAACAAAGTACAGAAGAAAAAGCAGAGGAACGGACGAAGACGCCAGTGGTCGTCAGAAAAGCATCATGAACATCGATTGCTAAATCAAATGCTTCCCTGGGACATTCATTCTTGTCATCTCTACCTTTTCTCATAAGCTTTTCTAAAGACTATATATATTCAGACTTTGCTATCAGTACCTATTTTCTACTATTCTTTGTTCCAGTGGTATTATTATTATTGTTGGAATAAATGCCATGCTGCTTTTAACTTTCTATGCTTTGTCTTAATTTCTAGAGTGATTGAATTAATAAGTTAGATTTCTTTGATCACCTGTTGTAGCCAGATTTTTTGTCATTATATCTGTGCTGCGAGGTTTAACATTTCCGGCGCCGCAGCGAGTGGCAGCCACTCCAGCAGCTCCGTGTATGACTTTATCTTTTTACCTTGTTTTTTTCATTTTTCTCTATTTCACTGATCACTTCTACCACTTTCTTTTATGTGGAATCACTCCCTGGACACTTTTTACTATTTTTACTACTTGACATTTTTACATGCAGAAACTCGCCTATTCAAATAGTCAACTTAAAGCACTGAGAAGAAATGCCCACGCCGGTGTGGTTCCCTATTTACCTGACGAGGTAAGAAGACGATATCAGAGCAGCCGAACCGGCGCAAAGATAAAAGATAATATAAAAGCCAAGCAGCTTGAGAGAAAATGGCGTTATAAACCATCGGTGACTTCTGTGATCCTGGGAAATGTGAATTCACTACCAAATAAGATCGACGAACTGGCTGTGCTGGTGAAAAATGTCAGAACCTACAGAGAATGCAGCTTGCTGTGTTTTAGTGAAACGTGGCTAACAACTACCATCCCAGATGCTAATGTGGAGCTACCCAGGTTTAGCACAGTTAGAGCGGACAGAGATGCAAATACCAGCGGGAAGAAGAAAGGAGGAGGACTCTCTCTCTATGTCAATACAAGGTGGTGCAACTCAGGACATGTAAACGATAAAATCTCCATTTGCTGCAGGGACATTGAACTGTTGGCTATAAGTCTGCGTCCCTATTACTTGCCCAGAGAGTTTGGACATGTGATTGTTGTTATTGTTTACATCCCTCCTCAAGCGAACACGGAGATAGCGGGTGACATAATCCATTCCGCAGTTGCCAAGTTACAAACGCAGCACTCTGAGGTGCTTGTGCTAATCTCTGGAGACTTTAACCATGTAATGCTGGAGTATGTGGACTGTAACACCCAGGGAAATAGGACTATCGACCTACTGTATGCAAATGTTAAAGATGCATACAGCGCCACCCCGCTTCTTGCGCTTGGGAAAGCAGATCATAACCTGGTTCTGCTTCAGCCTCACTACAAACCAAGAGTGAAGGCACTACCTACAACCACACGATCATTCAGGAAGTGGTCCCCTGAGGCAGAGCAGGCTCTGAGAGGCTGCTTTGGAACTACAGACTGGAATATACTGCTGGGGTCACATAGTGAGATCATTGAAGAGGCTGTTGACTGCACAACTGATTACATCAATTTCTGTATGGACATTATAGTTCCAGTAAGAACAGTACGCTGCTATACTAACAACAAGCCATGGATTACAAGTGAGATCAAATGCCTTTTGAACCAGAAGAAAAGGGCTTTTAAAGGCGGTGATCAGCATGAGCCCAAGCACATGCAGAAGGAACTCCAAGTCCAGCTCAGGGCGGCGAAAGAGCAGTACAGGAGAAAACTGGAGCAGAAGTTGCAGAATAACAGCATGAAGTAAGTGTGGGACGGGATGAAGATCATCACTGGCTGCAGCTCGAAGCAGGGTGCTACCATCGAGAGAGACGTGGAGAGAGCAAACCAAATGAACAACTTTTTAATAGGTTTGACCACTAACCCACTCTCACCTCGGAGTACTGCATACTCCAACCATCCTTCTGCTGATACCAGCATAGGTGAGACATCCCCACCCACAATTACAGCAGCACAGGTGAGTAGAGAGCTGAGGAGACTTCGTGCCAGCAAAGCAGTGGGTTCAGATGGTGTATCGCCACGACTGCTGAAGGCCTGTGCGTTGGAACTGGGGAGTCCTCTGCAGCGCATCTTCAACTTGAGCCTGGAACAGAGGAGAGTCCCACGGCTTTGGAAAACATCTTGTATCACCCCAGTCCCAAAGGTATCACATCCTAGTGAACTGAATGACATCCGGCCTGTTGCTTTGACATCAGATGTGATGTAGACCATGGAGCGGCTGCTACTTCACCACCGCCACGCCCTTGACCCTCTGCAGTTCGCATACCAGGAGAAGGTGGGAGCGGAGGATGCCATCATCTATATGCTACACTGATCCCTCTGCCAATTGGACAGAGGTAGTGTTGCTGTAAGAATTATGTTTTTGGACTTCTCTAGCGCCTTCAACACCATCCAACCTCTGCTCCTTAGGGACAAGCTGACTGAGATGGGAGTAGACTCACACCTGTTAGCATGGATCATGGACTATCTTCCAGCCAGACCTCAAAATGTGCATCTTGGAAACTGCAGGTCTGACATTGTGGTCAGCAACACAGGAGTGCCGCAGGGGACTGTACTTTCTCCGGTCCTGTTCAGCCTATATACATCAGACTTCCAATACGACTCAGAGTCCTGCCACGTGCAAAAGTTCACTGATGACACTGCTATTGTGGGCTGCATCAGGAGTGGGCAGGAGGAGGAGTACAGAAACTAATCAAAGACAAATTGGACTGGACTGCCAATACTGATGCTCTGTGTAAGAAAGGTCAGAGCCGACTATACTTTCTTAGAAGGTTGGCATCCTTCAACATCTGCAATAAGATGCTGCAGATGTTCTACCAGACGGTTGTGGCGAGTGCCCTCTTCTATGCGGTGGTGTGCTGGGGAGGCTGCATAAAGAAGAAGGACGCCTCACACCTGGACAAACTTGTTAAGAAGGCAGGTTCTATTGTAGTAGTAAAGTTGGACAGTTTAACATCTGTAGCAGGCGGCGGCATTAAGCAAACTCCTGTCAATCATGAAGAATCCACTGCATCCACTGAACAGTGTCATCTCCAGGCAGAGGAGTTATTTTTTACTATTTAATTACCATCTATCTATCTATCTATCTATCTATCTATCTATCTATCTATCTATCTATCTATCTATCTATCTATCTATCTATCTATCTATCTATCTATCTATCTATCTATCAGGCTGAGAGTGAGGAGCGCCACTCAATAGTTGGAACAGTACAGAAAGAAGGTATTCTTGGCTGATAAATGTCCTATAGTCAAGAGTGCTGAGTCTTTGTATGTTTAAATGTATTCTTGTAGACCAAAAGTAATATTTAGGTCTGAGATATCACTAAAACATTGTATGTTGTTCGTGCTGATAATAAGTAAGTCTCTTGAAGTGCTGAGTGACAGACTGTGTTATTCCTAAAGCACTTGTGTGGTTTAAAGTGTCAGAGGTTAATCAGTGTGTGTGTGTGTCATTCATGGGACACTGTTGTGGTTAGGGTCTGTGTGTGTGCATATAGCTATGTATGTGTGTGTTCATCTTAAAGTGCAACAGTAGACCAACCCGATAACAAACTTGACGAGAACACTTACCCTTGAGGAAACCGGTAAAGGGCAAGTAGGAGGAAATACAACGATAATACAATTATCAAGCTTAGCATTGCTGAGCATGCACAAACAGTTATTCAGAACAGGAGTTTTTGTTCAGCACACAAGAACACAGGTTACAAGCAGTGATGCAGGCAACTGTCCTGCTTTAGCTCTCTTCTTCAGATTAAAAGAACACAAAGCCTTCTTTGTCGAGCCGGTTCAGCGGCTAGGAAGTAGCGGCTGGGGCATATGTAGTCTGGAAGAGAGTGGACAGGAGAGTTAGCAAATGGAGAAGTCAGCGATTGGCTTTAAATGTTCTAAACAACGTATGACAAACAAAGTGCATGGTATGCATGCAAATCTGCAGCTGATCCTGTAGAGGGCAAGTTAAGAGTGTGCTTGTTTCCCATTGAAATACTTTCTGAGTTGGAGTTTATTGAAAGGCAGTTGTGCTACTTTGCCTTGGTTTACTTTTTAACAGCAGTGTCAGCAGTGGTAGTCAGTAAAGTAAACGCAGCAGAGAAACTTTGAAGCTGTCTTTGTGTGACTGCTGGCAAAATCAGAGATGGCAGCTCAGCAGCATCAGTGGTCACAACATGCTTCCTTTAGGGTCCATTTTCAGACATTGAGATGGCATCTCGTTTCACTGCTATGCAGATGATAGTCAGATTTACTGTATTTACCCCTGAAGCACAGTAATAGAAACTTTTGTTGGACTTCCTTGAGGATGTTAAAGCTTGGTTGGCCTTAAATGTTTTCAATTTCAATGAGAACAAAACTGAGGTCCTGATGTTTGGACCAAGTGGTATCTATCAGCAGTGACTCTCATGTGGAGTTTAGCTCCCTGAAAACTTAGGTAAGATTAATTTTAAAGAAAATCTGGGTTTAATAATGAATAGTGATTTTAAATTAGATACACAGATAAACTCAGTAATTAAAGCTAGTTATTTCAACAGAGGCTTTTTTCTAAATTTAAACTGTGCTTATCATTTCACAATCTGGAAAGGGTTATACATGCTGTCACAGACTTGACCAAGAGCCATAGCAAGGTTTGGGGCAGCCACCCGTATATTGTTTACCTGGCTGCAAAATTGAAAAGATGATAACACTGAGGTGCACGATTCAGAGTCCAAAATAGAACTAAGGGTGATAAGAGAGGAGTGGTGGCTTTTAAAGGCCAATGCAGGAAATGACATCAGAAGGGCCAGACCCGGAATAGTCTTCATCCATAGGCTCAGACCCGGAAGTGACGTCATCTGGGTCGGAAGCAGACTTGACGTCATCAGGACCAGGTGGAATTTCCTGTGAACGGTCTGTAGAACAGTGAGAAAAAGAGTCAATGCACTCTGCTACATCCCGGTCTGGCTCGGAATTACCCTCATTCAAGCCCTTTAGCTGCATTCCATGTGCACGAGTGTGACAATGCTTTTATTACATCCTGACTTGACTACTGTTAAACACTTTATGTTGGCATCAGCCAAGCTCTTATTTCACATTTACAGTTGATCTAAAATGCTGCATTTTTTTAACAGAAACAAAAAAGCAAGAACATCATTTCCCTGTGCTGGCCTACTTGCACTGGCTGTCCATTCATTTTTGGATTTATTTTAAGATTTTATTGTTTTCTTACAGTATATAGTATTAAATGGCCTACCTCTCTAACCTTTCACAAATACATATTCCATTAAAGTCACTCAGGTCTTGCTTCTGGTGGTCCCTAAATAAGACTAAGTGTTGGGGAAATTGTGCCTTTAGAGTTGTAGCCCCCAAACTCTGAAATGGGTTACCACTTCATGCTGGGCTGGCACCTACTTTGTCTATTTTTAAATCCCTCCTTAAGGCACATTTCTATTCCTTGGGTTTTAATTAAGTATAAGAGCTGTGTTCGTCTTTTTTATTGCTTTTTTCTTTTGTACTGTATTATTCTCTGTTGTACATCACTTTGTCAGCTTTTGTTTTAACATGTGCTATATAAATAAATTTGATATTGATGTTGTATAGTCAGCATCTTTTCTACACATGTACATTGTGTACTTTCATATCAGCTGATATCTTCATTCCAATTGTAACTCCACAATTTAAAATATCTCACCACTAGAAGATAAGTCATCAATGGTAGAATGAGCTTCCCACTGTTCCCATTGCTGTCTCACTTTGCTATGTGTGACCGTCTCTTGCGTTGGAAAGGACACATTGTGAGATTTGTTACCTATGCAGAACTTGCACGTTGTCTAAGAATCCAACTGCATTTTCTTGTGGTACTTCGACCTGCAAGAAAGCTTGACTGGTGACTCAGATGTGGGCCACTGTGTATGCATAAGTTTAGCAATGGAAGAATGGGAAACTCATCCAGGCTTTGTTATCCACTCTGTGCTCCTGAGTTGTGCTCAGATGCCCTGAGAATGTTCAAGGAACTAAGTTACTTCATAAAATGAATCAATAAAATAAATAGGTATTCATTTGTAAAGTGTCAACTGTAAGAAGACAATGTGTGCAAACTACAGAAATGAAATATAAATGAAAAAAAAAATGTTCTTTTGCAACATTGCCAGAATTAGGCAGATTTACAGATATTGATTGGATTCCTCATTTTGCACGATAAACTGTAAGAAATTTCCACAACAAACGCTGATTTTCTATTTTGATGTGAAGAAGCACTGGGAAAAGCTTCACTTCTAAGGCAAAGTCTGTTTCAAATCACAGCTTAAATTCATTTGAACTATTATCAACAGTGTGCAGACGTTTTGAAAACTTAAAAACAATTTGCTTTTCTATATAGTCAGAAGTACAAGTGGGCAGTTAGGCATAATGCACAATTTGATTAATTTGAATCTTATATAAAATCCTCCTTGCTTCTTATTACAGTGTCTCCAAAAGCAGCATAATTCTGATCAAGACGACATTCTGCTGAATGTAATTCAGCTTCGCCCACCACCTGCAGCCACTAATGACTTAATGTATTAAAGATGCCGATTAACACGTGTAGCTGCATTTTTCCAAAATTACCAAAGTTCAGCAGCTCTGACTCAAAAAATGGGGTTCAACAAAAGCCTGACGTGCTGAAATGATTCCACAGACAAAATTTCTTTTTAGTTAAAATTCAAGGTAAAACAATTCACACAAAAAAGAAAATTAAAATAGCAAAAAAAGAGAAAAAGTCTTTTTAAGAAACGTTCTGTTCAAAGCTTAAATCTTGTTGCATTTCAAATCATTATTAATCACTTAACATTTCTGAACCATTTCTAAACGACGGTCAGAAAACTGTATGCCTATCCCATCTCTGAGCTGAAAATGGGTCTTACAAGTCCCTGTTTAATGGGATCTGTTCTAAACACAACTGAAACAATTATCACTCTGTATCTCAGTTATAGCAAGAAGGTTCTGTCTCTTACTAACTTATATGGGGAAAAGACTATACCATTGTCTATGACTATAGAAGAAATTTCTATTCTATTCAAATAATGCAAACATCAATTTGAGTTTAACTCAAAACTTTAACTTTCTAAAACTGGCTCTTACATTTCCGGCCCCTAATTGGCTATGCAGGAGCGGAGACAATTACTACACTTTACTTCAATATGAGCCAATTACTTTTACATTAACTATTGTTTTCAAATCACTAGCAATAACACTGCAAACAAACATTTAAAAATTTTTCTTATTTCAAACATTGGCTGTTTCTTGAAGCAGGCACAGTTTATTAACGGGTCTGTCCAGTGTGCTGGTTTTGGTCTGAACACAAACTCTTCTGACTGCACCTTTGGCATCTGGCATTGTCTTGATGACTCGACCCATTACCCAGGAATTGGGAAGTGTAGCTTTATCCACAATTAAAACAACGTCCCCTGGTTCGAAATTTCTTCTTGGTGCAAGCCATTTTTGATGTTCTTGAAGTATTGGCAAATACTCTTAAGTACATCTTTTCTAAAACAAATCAGCCATGTATTGAATTTGTTTCCAGCGTCTTCTTGGGTATTGTTCATTTTCTGAAACGAGTTCAGGTGCTATTTCAGGTTGTGTCTTCAGTAATAACAAGTGATTGGGTGTGAGTGGTTCTAAATCATTTGGGTCATCTGATGTCTTTGTAAGGGGTCTGTTATTGAGTATTTATTCCACTTCACACATCATTGTATGAAGATTTTGATCATCGAGTGTTTGTTGGTTTAGTGTTGAATTTAAGATCTTTCTTACGCTTCTGATTTGTCTTTACCACACTCCACCTTGATGAGAGCCTGTTGGTGGATTGAAAATCCGTTTGATTTCTTTCTACATCATAGCGTTGCCGATTTTTTCATGTTCCAGGTTTTTAGTAGCTTCTCGTAGCTCTCTTTCTGCTCCAACAAAATTTGTTCTATTGTCTGAGCGCATGATTTTAACTTGTCCTCTTCTACTCATAAATCAGAGTATGGCTTGGATACAAGAATCAGTGTCCAAGTTATGTGCGATCTCTATGTGCGCAGTTCTGGTTGTTAAACAAGTGAAGATTACTCCATACCTCTTGACTAGACTTCGTCCTCTTTTGACTAGAAAGGGGCCAAAATAATCGACCCCAACATTAGTGAACGGTGGTTGGTTGGGTGCTAGGCGATCTTCTGGCAAATCTGCCATTTTCTGCTCACCTGCTTTCACTTTGTATCTTCTGCATGTTGTGCACTTTGAAGTTATTTTTCTGATAGCTGAGTTTGCTTGAGGTATCCAGTATTTCTGTCGTAACTGTGCGAACACATAGTTTCACCCACAATGTCCGATTTGTTTATGAATGTGCTGCAGTATTAGAGAACCAACATGTGAATGCTTGTGAAGAATTTCAGGATGTTTAGCTTCTTCAGACATTGCAGCTTTGCAGAGTCTTCCTCCAACACTCAGTATTCCATCTTGTATCCATCAAGTTTATAGATTTGACTGTTCTTTTTTATACAAGCCTTTTTCTTTAATGCCTTTAATTCTTCTGGAAATTCTTGTTGTTGACTGAGGCAGATAAGCTCTGTTTCGGCTTTAACTAAATCATCTAGAGAAACTGGGCTTGGTTTTAAGGTCAGTTTATACCTTTTCATGTGCTTTGTGATGAGTGATTTTTGTTTTTTTGGATTACTTTTAGTCTGACTGACTTCCAGTTGAAATGTTTTTCTTTCATTTCTAAAGTGTAGCAGTATGTCTTTAAACTTGAGGAACCATGACACTGCTTTCTTCAGGCACAGTCAATCTGAAAAGTAGGTGATTAGTTTGTTGATGGGCTCAGTTGTTTCTTCTATTCTTGTCATGTTAACTGCACAAGTTTTAACTTCTGGATCATCTTCAAAGAGTTAATCGTTCAATTAATCTGGTCTTTTTGGCCACTCATGTTCTGACTTCAATAAGAAACGTGAACCATATGACCATGTGGTGCTCTTTAGAAAGTTTTCGATGCTTAGCCCCCAGGATGCTTGATCAGCCGGGTTAAGGGCAGATGTGACATACCTCCACTGTGAAGGTTGTGAATGATCTCTGATCATGGAGATTCTGTTGGCAACAAAAGTCTTGAATCGAGTGCTTTCATTTGAAATGTATTTTAGCACTGTGGTGCTGTCAGTCCAAAATGTAGATTCTTGTAAAGGCATTTGAAACTCGCCTTTTAGCATTTTGTCCATTTTAACTGCTATAACAGCTGCTGTCAGCTCCAATCTTGGAATCGTGACCTGCTTCAATGGTGCAACTCTTGACTTTCCCATCAGGAATGAACAATGCTTTTTAACCTCTTCATTGGTTAAAACAAGTTAAGTGACAGTGCCGTATCCATCTTCACTAGCATCTGCAAAATGGTGCATTTGTGCTGTCTTTATGGCTCCAAACCCTGTAGGTTTGAAGCATCTGTTCACTTTATAGTCTGTAAGTAACTTCAAATCATCCATCCATTTTTTCCATTTCTGAATGTGTTTGACTTCTACTTCTTCATCCCACCCAAATTTCTCTTTGCATAAGTCTCTTAGAATAGGCTTTGCTGGCAGTAAGGCGGGTGCTAGAAAACCAAGTGGATCATAAACTGAGCTAACAACAGACAGAATACCACGCCTTGTAGCAGGCTTGTTTTGTAACTTAATCTGAAATTTGAAACTGTCTGTTTCTATGCACCACTGGACACCCAGGGAACATTCTGTAGGAAGCAGACAGTGGCTCAAATCTAAGTCCTTTTGTTCATGAGCTCTTCTTCAGGTATGGACAATAAAACTGCTCTGTTGTTACTCACCAAATTAGTCAAATAAAATCCCCCTTTAAGGAGTAGAGCTTGGAGGTCCTTTGTCAGCTTTATTGCTTGTTCTTCTGTTGTCACTGACCTTAAACAGTCATCCACATAGAAGTTATTGAGAACTGTGTTAACAGCTTCCGCAGAAAATGTATCTCTGGCATCTTCGGCTGTTCTGCACAAAGCATAAGAAACACAACTGGGTGAAGAAGTAGCACCAAAAAGATGTACTGTCATTTTGAATTCTTCTAAGTCTTTACTTAGATTACCTTCAGGCCCCCATAGAAAACGTAAAAGATCAGTGTCTTTATCTGGTACTTTAACTTGGCAGAACATTGACTTAATGTCTGCCATTAGTGCTACTGGCTCCTTTCAGAACCTTTCTGAATTAGTGTGTTAGTTAGGTCAGGGCCTTTTAATAATTGTTCATTAAGTGAAATCCCCTGGTAGGTGGCAGTGCAGTCAAACACCACTCAAATCTTGTTCTTCTTTGGATGATACACACCATGATGTGGGATGTACCACCCTGCCTTCATTGCAATTCAGGTTTTCTTTGGGTACCTTTACAGTGTAACCCTTGTCAATAATGTCTTTCATGATGGCTTTATAGTCTTCGGAAACCTGAATTTTTGCTCAGTTTTCTTTTGAGTCCAATAGCACACTGTTCAGCAATACAGCGGTTATTCTGCATTTTAAGTGTTTCATCCTTCAAAGGCAAATTTAAACAATAGTGGCCACCTACCAGTCTTGCAGATTCTGAGACTATGCGCATGAACTTGATATCTTCCTGCGACATTTCCTCTTTTCTCTTCACAGCTGCGCTCTAGAAAATCTGTGTTGTACTGTTGCAGCAACATATCTTCAATTTCTGTTATTGACACACGATTGATTGAATGTTTGGACAGCTTACCACTTTGTTTTGCGAGGTCATCTATCTCTTTGCATGGTCCACCAACCACCCATCCAAGTGCAGTCTTCATAGCATGAGGTCCACCTCCTTGGCTAGGTATGATTCGCGACTGCTTCTGGGACCCAGACCTACCCAGACTTCTGGGTAGTTAATTCCTATCAAAACATCAACTTCAGAGTCAATATGAGATAGATGTACCTTGTTAATATGCCCACTTATCGATATCTTCTTGCAATGGAATACTTTCTCTGTTCACTGGAATGGAGACCTGTGTAAAGACCTTTGGCAAATCAATATATTTATCATCATTGAGACCACAGACTTGTAAATCTGGTAAGACAGAACATTGGGTTAGCATCTTTGAATCATCATCATAATTACTCATAGTTTTGAGGAATACTTGTGTTCTTCTCCCGTGAATGTTTAATTGTCTCTGGAGCTTTTCAGTGCAAATTGTTACTGTACTGCCGAGGTCTATAAAGGCGTATGTTTCTACATACCTTTCACTCTTCTTAGATTTGACCTTAACATGTGTGACATGCAGTGCACACTCTTCACAGGCTCCAGGCACAAGTTCCAGTCTTAGCTTCCCCTTCAGTAGATGTTTCCACACTGGCTAAAGCCATAAGTTTCGCTCCAACCTCATTTTTGAAATGCAGGATTTCTGGGTGCTGAAAAGAACATGTCTGACATTTCCTTCTTTCTTTACAGTTCTTACCAAGATGCCCCTGTTTGAGACAGCGAAAGCATAAACCTTTAGTTTTGAAAAAGTCAATTCTTTCTTTATGTGGCAGTTCTTTGATTTTACTACACTCAGCAAGAGTATGCTGGCCATTGCAGAATACACAAGGCTTTTCAAATGCACATGTATTACTAACAGTCTTTTTGACCCAGGTTTCTTGAGTCCCCTTTTCAGCTGCATCAGAAACACTTGTAGTGAAAATATCTCCTGATCTCTGACCATACTTAAGAGGAGACCTACCCTTGTCGGTCTTTTCCTTTTTCTCTGTGCTGCCATAAATAGGATGCTGTTTATGTAAAAAGGTAGTTAAATCGTGAATGTCTATCTCTCTATCTTCTTCTTTTTCAATTTCATAAGCTATGTTTCCCCACAAAGTTTGTAACATACGTGGGGGCTTTGAGAGTATAGTATGGATATTTTCCTTGCTATTAAATACTCTCTATTCTATTTCTTGCTTTGGTCATGGAGTCCATACAGTTATCAAGAATGGTTGAATAGTATCTGAAGGCCTCTCCATCATTTTGTTTTATTTAAGGACACTTCAATGCTTTACTTATGTACGTATCTACTGCAAACACTTGGTTGCCATAGTAACTTTCAAGCTGCTTTCTAGGTTTTTCATAACCTTGATCTGATGGCAATCTTGCACAACCATTAATCATTTCTTGAGCTGATCCTCTTGTATATTGAATCAAGTAATCTAATTTATCTTGTGGGTCTGCTAATATGTCACCTACAGCGTGATCAAAGGCTCTGATGAAATTTGCATAAGCCAGTAGGTCACCTGAAAATAAAGGGACCTGTCTGTGTGGTACTTCACCACGCGGCGCAGGAGGTGGTGGAGCAGTAGGTATCTTTTGTTGGATTAACGATTTAGCATTTCAGTGATTGCTTACTCAGCTTGATTCTTCTGATATTCGGCTTGATTTCGTATTAATACATCTAGTATATCATATCAGTTGTGGATTGTTCCTGCCTTTCCACTTTAACTTTAAGTTCATGTAGCATTTGTAGGATACTATCAAGTTCCGTCCGTTCAAGTGTGACTGTCGAAGAAGATGATGATGCACTTTTCAGGGCTAAAGAGTCACATTTAATATCAAGAGCGTGCTTTAACTGAAGAGATGCCTTTCGTGTTTTTGACTTTGTGCGATCCCGTTCTTGCAATTGCATCTCTTCGAATTGATTAACTGTTCATCAGATGTGTGTGTTAAATGGCTATTTGTATCTTTCAACCATACCGCTGTAGCGTCGATAAATTTGTTCCATTTCTTAGAGCTTTCTGCGAAAGTCGTTTTCTGTTTCTTAATCGCACCTTCTTTACTTAGTGCTGATAGTAGCCTTTTATTCAGCTCCTGAATTTGACTGTGCGTCTCACGAAAGATTTCAAGCTTTTGCGCTGCTTCTAAAAGATTTTCTTTAGTAATCTTTAAGGCTTTCAATTTCAGTCATAAGCACAGAAAGCTGATCTTTCCTCCGGCTTATGAGACCTTTAAGATCTCCAATTATATTCTCAAAGACTTCACTTGAGCTATGCTTAGATGTTGCCATGACAGCAGCTTGAATAACTGACAGCGTGTTTCCTGACAACAACAAACGTCACAGTCGAACACTCTGACAAAAGACGACTTCCTTACAGAGAGGCTTCCATGACTCAGGCAAAGCACAACCGATCATCCACAATGTCTTTTATAATATCACAGTCTCTTAAATCTTCTCACGTTATAGCAAGAAGGTTCTATCTCTTACTAACTTATAGGGGGAAAAGACTATACCATTGTCTATGACTATGGAAGAAATTTATATTCTATTCAAATTAAGCGAACGTTGATATGAGTTTAACTCAAAATATAACTTTCTAAAATTGGCTCTTACAACACGTACTTTAACATTTCTTTTGAAGAATGCAGTTTCCCTCTTAGCATTTTGAATTCCTCTGGGTTACTTTTGATTCCTTTCGTTTTGATTCTGTTAGTCTACAGCCAAATAAAACAGATATTCATCTGCTGAGGGTTCTTTTTTGGGAATTTAAGGTTACCTTAGTTTACCGGTTATCGGCCATTCTTTTTATAAGTCTCTACTCTAAAACTGCACATCTGCCTTAAAGCCATTTGAAAATGATCCACAGTGAGATTTGTTAGATAGTATTTGGCAGAAGAACTGACTATGAGCAGCAGGAGCAACAGAGTTGGCAAGAGTCTCTTTCTTAAGGCAAAATGTGTCCAAATAGTCAATAATGAAGAAAAGTATTGGCAAAACAAAGCAATTACTAATTACTTGAATATTTATGTTCTGCACACCGTAGAGGATTTATTGGAACAGCTAGAGCCTGACATAAAAAACATGGATAAAAACACAAACTACACTAACTAGGGAAACAAATGTCTGGGAGTTTTGCTGTCTCCATGGCATACATCATGTGTTGCCAGATAAGCATCAAGAAAATTATTTTTAATGTAATAAATGTCGGCTGGCATGTTTGTCTCCAAGTTTGTTTATTGTCTAATATAGTCAAAACTGGATTTTTATCGAACAAGTTAATAACATTTCAGGAAGCAAAAATATTGTGATTCTGCAAGGTGAGGTGCAACGTAAACAGGAAGCTCACAATGGCAAGAAATAATGGACTAGGAGATAAAAGCGCAAGACTGAAATAGGCAAGGTCAAAACTGGAAGATGATAGCTACTAAATTATTAATACCCAATATGAAAACCAAGTCAAAAGGAGAAACAAACTAAAATACAAAGAAAATGTTTAAAAATGTAGCCACAATATTTGAGAATACTCTGGCGTATAAGTCATCATTAATGACATCCCACAGCCTGTGTCTGGCCCCTGTTGCTCTACAAGAGACCGATTCACACACTTCTTCTTCAAGATCGCTGGTCTGGCACACACTTTATGTCATTCCTAGACCCAGGTTCTGCAACCTTTTTCAATGAACTTTTTGCATGAACCACGTCTTCTTCTTCATGATCAGTCTTCTCCAAGAAGCTCGGTTCTGCACATCCTTGCCAGTCAAGCCGTTTTCCTTCAGAGCTTCATTTACTTTATCCTTTCACCTCCACTTTGGGCTCCCTCACTTTCTCTTCCCCTGTACTTTCATTCCCATCACTCTTTTATCCCATGTATTTATTGTATCTCCTCATCACCTGTCCATACCACTTCCTTTTATATGAACCAAGTATGGGTGATTATTCTTGTATGTAATATTTAACAGCATTGCTTAATATTTATTGTACTGTTAGTTAGATTCCTTTCCTGCTTCTATTAATGTTTTTTTCTTTTTGAGCAGAGTAATATTTTAAGATTTCTGTGGCAAGTAAAACATGAGGGAGGTAAAGTGGTGTAGAGGTCAAATGTGGTACCTCATAACTTTTGAAGACTGGGTTTCAATCCTGGTCACCATGTTTCTGTGTGGAGTTTGCACATTCTTCTTATGCACTTGTGCATTTTCTCATCTCCGAGAGGTGTAGGGTTAGGCTGATCAGCTTAGTTAGCCCAAAGTATATTTGTTTAAATATGATCTGGCATCCCATCCAAGGTTGGTACATGTCTCAAACCTTAAACTCTATATGAACCACTATGAACTGGATCAAGCAAGTTCAGACAATGGAGGCATCACAACCAATGTACTACAGAAAACAGATTGAATTTGAATTAAAAAATTTTATACTTGTTTAAATCATGGCCAAATTGATATAATGTAACCGTGCATTGTATTAGTTAATTGGAGTTAATTAGTCATTTTGCTGGTCTTCATCTCGTGCAGAGTGCTGCTGCCAGGCTTCTAACAGGCACATAAAAACAACATCACATCACACCAGTCTTAGCTTCTCTTCACTGGCATCCTATTCGCTACAGGATTGAGTTTAAAGTTTTACTGTTTGTTTTTAAGTCCCTGAATGGTTTAGCCCCCTTTTATATTACTGACCAATTACACCTTAACTCTCCTTCGTTACCACTGAGGTCATCTGACCAGAAGTTATTGGCCGTGCTGAGTTCTAGACTTAACCTTAGAGGGGACCATGCTTTTGCAGTAGCTGCCCCTAAACAACCAGTCTACCTTTTTATTTTAGGTGAGCACCAACTTTGGTCACTTTTAAATTCAGTCTGAAAGCTAATCAGTCTGAAAGCTAATCTTTTTGACTTAGCTTTTTAAACTTGTATGTGAGTATTTATGGTCGGGTGGTGGAAGGACAGGCTGGAAACAGTCGGAATATTGGGACGGCTACTGGGTTGTCCCTTTTAATCATCACAAGATGAAACAAACAAAATAAAGAAATAATGAAAAACTGTGCCAATGCGCTTTTCCCGATCATGGATTCCTCCTTCTAAAGGACTTTCAAAAGTCACATGCCCCACCGTGCGGCTCATTTGGGTCTTCTGGCAAAAAACACCTGTTTCATAGTTGGCACTTCTTTTAAAGTCAGTGGTAGCCCCCCTCTCATCTCAGCGGGTTATTGCATACCTTTCCCTGGCCCTTAGAGGAGTCCTCCAACACCCATGTGTGAGTGAATATATATATGTATTATCAATACCAAACTCTAGGACAGTTTTACTTTTAAACAAAAGTTGCTAAAGAATAAACAAATGATTTTATTGCTCTGTTACAGCCACAAAGCACATTTAAATATTTATTCATAATATTGATGCAGTAGTTGTTTATAAATTCCACTCAAGAAATCCCAAATAAGCACCGGAATACAAGCTCTCTCCCAGTCTGCAGCGATCCATCACTGCCCCTCACAAAGCTGCCTTTTATAAAGTTTGCATTATTAATCAAGTGGGAACACTTCAGATTAGGAGAAAAATTATGAGAGGCTGCTGTTCAATGACTCAGTGTTAAAGTGGGAACAGCACATGCCAGCCATGCAGAAGGCCTGCTCAAACAGCTACAATATAGCTTATTTATTTCTATACCTACAAGTTCATCTTCATTCTGCTGTGCCAGTACTTTCCAAACAGGTAATTTTATTCCAACTATTCGTGCCATCCTTATGGTGCACAGAATACAAATGCAATACTGCTCGTATGTTTGACCTGGCAGTATCTATTCTTGGTATCAAGTACAAAAATGAATTGAATGTTGGATGTTAAATAATGGGCATCTGATTGTACAAGTACAGTTTATGAATATTGTAATAGATGGCAGGAAAAAAATTAGGCTTGCTAGCAGCAATGCATGGCACATGTTATGGGTAGAGTTAAAGAAAGCTCTGTTAAAGAGAGAGAAAAAGACCGTGCCAGGAATAAGCTGCATTATCTTCCAAGGGTAGAAAACAGAATTCTTTATATGCCTTAATATGCCTATACTGGGCATCCTAGAAGACAGGAAAGCTAGTGATCCATCAAGCTTAAGTAAGTTGCAGCCAGAGAGAGTAAATATCTCCTGGCTCATAGAGGGCACCACACAGTCCCAAGGATGGCATAAAGTGTCTTGGTTGTGTTTTTAGAAGGGCAGACAGCTGCAGGGGTTCTCCATAGAAATTACCATTTATGGACAATGGACAGCTCAGGCATGCAGAGATACTTGAAATTGGACATGTATTATGCCCCAGGATAATTGTGAACAAATTGTCCATGAAAGGGAACCCAACATATGTGGTCACAATGAGTAGTGAAGGGTATAAGGAACACAATCAGAAATGAGTGAAAAAATAAAATCAAAGCTATGATAAGAGGTCTGTGGAAAATAAATAAATAAATGGGATGTGCAGGATCCGATTGGGTGCGAGTACATGTTGCTCCAGAGTTGATTGGGGTGCTTGGCTGATCACTCACTCACGCACAAGTGTGAGAGGATCAAGCAGGGACCTCATTCACAGCTCGGGAGAAGCAGAGTATCACACCTGCACCCAATCAGGGAGGATATATGAGGTGCCTGCACAACAGAAAAGGGAGGAACAAGAACAGAAAAAGAACAAGGATGAGGAATGGTGGTTAATGAATGCAGAGAGCAGGGTAGGAATGGGGTGGAGGTGGGTGCATTTGTGAGGGGAAGCATGCAGACAGGAGAGTGAGCCCAAGAAGCTCAGCTCCTGCTGAGCATTAATGGAGAGTACCATGAAAGTCTGGTGGACTGTGGTGTTGGGGGAGCAAGGGGTAAAGCTTGGCACAGCTCCCTGTGAACACTGATGGGGTGGCAATAGGGGTCCAAGTTGGATTACCGGTTGTCTGCACCTGCTAGTGGACGTTTCCTCGTACTGAGGAATCTGAAACACCATGGTGTTAAAAGAAAATGTGTTGTCCCTTGATTTCAACCTGGTTTTTATTGGAATATATTTATTTGGATTTTAACCTTCACGTTCAATGGTTTATTTATTTATGGAAGAATTTTATTCTCTGCGCTGTTTGATCACTTTCTGTTTGGTTTTAAATAAAAGCCCTGTACACTTTTTCATCGAATCCTTGATGAATATATGTGTCCTCATTTGCCTGGCTCATCTCAGTCAATGACTATTGAAGGTTGCGGGTGGAAAAGGCTCCCGGAAACAGCCCGGGTGGGTGGAGTCGACCTGAATCGTCACGAAAGGTCAAAGCCAGAAACAAGCCATAACCAAAATATTGATTTTACTGTGAGACTCTACTTGAATAACAAAGTAAATAATTACTAAGGATTGCGCAAATGTAGAATCCGCCGTGGCATAAAGTGATGCACAATCAGTGCCAAATTATACTATCATGTACTGCGATGTCAGAAGCATGACAAATGTGATCACGAGTCCAAATATGTAAATAAGATACATTGGTTTTAAAAATTAATTTCTTATTGTCAAACTAATCATGAAACTAACTTTGAAAATTAAAGGTTCATGCATAAATAACATGAAACAATCAAAAATATATGTATAACCTGGTGTCTTTGTAGTGCCACCCATCTTTGTAAAAGTGATTTTGGGACTTGGCCAAATGTGACCCTAGGGCTACGTTTTGACCAGAGCTTCAGTGAAAATGAGAACGTCATTCGCTGAAAGAGAAGGGCTAAAGTGCACATACACTAACCTTTCAACAGCTTGGAATCACCCAGATATTTTCATGTTTTTGATAGAAATTGATACTGAAGGACACTAAAGGAATGGCTGCTGAGAGGGGGGGCTTTGCATCCAGATGTGAATAATAAATTAAAAATCAGTCATTTCAAGCAGTAATTGCCATAATAAACTCTAGTCATGCCTTAGTTATATTTATAAATCATTTTAATGGTATCTTGATAATAAGAGGTATCAGTTTCTTTCAAAAACAGTAAACTTTCTTGGAGATTCCAAGCCTTTGAATGGTGGTTTAAGTGCGTATGTGTACAGTCCCTGCTGCTTCCTAATTGTCACATATGAGCCCTGAACATGCGGTACAGTGTTGTCACTACGTTTCATTCTTTGGTCTTTCTCAATATTTACTACAAGGACTCTTTATTAGTACAGGTAAAATTCTGTTACAACGAATATGTTTACAACAAAATTTTCATTACAACGAAGTATTTTTATGGTCCTGACAGTTTCCCCATATGACATGAGTCTATAGAAAGCTCGTTACTATGAAGTACATTCAGCATATACTTTCATTAGAGCAAAGTTCCCAAAAGAACCTTGAAATGTTTGAATGAATCATCCACAGAGCAGTTTTTTTGTATTGTTTTTTGCTGTTTTTGTTTTCTGTGGTTTTCAGTGATACCTTTTCCTTATTGCTCATCAAGATTTGAAAAACATCCATTGGAATTTAACTCGTTGTCACCCTCCTATAGAAACAGCAGAAGCAAAAAAATGATAACAGTTCATATTAGAAAAAAACCTTTACATTTTTGCAGCTCTCGATTGCGGCAAAAAGAAAAAAAAGAGATGCCAGTGAATTCGGAATTTAGCCATCGACACTGTCAGCTTTCTTGAAAGACCAAGCAAAAAAAGAAGAAAAATCTTTGGTTGCAAATGTATGTGAACTGCTGTATTTGAAGACGTCGAAAAAGCCATTTTTATGTGGTTCAGTGATGCTCGTTCAAGAAACATTCCTATTAATGCGGCACTCATTCAAGAAAATGTGAGGTTTCTAAACTCACTTGGGTCCTCCCACAACTGGACAACACGCCGAAGAGTGTCCGAAGTGCGATCACTGCTTCTGTGGAAGACTGTTTATATGTGCCGGGGCAACAGCAGGCTCACAGCTCTGCTGCGTCTCTCCACCAAAGCAAACTCGATGGGTGATGCAAAGAACATTGTAAAGGCAGTGAATAGGATTACTTGGCCATTAACTTAGCCACAACCCTGCCTGACTGCTGTGCCTGTGTATAGGAGAGTGGCAAATCACGCTACAGTAAATAACCGTGCTGTTCCTTTTTCTAGCTGAATAAAGCTGGTTTTGCTAAAGTACTGAGACTCAGCTTCGTGTTTTGGGGTATAAGACAAGGACTTATAGCATGACCCTGATCTTTTAGGATTTGCTTCTGTAGCGCCTCACTGCAGCACTGTGAGCATGCTGTTGCCCTGCCCAGGCAATGGACAAATAATCTTCCACAGACGCTGCAATCGTGCTTCGGGACGCAGTTCAGCGTGATGTTCCCGTTGGGTGGAGGGGATCCCAAAAGAGTTCAGAAACCTCACAATATGAAGAAGAAAAGGAGGATTTGGCTCCTGATATTTAATTGTGCTGCCCTCAACATGCTTCCACATTAAGATAATGTTTGCGTTGAATTCCTTCCACCCAATTTCACAGCAGCGCTTCAGCCATTGGATTTGGGCATCATTTGCACCCTGAAAGTGTATTATCGCAAGGAAATGTGGAGAAAAATTCTCATCAGCATAACGTAGACAGGAGAAGATTAAAATTAACATGAAAGAAGATATTGAAATGATTGTAGATACCTGGATGCAAGGTAAAGAAAGCACTATAGCTACAAACACAGAATCTCATTACAATGAAATTTTCATTACAACAAAATATTTTTTAGGTCCCTGGAAGTTCATTATAACGGAACTTTACTTGTAATTATTTTTGTTGCAAAACTATGTTTGGAATGTCTTTTGGGAAAGGCAATTGCTTACCAAGTGACGACTACAAGGTTGGTGTGCTGTGGTGAAGAGAGTAATGAAAGTAATCATTGTAAATATAATAGGTGGAAGGGGAAGGTTTCCTATTTTGTCTTAACCTTACCCCTTGATTATTTGAAAACAATTAAAATGCATCAAACTTATTAATATAGTAACCCAATAGTTGCTTTACAATGGAAACAGTGCAACACCCTCCAATAGCCCGTTGTTTGGGGCCTCAAGGCACACCTCTAAAATAATAAAAATGTAATTAAAATAAGAAAAATATCTTCACTTTTTTACTCGGACTCGCATAGCCTTCTCTCTCTAATTCTGAATTCTCATTCTCTCCTTCTACTTCTTCTTCCCAGCTCCTTTTTCCTCCTCTCTCCTCCCTTTGTGTGCACCTTCTTCTCCTCAACACAGTGTTTAAGCAAGTCAGAATCCCTTCTAAGAGATGTGTGCTTCCCTAACAAACAGCAGATAGTGAACAGCTTTACAAGATTACAAGATGTTATAGTAAGATTCATTTTTTTAAAAAAATTAAGTTTTTATGAATAGAGGGAGTTCCAAAATGTTAAGAGGTGTTTGAAAATGATTTGTGTCATTATATTGAGGTTTTGTAATGGCGGCCACATATTCCCCCTTGTTGTGTGTGTTCTCTGTGAAATAAATATTAATTTTCAGTAAAGCTTTCAAATTAATCTCTGTATGCAAACATCTTACAAGTATCTCTGTCTCTTACTATATATGGATATTTGAGTTTAAAAGAGAATAGTGATGTTGAAATGCTATTTAACAACAGTAATGCAAGAGATTTATTACAGGAACATGGCATTGCTTTCCATAATTTATATCTGCCATCAAATCATCATGGAAATGTTGACATAAACTGCAGCATTTGTCTTTGTAGAAGTACAATTATGCCGAGAAGCTTATTTTTCTTTCCACCACTGTAAATTTATGTGTACTATAATGACAATTGTTTATAAATGACTGTTCAGTGACCTCCCGAGTCTTTACTTAATTGTCATATTCTCACTTGCATCAAAGTATCTATTCCATTTTATAATATATTGTATGTCAAACCAAACTACGCTATATGGTTGCGAGACATGGACGTTATCCAGTGACCTGAGACGAAGACTGGATTCCTTTGGTACTGTGTCTCTCTGGAAAATCCTTGGATACCGTTGGTTTGACTTTGTGTCGAATGAGTGGTTGCTCATGGAGTCCCGAATGAGGCACATTACCTGCATTACCTGTAACTGTCAGCGTCAGTTACGGCACTACAGCCATGTGGCTCATTTCCCCAAGGGTGATCCTCATTGTTGGGGACCCGAGTGGCTGGACCAGGTCAAGGTGTCGCCCATGTAACATTTGACTCCGGCAGATAGAGGGTAATTTCCGGGGGGGTGGGAGTGGACCGCGTGTCTGCCTGGAGGGTTGCCAACTGGAATCCCGAGTTGTTTCGTCGTGTAGTGGGTGTGGCAACGCACTGTACCAGGGCATGCTTCCCAACTTGACTTGACTTGTATGTAAAAGAAGTAGGGGATTCAGGGCACGGTCTGTAGGTGGGTAAAAAGGTGTCTCAGACACAAGGAGCAAAGGGTAATGATTAGTGGGGCTTTTTCAGAATTAGGTGGTGTTAAAAGTGGTGTCCCTCACGGCTCAGTGCTTAGGCCTCTGCTCTTTTAAATAAACATAAGCGATCTGGACAAGAATATAATCAGTAGGTCTGCAGATCATACCAAACAAGGTGGAAGAGCAGAAAATGAAGAATCGGGTAAAATATTACAGAGGGACTTAGAGAGCATACAGGCTTGGGCAGATTTATGTCAGATGAAGTTTAATTAAATAAGTGTATTATAAAGGTGTTACATGTCTACATTGACTGACTGACTATCAACGGACCATCATTTATAGACTTCTACATTTAAGGACTCTGTTTCTCTTAATTATATATCTATCTTATGTAAGTGTGCATTATTTATTTACAGTGGTGTGAAAAACTATTTGCCCCCTTCCTGATTTCTTATTCTTTTGCATGTTTGTCACACAAAATGTTTCTGATCATCAAACACATTTAACCATTAGTCAAATATAACACAAGTAAACACAAAATGCAGTTTTTAAATGATGTTTTTTATTATTTAGGGAGAAAAAAAATCCAAACCTACATGGCCCTGTGTGAAAAGTAATTGCCCCTTGTTAAAAATAACCTAACTGTGGTGTATCACACCCGAGTTCAATTTCCGTAGCCACCCCCAGGCCTGATTACTGCCACACTTGTTTCAATCAAGAAATCACTTAAATAAGAGCTGCCTGACACAGAGAAGTAGACCAAAAGCATCTCAAAAGCTAGACATCATGCCAAGATCCAAAGAAATTCAGGAACAAATGAGAACAGAAGTAATTGAGATCTATCAGTCTGGTAAAGGTTATAAAGCCATTTCTAAAGCTTTGGGACTCCAGCGAACCACAGTGAGAGCCATTATCCACAAATGGCAAAAACATGGAACAGTGGTGAACCTTCCCAGGAGTGGCCGGCCGACCAAAATTACCCCAAGAGCGCAGAGACGACTCATCCGAGAGGTCACAAAAGACCCCAGGACAACGTCTAAAGAACTGCAGGCCTCACTTGCCTCAATTAAGGTCAGTGTTCACGACTCCACCATAAGAAAGAGAATGTGGAAAAAACGGCCTGCATGGCAGATTTCCAAGATGCAAACCACTGTTAAGCAAAAAGAACATTATGGCTCGTCTCAATTTTGCTAAGAAACATCTCAATGATTGCCAAGACTTTTGGGAAAATACCTTGTGGACTGATGAGACAAACGTTGAACTTTTGGAAGGCAAATGTCCCGTTACATCTGGCATAAAAGGAACACAGCATTTCAGAAAAAGAACATCATACCAACAGTAAAATATGGTGGTGGTAGTGTGATGGTCTGGGGTTGTTTTGCTGCTTCAGGACCTGGAAGGCTTGCTGTGATAGATGGAACCATGAATTCTACTGTCTACCAAAAAATCCTGAAGGAGAATGTCCGGCCATCTGTTTGTCAACTCAAGCTGAAGCGATCTTGGGTGCTGCAACAGGACAATGACCCAAAACACACCAGCAAATCCACCTCTGAATGGCTGAAGAAAAACAAAATGAAGACTTTGGAGTGGCCTAGTCAAAGTCCTGACCTGAATCCAATTGAGATGCTATGGCATGACCTTAAAAAGGCGGTTCATGCTAGAAAACCCTCAAATAAAGCTGAATTACAACAATTCTACAAAGATGAGTGGGCCAAAATTCCTCCAGAGTGCTGTAAAAGACTCATTGCAAGTTATCGCAAACGCTTGATTGCAGTTATTGCTGCTAAGGGTGGCCCAACCAGTTATTAGGTTCAGAGGGGCAATTACTTTTTCACACAGGGCCATGTAGGTTTGTTTTTTTTTCTCCCTAAATAATAAAAACCATCATTTAAAAACTGCATTTTGTGTTTACTTGTGTTATATTTGACTAATGGTTAAATGTGTTTGATGATCAGAAACATTTTGTTTGACAAACATGCAAAAGAATAAGAAATCAGGAAGGGGGCAAATAGTTTTTCACACCACTGTATCTATAATATGTATTAAAGTATTATTCTTATCTAGTTTAAATTTGCTTTTCTTTGCATGTAACTTCTTTGACACCTTGTAAAGCACTTTGAATTATATTGTTTGCCTGAAAATGTGCAATAGAAATAAATGTTTCTGTTGTTGTAATGTTTGGACAAGAGACACATAGGTGTCCTGCACAATTCTTCTTGTGTTCTTTTATATTAACTGCACACTTCTTTCTTCATTTCAGCATTTTGGTTTACTTTTTGCTGGACAATTTCAGCCTATGATATTTCTTGTTTCTGTGTCCAGCAATAGTCAGCCAGTGTTGATGGGTTCCACTTGCCCCAATACTGCTTTTCCATCTTTGCATTGTTTCACGATGTTCGTCCAGGTCTTTGTGCAGAAAATCCATCCATCCATCCATTATCCAACCCACCATATCCCAACTACAGGGTCATGGGGGTCAGCCAACACAGGGCGCAAGGCAGGAAACAAACCCCAGGCAGGGTGCCAGCCCATTGCAGTGTGCAGAAAATGCCCTCCTTAATCTTGGAATCAGTTAATTCAGGGGAAACCTCTGCCTCAAATATCGAAATCCTTCACCCTCGTTGTTCATCGCTTTTACTAAAACTTCCATCAGTCCAACTTTTATATGAAAAGGAGGCAAAAATATGTTTTGGTCGACAAGTGGTTTATATCATACACTTCTCTGGAAACCAAATGCTCACAGAGCAGCCAGGTCTTTTTAACTCAAAGAGACTCTTTAAAATGGCTGCCCAATTTTTAAATGAAACAACAGTACTTGGTATATCCGAGCTGCATTCCCAGTAGCAGTGCCACTAACTTTAGATCACCACAGAAGTTCCAGTTGCAGTTGCTGTATTGTATTTGTCTAGGAAACAGAAATAGTTGTTTTTTCAATAAAACAGTACAGGACAGGAAAATGTAAAGGTGATTTTTGTGATCAGCAGACTAAAACTCTAAGTTTCACCCAGGAAGGAA
Organism: Polypterus senegalus; assembly: GCF_016835505.1. NCBI lineage: Eukaryota > Metazoa > Chordata > Cladistia > Polypteriformes > Polypteridae > Polypterus > Polypterus senegalus. Next base: position 196,588,980 of record NC_053157.1, on the reverse strand, counting down.
TATCTTCATTTGTCCAGTGTAATGTTTCTCTTTTCTACTTTCTGTCAGTCTAGTAAAAAGCCTAAGAGCCAAACTTCTTCTCATGAATCACCAACATCATGGCTAGACACCTATCCCATTAGCTTATCAGATAACCAATTCAGCAACCCAGGAATTAAAAGTATTATCATTTCACCTTGAGTCACTAGCATTGTCCTTAATAGATTTGCTCCATTGTTTTAAATACAGTCAATAATTTGTACCCACAGCCTTCTGCTCTGAGCCATCAAAGCTATTAAATTGTTTTGAGAAAAGCTGTATAGATTAATACAACAATGATCACAGATTTACTTTATCTCTAACAGCTTTTGCCAATTCTGGGGTATTCCTTGGAACAAATTTATAATGAAAAACAAACAACCTTTGGTTTATCAGAGCCAGATAAAGTGGCTTGCAATTTAAATATTCATCTACACTGATTAAAAATACTCATCTAGCTATTTAGGGAGCATTCTTGATGTGGGATTTTAGGAGGTACTGCAGCCCCATCATGCTAAAATTCTACTACTACCAATACTCAATCCACCCCAAGTTAACAATTGCAGGCCTGTCTCTCTCCTTTCCTTTATTTCCAAAACTCTTGAACGTGCTTTTTCTAACCAGGTCTTTTCATTTCTTGAGCAGAATGGATTGGTCGATACCACCAGTCTGCCTTTAAGAGGAGCCACTCAACTGAGATGGTTCTACTTACTATGGTCCACCAGCTACAACTTGCTAGAGCTACTGATATGTCATCAGTCTTGATCCAGTAAGATCTCTCTTCTGACTTTGACACAGTCAACCACAGCAGCATTCTTGCCTCTTGCCACTCTCTCTGACATTGGCATCACTGGACATACTCTCCGATGGTTTGAGTCCTACATCCCAGGCAGATCCTACAGTGTGTCCTGGTGAAGAGAGTTGTCAAAGGCACACCAGACTTGCACGTGTACCCCAAAGATTGGTGCTGTGTCCTCTACTTTTCTCTCTGTACACCACCTCACTGGTCTCCATCATTCAATCCCCTGGGTTCTCTTATCAGTGCTATGCTGACGATACACAGCTATGCCTGTCATTTCCTGCAGAGGACAGCATGGTTTCAGCTAGAGTCTCTGCTTGTCTTACTGATATCAGAACCTGGATGAAACACCATCATCTACAGCTCAACCTGGCAAAAACAGAACTTCTTGTGATCTCAGCCAGCCAGTCTTTTCAACTTACCCTCTGTGTACAGCTTGGCTCACTGTCACTATCACCTGTCAAGGCAGTGGGCAGGCTTGGGGTGGTGATTGATAAGCAGCTATCCTTTTCTGACCACATTCTTACTGTTTCTTGTTCATGCAGGTTCATGCTGTACAACATCTGCAAGATCAGACCTTATCTTACAGAGTATGCAGCACAACTTCTGGTCCAGGCTCTGGTCTTGTCACGTCTGGACTACTGCAACTTGCTTCTGGCAGGAATACCCACAAACCGCTGCAGATGATCCAGAAAGCAGTGGCCTGTCTTGTGTTTAACCAGCTGAGATGGGCAAATGTCACCCTATAGCAGTACACATTAAGTTCAAATTGCTGATGCTTGCCTACAGTGTAGTCAATGGGTTAGCACCTGAGTATATGGAGACACTGGTGAAGTGCTATGCTACTTCACACCCACTCAGGTCTGCCTGGGAACAGTGTCTGGTTGATGCTGCCTCTGTGTGGTATCACATCTCAATCCAGACTCTTTTCCTTTGTAGTTCCTAGTTAGTGGAAGAGCTGCCCACCTCCATCCATACTGCTGACTCCCTCAATGTATTGAAGACCGATTGAAGACCCATGTATTATGTAAATATCTGTATAATTGATTGTAGGAAAAAAAACTTTGCTCTGCATGCTGGATAACAATTAACTCGTAAAGAACTCATAAGAGTATATTGATTTGAAATAATATTTGTAAATTATAATATTCTTGTATGATACATGATCGATTCATCTAGGCTGAGAAATTTCTCAAATTTTGCATCCAATTTTGAATGCCCTTACAACATGAGATTATACATTTACCCACCACTCTACGTAAGGTAGTTAAAGCAAGCTGTATTCTTGCAAATCAGCACATGCATAAAAATCTTTGCCTCAATTGTGGACAAACATGCATATGTAAATCTCAAACGATATTACAATATCAACCTACAGATGGTCTATCGGTACAAATTGTATTATAGAAGCCAGGATATTACCTTGAAGATAAGTAGGGCTAGATGGATGATTGATAAAAAATGTCATACAAGTACATATAGCTCTGCATTCCTTGAAACCCTGGAACATTTGCTGGCCAAGAAAGTTCAAAGAGGCTGGCGGAGACTCCTGGGGCTTTAGATGAATAGAGCCTCACAGAAGAAAAAGAGGGGGGGATCATTGAGAAATGCACAGCACACAATTCTAGAAGATGACTGGGAACAGTGGAAGAGTACACGCAACTTCAGTAACTTCAGTGCAAGAACAGCCATGTCTAGTTGTCAGTAGCTGTTACTTTACAAGGCATTTCCCAGGTGCCATAACAGTGGGAAGATGATTCTTCTAGAAAGTATGGCTGTGGATCGTTCATTGTTAAATAAACATACCTGTTTTCGGTCTAAATTCTCTTTCAGTTTGTGTCTCTCTGTCCTTCCATCTTGGTGTTTGTTACACAACATCACTTTATTTATGATTTTGCAAAATGGAAACAATCAGGTCCCACTTAACATAATATCCTACCTTACTATGGTTTCCTTCTTCTTATTGTCCTTCTTCTACTTTGATAGTTATTATTATTATTATTATTATTATTATTATTATTATTATCTTTGTGGTGAAACCTCAGCGTTAGCATCAGAAAACTACAAAACATCACCATGAGTGTTAATTTGCAGTAATGGGTACCATAACATTGTGACATCATTCATTACACTCTTAGCTTTCCACTCGTTGTTGAGAATGGGAGAAAGAAGCTTTGTAACAACTTCTTACATCCTACTTTGAGGCAAGATAAATTCTTATCCTATTGTGACTTTTAGTGCAGTTCCTAGGAGTAATTCTGAGATGTTTGATGTCACTGTTTAGATTTTTTCCGTTCAAAAGAAATGATATTCATGGTAAAGTATATGGCAAATGGCAGAGGGTTCTTAACAAGTCAGACTGGAGTGCAGTTCATTACACTGTGTGATGGTACGGGTTGGCTGTACACTCCCACTTCTATCCTGGGAGCCTCTTGAACCTGACACTGTCGATAAGGTAACCAGATAAGAAAGCAGATGAGGACATACATAGCAAGGGTTAAGTGTGAATGTGCCACAGTGTTTTTATTAAAATCGTCAAAATCAAACTAGTGTCCACAGGTGTAGTGCTCAAATGTCTTCAATAAATAAATGCAAAAAAAAAATGAAGTCCATGGTTTAAAATTTAGCTTTAAAACGAGAAACAGAAAACAACACAGCCATTAAGGTCCTTAATGTACAGTTGGGCGGACCCAGCACAACTCCATCACCATCTCCCCAGGTCACCCATTGATATTGTAGCTAGCAGAGACGCTAACAGAAGTGGTCTTCACCACCTGAACCCCATCTTAGCTACCTCATACGTCATCCTTCATGTTTCGGCAGCCATATCTCAGATCCCTGCGGAGGACTCCACCATGTATGCACCCACTCCACACAAATAATCAGTAAGGCGAACCAGCCCCTGGAACACCACTTTATAGTTTCTTCACAAGACCCCTTTATTGCGCTGCCTTTATCCACTAGCTGGCTGGCCAATGTTATTTCTTCACCAAATGCTGTTCTCGCCACACCCTGTTTCCATTCTCTCTCTCCCTGTCTTTCTTTCCCCTTCTAACCCTTGCACTTTTCATTTTAAAGCGAGGGTGAGGCACAACTACGGTAATCACAGCTCAGGCACTATTTAGAGTCCCACAATGTGCAGGGCCGCCAGCATCTCATCCCCCACTGGAACTGCCCCTGCCACCCTACCACACCCCACCTGAAGAAGTAAGTGTCAGCTGGTATGTATTAACAAATGAGACAGAGCCACATTCCCAATGTACCACACACTGAATGATCAATGTTGAGCATCATAACAGAAAGAGCAAAGCACACTTGAAATCACAATAAGGGTATCTGGTCAAAATCTGTAATCTCTTAAAAAATGTCACTAAAAGATGTGTTCCCATTATTTTTAAACAAATATCAGAGAGTCTAGCACGCAGCTTCACCGTGGAATGACATGTCTACAATAATCACACAGACCATACTAATGTATATGAGGCATGTGCCCAGAAATTTTGTAGTGTCGACGCAACAGTCACATTGACAAGTGGCATTGATTAAAAAAATATAAATATAACAGTGGTGGCCAACTCCGATCCTGGAGAGCCACAGTGACTACAGGTTTTCATTCTATTTTCTTAATTAGTGACTATGTTTTGTTGCTAATTAACTTCATTTAAATTATTTATTTAAGACTCCTTTCTAATTGGGGCTAAGCAGTGTCGGTCCTGGAGGGCCGCAGTGGCTTCATATTTTTATTTCAACCCAATTACTTCATAAGAAGTCATTCATTTCTGAGGAGGCACTTATTGCTCAAGTGACATTTTTCTGATTCATTTTAATTGTCTCTCTCATTAAGAATTTAAACACTTAATTGCTTATTTTAGCCTTCAACAGCTGCATTCATTGTTTAACTGCTCCTTATTAGTAATAAAATGCAGATGACAAAGGAACCAGCAGTTCTACATTAAGCTTGTCTCCATTTCCACCCGTCTGTATTCATCATTCACTATTTGATTTAATTATGTACTCACAGAGAGAAAGTGAAGAACTGAAAAATAATATATATGATTTAAGAATGAACTGACATGGTAGAGTAAAAACACTAACAAGTCATGAAATTAAATAAGACCTATTATTGGTGAGGATTGGTTTCTAATTAACTCTTTCAGGGCGGATGTTGACTTTTGTCGAAATTCAGGTGCAGAGTACAGCAATCAACTGTAAACGGCGACAAAACTTGCTGTTAGGTTTTAGTTTGAAGGAGAGTTAGCTTGGGCAGCACGGTGGCGCAGTGGTAGCGCTGCTGCCTTGCAGTTAGGAGACCCAGGTTCACTTCCCGGGTCCTCCTGGTGTGGAGTTTGCATGTTCTCCCTGTGTCTGCGTGGGTTTCCTCCCACAGTCCAAAGACATCCCAGTTAGGTGGATTGGCGATTCTAAATTGGCCTTGGTGTGTCCTATGGTGGGTTGGTGTCCTGCCCAGGATTGGTTCCTGGGATTGGCTCCAGTGTGACTCTGTGTTTGGATTCAGCGGGTTGGAAAATGGATGGAAAGTTAACTTCATTATTCTGACCTCAATTCCTAGCACAGTCATGATTAGCAAAGAGAAGACAACCTCCAAAACGGCATCAACATCTGGTGAGACACCAAAGCGAATGTGCAAAGCAAAATACTCAGTGGACAACCTTTTGGGTGTTAGCACTGAAATGGACTGTGACGTGTTGGACTCCGATTTTGATTTTTTGAGATCGAAAATGAAAGTGAGGTACCAGCATCGGCTGATTGGTTCCCAGCTGATTGTGGTGCTGAACACATTTGAGTAGCTGATTCGCCTATGGCAACATTCGCCGCTTATTATGACAAGAGGTGCAAATCAGATTGCATCACACTGCCACTGCCACACAAAGACAGACAGGCAGCCGGCCCACTGCGCATTCCTGCTGGCCATCAAGCCACCTACCATGCTGCCACTGCTGCCAGAAACATCGACAGTAGCAAGAGCCGCAACAACAAGCATTTTATGTTGATTTATGTGTGAAACCATTGCTTTGTGTACATTTCAGAAAACTGAGTTTTTTGGAAAATTATACAGCCCTGAAAGAGTTAAGCAACTGGATTGGAACAAAAACCAGCAGCCACTGTAGCTCTCCAGAATCGGAGTTAGCCACTCCTGAAATATAACATTAACAAATCTAATTTCTGTGTGAAAATTAGCACAGTAAATTTTTTAAAATCAACATTAATTGTTTTCAGATCTTAAGAGTCACAGTATCGGTGCACGTATCCTGTTCGCTTTTAAGAACCTTCACTTGAACATTAGCTGAACAAATAAGCCAGATGGACTGAGTGCTCTGCTTGTCTCCTTAACCTTCCACAGTGTATCAATAAGTTAATGTTATACCTGTACAACACGTTAAGAATTTAGGCAGCCAGGCAGTCTACCCTAACCTAATTAATGGGCTATTTTTATACTACAGGGTATGAAATCCATGGTAGCTGCTGGCTTTCACAAAGAAAACATAAAACAAAAAGGCTTTTTTTATTAGTTTCCAGAAGTTTATAATTCTTTGAGGATTATAAGACTTCTTTAGGCAAACATAAAGCCTTCGAAGCATACAATTGTTGACCTTTCTTATTTATCTCAAGGCCTCCAAATGTGTTCACCTAAATGAAATTTACTGCCCTATAAAGAGAGCTGGTGGTACTTAATGAAGCAATCAAATTGCTTCATTTCATGTAGTTATAAACACTGTGTTTTCCTTCACCATTACTTAATTTTGAAGCTTTTAGAATAAAAATTTTATTGCTATCTAGAATGCAGTATTAACAGTAAATGCGCAATACATTTTTCCTCATATAGTCAAATATTGTTTTTTTCATTACAAGATTTCATAACTCCTAAAATGGCAGTATCCCTTGAGGGAAATGTGCATTTTAGAAAACATCACTCATAATAAATTTATCTAAAGGCAATTTGCATTAGCTGGGAAATGCTAAGGCTCTTGACTGAGTACCTTATCATGTATCATATTTCTCTGGGCTCTTAGCTATTTTTTTCTGCATCAATCAGAAATAAACACTTTTTTTCTACAAGTGTTTTAAAAATCAAAATCTCTTCAAAGCACTCAAAGGGTGATTGAGATATTCATGAGCGTAAATGAAAATATAAAAGACATGCTACAGAAAAATCAGGAATTGAAAATAGGACATGCGACAATTCTTTGAGTACACACCGTGAACATCTTGTATACGGCAGCAGATCACTCCTGGAAGAGTAGCTACAATGGGGGTGCTTAACAATTCTGTAAGCGGACAGGTCTTTGAACAAATCTGTTGACACTTTCTTTCATTAGCACATCTTTCAGGACAACAGTACTAAACAGCCTGAGGCAGAGACTAATTATAGGAAAATTCATTGGCATTTTTTCGCAATTAGAATGATTTCTCATGAAATGCCTGAGTTTTTGAAGCCTCCTATTTTACACTATATTCTGTATGCACTAATTATGCAAGCATAAAATACAGTATATTTGGTGAAATAATAAAGTTTGTTTTTATTTATGAACAAAAAACATTTGATATCTCATGTAAACATTCCTAAAATCCAGTGCTGAATTGGACTACTCAGTACTACAAATGGAACAAAAAATAAGCACAATAATTGTTTTGAGTATTCAATTGTACTTATAACTAAATATGTAAAATATATACTGTAGATAAGTGCATATATTTGTTTTGTTTAGCTAATTTCATAAATAACCAGAAGCAGTGGATGTTTTATCATGCAACATCTTTTGAGACAGCACTCTTGAAATTGTAAAACCCTTTTCAAATGTGCAGATTTTCTTAATGTGGACCCACAATATAATGTTTCATTCTCTGTTGCTGTTTTATTTTGCATACTCTTACACTTACTGAACTATGGTATTTGCGCTGTAGTTCCATAAGACTTTACCCTGAGCTATGACTGTCACTGTAGTCTCTCTAGGGTAGCTAACTCCTACCTCTGATTGACCCAGTTGAGAAAAGAACTCGATTCCCAGCCCCTGGTGGTAGAATAAAGGAAAGAGTGCAAGAAAGAAAGCCATCTTAATGAATTCTTCTTCCCTGATCAGCTCATTTGTCTCTTCTGATATAACTATACTTAAGTATGAGTCTGTTTCAACTTTGCCATTATCTGATGTCTGACATCAAAAGTGAGAGGCAACATGCTTGTATAAATTAGAAAAAGCTTTATAAACCATGTGTGGACTATGGTAGCAGTTTGGCATTATACTTTTGAGTTAAACCTGTTCTTATTTCTTATTAGCAAAAACATGTACAATAGCCATGAGACAATACACAGTCCACAATACAATTCATATTGCAGTTCAGCCATCACGGTACAATATTGCCACAATATAAAAAGATATATATGTTTAGTTCTACTGTAATAATAAACAAAGGGAAAAAAAGCATTCGATTTACATATGGTTGTCAATGAGTTAAAAACATAGTCAGGGAGTTTACACGTATTCTTGAATGGTGCAGAGGTAAGAACTGCTGTTTTATAACCTGAAGGTCCCGTCCTGATTGGGCGCTCTGCATTTTAAGTAGTGAGCTGCTATTATTATTATTTCTACAATATAATAAAAACATACATTTGATTTGAGTCTGTAACACGCGGTGTAAATCTTGGTTACTTTTAGCGTTTGTTTTTTTATTCAGTTTTATTCTGTCAGTGACGTTCATGTTATAGCACGAACTTGCCTCAACCTCTCTGAATTGATGGGGTTTATTTCCATTCTTTACACAAGAGCAGACTTGTGTCTGATGCCTGCTCAGAACTCTTTATTTTACCGGCAATCAGAGATACGGTGTCCCATGACTGCTATCAGACTGGACAAAGGCAGGACCGTAACAACAGACAGCTTCTTCACAGCGCTTTCGCCAGCTAATAGACTGCTCTGCACCACAACGCAACTCGCCTTGGCTCCATAAGTAAAATGGAACTTCCACCTGCAGCTAAAGTCACTTCAGTATGCGAGCAATTCGCCACGCCAGTGTTTAGATCTGACAGTACCGTGCTGACAGTACAACATCTGAGCAATACAACATCCTCTAGTGAGTAATTCTTCCTTGCGGTGATCTACCCCAATTTCTGAGTCAGTATTAATGAAAAGTGTATCAGTGCCTTGAACACTTGTTTCTCATATGAGAGCTGCAGTTAACTTCAGCTTGCTGTTCTGAGTGCTGTTTGAGTACATCATGAGAGCTGTTCCAATGTCCAAATTGTCACGAATGCTAGGAGAGCACTACATGGACATTCTGTCTCCCACTAAGTGCAAATAGTCACCAACTACCAAGTGTGTTGTGTACAACAAGCATGGACAGCTCAAAGAAGCTATATGTGTTATATTTGCATCACAAGCCTGCACTCTGTGTGATGACTTGCTCCTAGGACTGTCATTCAAATTGAGACTTTTATATGTTGCTGGTGAAAATAAAGTCATTAACAACTTCTTTATATTTTGACAGAGTTACTGTTGATAATAAAACTGTAGCTTGTTAATAAAGTTCTTTACATTTTTATTCAAAGTGAAAATAGGTCTCTGCAAAGTGACTGAACTGAATTAAAAATATACAACACAAAATGTTTGTATTCAGTAGAGCCATGACAGCCATGACAGACTGACAGCATTCTGTCAGCTTTTCACATCTGGACACCACATTCTTCAGTGCAAAACAGCCCAGGCTCTGTCAGGCTACATGGTGGCCAATTCTCATCTTCAAAAAATGGGCAGATAGCTGGGTAGTGTCAAGCTCCTCAGCTACTTTAGAACATTTGTTTGTGCTATTTATAAACGTTTAATTGTTTGTGTATACCTTTTCATCCTTTTACATGAACCTTGTGAACTGATAGCTTCATCTATGGCCGGCCTGTACACTGGTAATTTTCAAAGTGTATTTCATATATCAACACTGATACCCTGGGCACCACTTAAGCAGGCCATGCTTTTATTGTTTGTCGAGTCTTTGACTGAAAACTTTAGGAAAAATGTTTTCTTTGTTTTGACTTTGGGTATGCACCCTGTTTATAATTGGTTCATGCTTTGCACTTAATGATGACAGGGTAGGTTTCAGTAGTCTGTGACCCTGAATCAGATTTTTACATATCATATATTTTATTAAGGTGGCTTTTTTCCATCTTTTGGATCTCTACTTGAATTTACTGTTTACTTACTTTTTATATATGTGCATGCAGTTCCATAATGTTATTATGAGTATCGTATTTAAAAATGAAGGCAGGTAGCTTGCTCTTGGTTCACTCACTGAAAACAGAAGTAAAGAGAAAGAAAAACTAAATGAAGAATTCTATTGTTAATTTTGTTTTCTAGTGTAAGGACCTGGAAGTGTGGCTTCCATAGGATCTTCAAAAATATTCTGCATAGACATCACCTCGCTCTTCTCTCATGTGGATCCTAAAGGGATTATCACTGCCTCTTTTGTTTTTGTATCTCTCTCTGATATTAATTTAAGACAAAGATAAAAACATAAAAACACTTGTGATTCAGCAACAGAAAAATAGCATAGAGGGGTGTAGCCCATAACATTAACAAAAACCAGACCAGTACTCCACTGGGTCTGGACCCCAAAAACAAGCCTCACCCCAGGTAGCACAACCCCAAACTCAAAAGAAAGGCTTTCCAGAATACATTTTAAAGTTGAAAAACCTCAAAATATGGTAGAACCTCGATTATCCGTCAGGGGTCAGGACCAAAGCCGTGACGGATAATAGAAAATACCAGCTACTTTAAAAATGATATACATTAGAGTAGTTTAGCAAATACGAGGTGAGACACAAAAAAAAAAAAACGGATTGGTAAAAAAACAGCATTCTAAACATTGTCACCTTCCACTATATATATATATATATATATATATATATATATATATATATATATATATATATATATATATATATATGTATATATATATATATATATATATACAGTGGAATCTCGGTTCACAAACATCTCAGTACACGTACATCTCGGTTCACGACCAAAAAGTTCGCCAAACTTTTGCCTCGGTTCACAACCACACACTCGGTGTACGAACAAGCCAGTTTCCCTTTCGGTTTGTATGTGCCAATGATTTCTGCATGTGTTGCATTGTTCTCGGTCAGACGTGCCTGCCTGCTGCTGAGAGTGAGGGGGAGGGTGCGTGCTGCTGAGAGACAGAGAGAGAGAGAGAGAGCGAGCCTGCACGTGCGTGCCTGCCTGGCTGGTTCATACGCGCTGATTACTGTATTTAAGCAGAGCCGCTCCCTGTTTATTGTTCCCAGTGTTTACAGCGATCGGGCTGTAAGGCTAATAGTGTGATCTCCTGCACTGTTACTTTTTTGGTTGCTTGTGGTTGGTTTTTAAAGTAAAGTTCGGATTTGTTCAAATGTTCCTCTCTGTTCTTTGAGAGAGAGAGAGAGAGCGAGTGCGTGCTGCTGAGAGAGAGAGAGAGAGAGCCTGCTCATGTAGCTGAGCAGGGAGCCTGGGTGTTTGTGTCAGTGTTATTCAATGTTTTTACATTAGTTTACTATTACACTGTACATTCTATGGTGTAATTAACTATATTTGTGCTTAATCTTTACATATATTTATATATTTACATATATATTTTCAAACAGTTCGTACGGTCTGGAACGGATTAATTGTATTTACATACCATGCTATGGGGGAAATTGCTTCAGTTCACGACCAACTCGGTTTACGACCAGAGTTTTGGAACAAATTATGGTCGTGAACTGAGGTTCCACTGTATGTATATATATATATATATATATATATATATATATATATATATATATATATATATATTTATATACAGTGATCCCTTGGTATACATCCGCTTTGGAATAAGTCAAACTTGGTATACGTCCTGTTTGGACATGAAAAATTTTGCTTGGTATACAACCTTTGTTTGGAATACGACTACCTTTGTTTACCTCTCTCTCGAGACTAAGCCATGACTGTGGCAGTTGCTAGCATTCAGTGAACAACCCGCATGCTACCTGTTGTATATGATTGTCCAATGATGCTATTGTCCATTGCTTTATGTTTGGGTGTTAATTGCTATGGTCTGTGTCTTTTGAGACGTATGACTGCCGGAGGGAGGGGTGTGGTTTAGAAGGCACGCTGTATGATGAGTTGGTTTAACATGGTTCAAAATAAACAGCATTCGAAACGTTATTCTGTGTGTGTCACTACTTCAATCAAGAAAACACTACACTACCCATGTGTACCTCTCTCGAGACAAAGCCACGACTGCCCACGAGCATTAGTACAGCAGTTGCTAGCATTCAGTGAACAAATCGCGTTATAACTCTCTGTGAATTTTCACGTGATTTTGGGCTTTTTCACATAAATTTGAATTGATTGTTGAAAAGTATGAAGGTGGCATATGTATCTGGGACATGGCTGCTGCATACCTTATGTCGAGAACGACGGTATCTATAATTGTGAAAAACAAAGATGTTATTAAAAAGTAAATTGAGGTTAAATTTTCATTTAATTGCTTTTGTATTTATGTATTTTAGTATTAAGCAATGTTTAAATTATTTTATACAACCCCATCAATGTATAATATGCCAATAACAATAGGATTTTTTTCATGTGAATGGATTAATCATTTTCCCTTTATTTCTTATGGAAAAAATTTGTTTGGTATACATCCTGTTTGGTATAAGTCAAAGGATCTGGAATGGATTAAGGACGTACACCTAGGTACCACTGTATAAACATATATATATATATATAAAGTAAAGTAATGCACTTTCGCCACAAAAGCAACAACTGAGGAGTCAGTGAGATTTTCAGGCTGGTGATTGAATGACAAGAAAGGGGAGACACCATTCCCTGCCTGGGAATTGTACCCGGGCCGTGGCGGTGAGAGCACCAACTCCTAACCACTAGACCACCAGGGAGGAGATGCCAGCTGACCTTCCAAAACCTTCCCCTTGGCCACATCCCAGGTCCCTCTTTCCTCTCTGGACAGCCCAATCTTTTTCTTTGCTTCTGCCCTCACCCCTGTCTCTTCTCTTCTGTCACCGAGCTGTTCGTTCTCTCTCTCTCTCTCTCTCTCCAGGCCACCTGCTGGCATTTTACTTGAGTAGAGTCAGGGCTTTGCTGGGGGGGATGGGAAGCCAATATTGCCATGAAGGATGAAGGTCTCTGAACACCAAACCAATTGGGACCACAGAGCGAAAAGGTTCCACCAAGATTTGAACTTGATGGATTCTGAGTCCAAAGTGCTAACCATTATACCATGGAACCAGGACATGAGATGAATACACTAGGGGGATGCTGGAATGCCTTAGCGACTCACCTTGTAGTGCCACCTGTTGTCTTCTCGTATACTTATTTGAAAGGTCAGATGGATGTAACACTGGGCAGAGCTACCAAGAGAAAGCCTGCAAAGTTCCTAAGGAGTAAATCTGGAATAAATATATACTGTATACGCCCCCTCCCGATCTCTACACCGTTCCATACGTATCTTCCATTGATCAAAACAGTGCTGTATTCTTGCTTGAGGCTCTTCAACAGGCTTGCCGTTTCTGTCTTCACTTTATCCATTGAAGAAAAATGTGTTCTGTTCAGGTCACTGTCAGGTGCTGTTCAGGTGTAGCGATTGTTGTGCAAATACTGACTGGGCTATTCACAGGATATACCTTTCCAGTTGGTAGTTTGAGAGGGCGTGTAGGTGAAGATATGTTTTTTATGATTCACGTTTGGCTGACCTACAGACGGTTTTCCAGGAAAGCCCCAAGCCCAGTCCGGTTATTTTTGTGTTTCACCTTGTAGTCATATTTCTTTACAAAACAAAACTATATGACCTCCCCATGGGCTCACCACCTATGGGAGGGGCCAAGGAGGTTGGGTGCAGTGTGAGTTGGGTGGTGGCCGAAGGCGGGACCTTGGCGGTCTGATCCTCGGCTACAGAAACTGGCTCTTGGGACGTGGAATGTCACCTCTCTGAAGGGGAAGGAGCCTGAGCTAGTGCGCGAGGTCGAGAGGTTCCGGCTAGATATAGTCGAACTCACCCCGACGCACAGCTTGGACTCTGGAACCAATCTTCTTGAGAGGGGCTGGACTCTCTACCACTCTGGAATTGCCCCGTGAGAGGGCCAGCAGGTGTGGGCATACTTATTGCCCCCACTGGAGCCTGTGCATTGGGGTTTACCCCGGTGGACGAGAGGGTGGCCTCCCTCCGCCTTCGGATGGGGGGAAGGGTCCTGACTGTTGTTTGTGCGTATGCCAACAGCAGTTTGGAGTATCCACCCTTTTGGAGTCTCTGAGGGGTTGCTAGAGGGCATACCTTCTGGGGATTCCCTCGCTTTGCTGGGAGACTTCAATGCTCACGTGGGCAATGACAGTGAGACCTGGAAGGGCGTGATTGGGAGGAATGGCCCCCCCGATCTGAACCCGAGCGGTGTTTTGTTATTGGACTTCTGTGCTCATCATGGATTGTCCATAACGAACACCATGTTCAAGCATAAGGGTGTTCATATGTGCACTTGGCACCAGGACACCCTAGGCCTCAGGTCGATAATCGACTTTGTGGTCGTGTCGTCGGACTTGCGCCATATGTCTTGGACACTCGGGTGAAGAGAGGGGCGGAGCTGTCAACTGATCACCACCTGGTGGTGAGTTGGCTTCGATGGTGGGGGAAGATGCCGGTCAGACCTGGTAGGCCCAAACGTGTTGTGAGGGTCTGCTGGGAACGGCTGGCAGAGTCCCCTGTCAGAAGTAGCTTCAACTCCCACCTCCGCAGAACTTCAACCACGCCCCGAGGGAGGTGGGGACATTGAGTCCAATGGGCCATGTTCCGCGCCTCTATTGTTGAGGCGGCTGACCGGAGCTGTGGCCGCAAGGTGGTCGGTGCCTGTCGTGGCGGCAATCCCCAACCGCTGGTGGACACCGCGTGAGGGATGCCGCCAAGCTGAAGAAGGAGTCCTATAGGACTTTTTGTCCTGTGGGTCTCTGGAGGCAGCTGATAGGTACCGCAGGCCAAGCGAACGCTGCTTCGTTGTTGCTGAGGCAAAACTCGGGCATGGGAGGAGTTTGAGAGGCCATGGAGAACACTTTCGGACGGCTTCGAGGAGATTCTGGTCCACCGCGCCTCAGGAGGGGAAGCAGTGCAGTGTCAACACCGTATATGGTGGGATGGTGCGCTGCTGACCTCACTGACGCTAGGGTCGGTGGGAGGAGTACTTCAAGACCTCCTCAATCCCACTAACATGCCTTCCACGAGGAAGCAGAGCCTGGGGACTCTGAGGTGGGCTCTCCCATCTCTGGGACTGAAGTCACCGAGGTGGTCAAAAAACTCCTTGGTGGCAGGGCCCCGGGTGGATGAGATACCCGAGTTCCTTAAGGCTCTGGATGTTGTAGGACTGTCTTGGTTGACACGCCTCTGCAACATCGCATGGACATCGGGACAGTGCCTCTGGATTGGCAGACCGGGTGGTGGTCCCCTCTTTAAAAGGGGACCGGAGGGTGTGTTCCAACTATAGAGGGATCACACCTCAGCCTCCCTGGAAAAGTCTATTCGGGGTTCTGGAGAGGAGGGTCCGCCGGATAGTCGAACCTCGGATTCAGGAGGAACAGTGTGGTTTTCGCCCTGGTCGCTGAACAGTGGACCAGCTCTTCACCCTTAGCAGAGTCCTGAGGGTGCATGGGAGTTTGCCCGACCGGTCTACATGTGTTTTGTGGACTTGGAAAAGGCATTCGACCGTGTCCCTCGGGAATCCTGTGGGGGTGCTCCGGGAGTATGGGGTACCGGACCCCTGATAAGAGCTGTTCGGTCTCTGTACAACCGTGTCAGAGCTTGGTCCGCATTGCCGCAGTAAGTCGAGCCCGCTTCCAGTGAGAGTTGGACTCGCCAGGGCTGCCCTTTGTCACCATTCTGTTCATAACTTTATGGACAGAATTTCTAGGCGCAGCCAGGGTGTTGAAGGGGTCCGTTTGGTGGACTCAGGATTGGGTCACTGCTTTTGCAGATGATGTTGTCCTGTTTGCTTCATCAGGCCGTGATCTTCAGCTCTCTGGATCGGTTCGCAGCTGAGTGTGAAGCGGCTGGGATGAGAATCAGCACCTCCAAATCCGAGAGCATGGTCCTCAGCCGGAAAAGGGTGGAGTGCCCTCTCAGGGTTGGAGGAGAGATCCTGCCCCAAGTGGAGGAGTTCAAGTATCTCGGGGTCTTGTTCACGAGTGAGGGAAGAATGGAGCGTGAGATCGACAGGCGGATCGGGGCGGCATCCGCAGTGATGCGGGCTCTGCATCGGTCTGTCGTGGAGAAAAAGGAGATGAGCCGGAAGGCAAAGCTCTCAATTTACCAGTCGATCTACGCTCCTACCCTCACCTATGGTCATGAGCTATGGGTAGTGACCGAAAGAACGAGATCGCGAATTCAAGCGGCTGAAATGAGTTTCCTCCGCAGGGTGTCTGGGTTTTCCCTTAAAGATAGGGTGAGAAGCTCAGTCATCCGGGAGGGGCTCAGAGTAGAGCCGCTGCTCCTCCGCATCGAGAGGAGTCAGATGAGGTGGCTCGGGCATCTGATCAGGATGCCTCCTGGACGCCTCCCTGGTGAGGTGTTCCGGGCACGCCCAACCGGGAGGAGGCCCCGGGAAGACCCAGGACACGCTGGAGGGACTATGTCTCCCGGCTGGCCTGGGAACGCCTTTGGGATTCTCCCGAAGAGCTGGAAGAAGTGGCCGGGAGAGGGAAGTCTGGGCCTCTCTGCTTAAGCTGCTACCCCCGCGACCCGACCTCGGATAAGCGGAAGAGGATGGATGGATGGAAACTATATGAACAAACTATAATATAGTAGTAACAAAATTAGCTCATTCATATACTGTACTAAACAGGAATGGGATTTAGGTTTGTGTTCTTAAATGACCTAGGCTTTTCTGATTTTCTTATGACACGCAACAGAAATTTGTGGCTACTGCTTGCATTAGCACACACCATAACAGTGATGTGACTTTTTTGCAGCTTAACTCCAGGTGCCAATATTTCAGTAATCGAGGATGAAGTCTTTTGAGCAAATGTCTTCCAATTAAAGCCAGTCTCATCGCAGTTATACACTTGATCTCTATCCAGACCTTGGTTAGCTATTTCCTTTTGTAGTTTCTCACTATAATCAGCAATCACTGTACTATCTGCACATTTTTTCTCCCACAATGTCCAATTGTCGAATACCATTGCGGAGCTTAAATTTTTCTAAACCATCAAGTGCTTGTTTTGAATGCACGATCCCCATCAAGTTTTTTAGTCATCTCAATAGCTTTTACGATTATTATAGGTCCCAATAGTGGAATTCCTTGGCTTTGTTTTTGAACAAACCATTGATATGTGGCAATATCCAATTGCTCATTTTTAGCACTTTTCATTGTTTTATGATTTTTCACATTACCGTCAATGGTTTCCATTTTTGACAGATTTTGCAATTTTGTCAGTATCATGCTTTATATTATTCACTGGTGTTCTTCCTGCTCCATAAATTGAAGCATTTAAATATTTTGCCATTTCATAAACATTTAATAATTTACATTTTTTGTGAATTTCCAACCCAGTATGCAATGTTTATCAGCCTAATAATGTATAGCAGATTAATTATTACAAAAGATAAAAGCTATGAAACACTATTAAAACTGAAGGTACATAGCTGACCCTGTGATTGAAGAATGTGGCCTGAGACATGGTGCTGGGGAATAACAGTACATGCTTGCACAAGGGAGAGTCATCCCAATGTGTAGAGCTTGCAGTGTACTGAATGGCAGTAGTAGTACAGTGATAGGTAGGCACTAGTGTGTGCATTTTTGTTTTCTTTGACCCTGATAGTTAACAGACACTGGTGTTGACTCGAGTGATAGATAATCAAAGTTTTACTCTACTCCAAAAAAAAAAAAAAACTTTTAAAAGAGAGAATAACTATAATTGTTTGATCTTTAGGACAATAAAATCAGCTCCTTAATGTTTAAAGAATGCATTAAATAAAAACGAAACAGGCCAGGCAGGCTAAAAAGGAGCAAAAAAAAATTAGCTGCCTAAAAGCAACCCAAAGCAAACAAATCCAAAAATATAATATAGTTAAAAAGCACAAAATAGCAAAGAAAACTAGAAAATCCAAATAATACTTACAAAATAGATCCAAATCCTACAATACCCAGTGACACTCTGAAGGACCATAACCCTCAGACAGAATATATGTGAGTGTAGTGATAGCGGCCCCGCCTCTCTGGGTTCCACCCAGAGAACACAAGGGATGTAAAAGCACAGAGCAATAACCTAACCAAAATATTAATTACAAAAACACATGTAAACAAGAAAATAAAATGATATTCAATAAAAATAATTGGAAAATATTTTAAAAACAGCTAAAAGGTTAAATAAAATAAGAACAAACCAGGGATGTATTGTAAGACCTCTATGCATTCTTCTCACATTGTGTCTTATCTGCAGAGTATACCTGGTCCTCAGCAAAATCAGAAAGCCATCTGTCTGTAGGCACATAACTCGACACAAGCAGTCTTTCGTTCTTGTCTAGTTTCAAATAGCAGGCCATGTCTCAACCTTACTAGCAGTTGATTGCCTTCTCTGAGCTATGTAAGTAGTCATTTTACTCACTGTCAACTTTGGGTTGGTGTGATTGTTGCCCCTGCACTAGGAGACCACACTTGGGATGGTCCCATGAACTTTTATCCGACAAGGAGAGTCTGCACAGCCCATGCTTTCTTGCCAAACCTGCCCCAGACATCATTGAAAGCTAGACTCATTACTGAAACATGGTGAGAGAGAGAAGTAAATTGTGTTATGCGCTTTCCTTTTGCCTGTTGCTCCAGCTGTCAGTTTGAAAAGGTTTAACAGATTTGTTTGGCAGGATGTTCATCTCATCTATGCGTGCTGGTTGTTACTTACCATATTTTTTCAAATAATTAGTGTTTGTTCTTTTTTATTATATTTCTTATAATTTTTCATTGGCTAGATCTCATCTTATCACTTGAAACAATTTTTCCTGGTGAGGGTCA
The DNA here is from genome assembly GCF_016835505.1 of Polypterus senegalus. Lineage (NCBI taxonomy): Eukaryota > Metazoa > Chordata > Cladistia > Polypteriformes > Polypteridae > Polypterus > Polypterus senegalus. The sequence goes on along the minus strand of NC_053157.1, from coordinate 196,570,117 downwards.
CAGAGCATGGGATAGATGTAAAGCTTACTGGTCTTCAATTACTGGAATTCATTTTGTCTCCTTTCTCAGAGTGACAATTGCAACTTTCCAATCATTGAGTACTTCAACATGAAGTGACTGCCAGAATATGTCATCACAGCTGCAATGTTACCAGATCACTGCAATGTTATAAAATTAGGCTGATTTAAAACAAAAATGGCATAACAACACACATTTACTTTTTGTTAGAGCTGATGTTTGTGCTATTTCCACTAATATGACATACTCCATGCTTCTGTTTGAATCTCCATTGTCTTTCACAGTCAGTCTAAACAAATACTGTTCTGCTTTTTGACAAGGCAACTACTTAAAGGCATTTTCTGGAATGATCAAAAATATTTCACAAGACAAAGATTTGTCCAGTAATAAAAAGTGGAAGTTTAACTTTGACATGTATATAAGTTTGACTATGTTTAATATCTCAAGGTCTTGATAGGGAACTCGGTTCCATTGTGAGTACTTGCAGGCCTCCCTTCACTTGTTCAATTACTGTATGTTTCCATGTTTCTCCAGTCAGAGATCTCACTTCCCAATACTATTAGCTTTCAAATAATGTCTTGGTTGGTACTTTCATAATAGCTTATCTGTACTTTTATATATAGTATTTTATATACAGTATTGTATTGTATTGGGGGGAAAAAAACGTCCTGCATAGGTATAAACAGGTCTCTCCCTCTCTCACCCACTCAGAAATCTGCTCGGGTAGTCTGCCACCTAACAAAACTCCTTTACCAAACTATAGGGCAATGTGCGCCATCAAAGATTCATACGTTCTTAGGGTCAATATTGTCACATGTACAGAGTACAGAAACATTCTTCCTGTTATGTGACAATCAACACGCCACTTTTCAACATTGTGATCAGTGAGTACTACTGCCTTACATCCAACCTTCAGTCTTCATTAACTGAAATAAGTACATAACCTCAAAGTTAGAATGTTAATTTCAGGAGCAACTATGACTTCATTGATAATTTATTTAATATGAAATTTCACATTGACCAATACGGTTTTTAACATCATGCAATGTATAATACAGAATGGATTCATATTGGGCATATCCAGGGCTAACTAAGCGCAAAAAATTGTTAACACAGAATTTGTAATATGAACGTATTTTTAGACCCATGGAAAATGCTGGAATCAATAACATGAACAGTTTATTTTAGGGGTAAAGATATTGTTTAGTTTGTGCATCTGATTGCTGGGAAAAGAATTTGATTTGGTATAGGTAAGAGATGCTTCAGATAAGGAAAAAATATCTGCCTGAACCTTTGAACCAAAGGATGGGCTGACATTATAGAAGCGATTCCCTACACCTAAGTATAACCCGTTTTGTTGAAAGTTGCTGATAATAAATCTGTTCATTGTTCTTTTTTCTGATGTGTATTTTTCCAATTTCTGCAGTTATGGCACTAGAAGGGAAGTTATAGATCATGCTATGGTTTTATTTTACAATTTTTATTTTTTGGTAGAAATGTTACAACTAATTGTGTTGCAATATATATGCACATTTATATACTATACTTGAAAAATGTCTGCCCTTCACTTAGATACTGTATATGGAACATATGAGTCTTTTCAATAATGTATGTTTATGCTATGATTATTTATTTGCTACCACTAAAAGCAAAGAATCCTTTTTTACAACAGTACAACTATGTATACATTTGTGGAAATTTAATAATTTTTTTTTGTTTATTATATAGTACAGTGAAGCCATTTGGACTGGCCATTTGGTCACAAAGTATACAGGTCATTGTAGCTGGTGTGGGTCACTTGAATGCATTCTTTAAATACCAGTATGGAGTGGCACAAACTGATCTTCATGTCTCATCGGCCGCATGCCAGATACTGGTTTATACTTGACGTGTCCTCATAACGAAGATGACATCAGGCTCAGAGGTGCATGCACCTGGTTTTCGACATTTACCGTGCACAGAATTTTTTCTAAGTGTTTCTCAGTAACTAAATCATACCACTGATGGGTCACAGGTTGCTGTCTTTAGCTCGCGAATGGATAGTGGTGGGTCGCCTAAGTGATTGGCAGCGCTGTGTGAAATATTTTGCTGTTTCTAAGAGAATTCATTTCAACAAGGGGGACCGCCGATCATGCTTGCTCCATTTTTACTAAGGAGGCGGTTTGTAATTTCTGCTAGTGGGTCATCGAAGAATTTCAAAGGCAAATCAAACCAAAGCTTAAAGGACACTCCAAGAGTCAGAAACTCTGTAAAAATAATAATAATTACAAAATATTTATTACTGCTGCAGGTTTAGGCATGTTCCATAACATTATTACCCTATTGTTCTACTATCACCCTCAGCTGTAAGTACCAATCACCTCAACACTGTCAGCTGTAAATCGGCTGTACTTGTAATATTTTATCATATAATTACAACAATAAAAACAGCACTCAAAGTCTTTCTTTTTTATTGTGCTGTTACATTTCCATACAAAATAATTTCTTTATCAGATAACTATATTGAATCCTCTCCCTTTACTTTGATATATGGATAATATCTATTGAATTAAATATGATGAAGTTATTGCTGGTTAAATAAAAGTAGCAGAAGATTTGTAGAAACTGGCCCATGTTAAAAGAACTAATACATAGTTTATAAATAATCTCTTTCAGTTTTTTTAACCATAATGGTAAAAATTCCATCAGGCCCAGGGACTCTATTCATTTTCAAAGAATCAGTGGCCTGAAGCATATCAGATCCTCCTGTCTCAAAAATCTGTTAAGTCTGCCTCTAGTTCATGTGTTTTGTTTCTGATGTTCCTTGCATTAATTAGTAAACATTTTAAAAGCGGAGAATGATATGCCTATTTATGAAATACTTACACATAGCTGAGCTGGTCAAATATGAATGTCTTCATTTTATTTATTCCCCGCAATATAGTTTAAATGTTTCTACAGTTTTCTGAAGATGCTTTGTTCCTATGCCATTCATCTCATCAGTAAAGGAAATGTTTTTGCTGAAAAAGTAAAACACTCCTGGCCACACCACACCTCCATCCATGCCCTCTGCAACAGTCTGTCTACTGTCTGTAGGATGTTGGGAACTTGTGCTCCTGTCAAGTAACACACTATTGTTGATGAAATTGGTATTTTAAAGAAAAGGACATTGCTGTGTGTTGCTTTTAGGAAAAACACATGTAAATGATAAATGTAAAAACCGATAGATGAAGGCGCAATAGGCAGCCTTTGTTTGAGACTGGGATGATAAGTGAAAAGGCAAATTTCCTGAATACTTCCGTTGCAGGTTATTATTGGTAGTTGTGAGCAGGACATAGATATTTACCTGTGTCGCAAAAGACTCGCCTGCTTTGAAGGTAAAACTGCTTTGATTGGCATCTCTTCAACATGCAGTATTGTGTTAATGGAACTAACCTCTTGCTTAGAAAATGCTTGTATTTACTTGGATTGAAAATTAATGTGTTCTGGGGACATTGGTCTCTAATCAGCATACAGTGGTATATGCACTTCTTGATATTAAGCAAAAATACAATTGTTTAACAATTGCAAATGTGTTTACTTTATTGTCAAGCATCATGTTGACATTGAAGCAGTTCTATATCTCAGGGCAAAAGAAGAAGAACAAGAACAAGAAGAAGAAGGATCATCAAATCTGACTGCTGCCTGCTTCTTTTATGCTTTTGGCACCATACTGATGTGGCTTCACCCTGCAGCAACAGTGGCTTGTACCTGGCCCAGGTTCTTCTAGGTCTGAAGCCAGTAACACTGACTCAAAATCTCGTCTGTATATTGTGCTGGCTCTTCTCTGGAGCTCTAATAAATAACACTTTCTTTTTCTCATCATTTTTATTTTAACTTTGTTTGACTCTGCATTTTTCTTTTTTTTTTTTTGTTGATGTTGCCTTTTATAGCTAGTTATGTATGTGTCTTCATTGCCATCTTTATAATAGGCCACTACCTTATTCCTTATTAAGTTTTACATGAGCATTTGCAATAGGATATTGTTCTCCACTTGTCAACTTGAAGGAGCCTGTATAAACCTGCAATAAACTGTTCCACGGAATACGGCATGCTTCCTGTCCAGCAAGTATATGGATAACTTACAAAGTGAAACAGAACATGCATGGGGAGCTGCCACTAGCATGACCTAACTACAGTGTATATCTATGGCTTCTAAAACCAGGGTGGGGGTTCTTACCATGCATGAAGCCACTTTACCATGTGCCCCCTGTAAGTCTGTTTAGATTGTATTATTGTTCTGTGATGTACTGGGTTTTTACAATTGTTTGCCATCTTTAAATTTAATGTTGCTTGCATTTACTGACAGCAGAGTCGAGTAAGAACTCCATTGTCTGTCTGTCAAGCATGTAGTAAATTGGGTAATAAAAAACTATAGAAAACACGACACACATGTCCCTGTCTAATATGATGAATAGGAACACATTGATTATCTAACATCTATTTCACTAAAAGGCATTTGAACCCTTCTAATTATTTAAAATGCAACTACATGTTTCTTTACCAATTAACATGAATTGTTTGCTAATTTATTTTATCATTCCTCAGGCAGTGTGTCAAGTCCGTGGCCGCTGTAGGTCTGTTTAGCAATGAATTAATATTTAGATAGGCATCACTGGCAAAATGATGAAAGATACGGTTTTATGATGAATAATAAACAGATGTGGAAAGTATCTTGATGGTTTCTCCTTACTTACAATACAAATGTGCTGAGAATTCATTGCCTTTCACATATGCTGTTTTCAGTATTGCACCATAGTGGTTTGATATTTGTATTATGTTTTTCACAATATCATATGGTCACAGATGAGGTGAATAATGTTAGAAACAACACCTGACCAAATTCAAAATAATACAGTCTATATGTTACAATATATGAACATTAGAACAGGCCATTCAGGTCAACAAAGCTCACCAGTCTTATCCACTTAATTCTTCTAAAATAACATCAAATCTAGTTTTGAAAGTCCTTAAAGTCTTACTGTCTACCACACTACTTGGTAACTTTTCTCATGGGTCTATGGTTCTATGTATAAAGAAAAGCTTCCTAATGTTTGGGCAAAATTTATAGGACGTGGTTAAGGCAATGGGTTAAAGGATGGAATGGATTAATGGATGGATGCGCCTTGATTAGGGTAAGTCTATCCTTTCTCTCTCTCTCGCTCTCTCTCTCTGCCTTTTCTTACAGGGAGTTCATCTGTCTGCTGAACTATTGAAATAAAGATCTCTGGTCATGTTCATAAAATTAGTCTTGTCCAGAGAACATGTGACAGTCATTGGTGGGGCTTTTTCTTAAAGAATGAACATTTGACCAATCTGGACAAGAACAGGCTTTTCATCCCAACACAGTCTGCCAGTCCTATCCACTAAATTCTTCCAAAATAACATCAAGTTGAGTTATGAAGTTCCATAAAGTCCTACTGTCTACCTCACTACTTAGTAACTTATCCCATGTGTCTATTCTTCTCTGTATAAAGAAAAATGTCCTAATGTTTGTGTGAAATTTACCTTTAACCTTAAGATGCTGTTAAGGCAATGGATTCATGGATGGATGCATCTTGATTAGAGTACAGTTATGCTTGAAAGTTTGTGAACACTTTAGAATTTTCTATATTTCTGCATAAATATGACCTAAAACATCATCAGATTTTCACTAGTTCTAAAAGTAGATAAAGAGAAACTAGTTAAACAAATGAGACAAAAATATTATACTTGGTCATTTATTTATTGAGAAAATGATCAAATATTACATATATATATCCTTTCTCTCTCTCTCTCTCTCTCTCTGCTCTTTCTCAAAGGGAGTCCATGTGTTTGCTGAACAATTGTGATGAAGCACTGTGGTCATGTTCATAGAATTAGTCTTGTGCAGCGACCATGTGATAGCCATTGGTGGGCCTCCCCCTTAGAGAAAGACACTCTAGATGAGTCCTATCCACTACATTCTTCTAAAATAACATAAAGTCGAGTTTTGAAAGTCTTTAAAGTCTTTCATCCATCCATCCATCCATTGTCCACCATTAATCCGAGGTCGGGTTGCGGGGGCAGCAGCCTAAGCAGGGAAGCCCAGACCTCCCTGTTCCCGGCCACCTCCTTCAGCTCCTCTGGGGGGACGCCAAGGCATTCCCAGGCCAGCCGGAAGATATAATCCCTCCAGCGTGTCCTGGGTCTGCCCCGTGGCCTTCTCCCAGTGGGACATGCCCAGAACACCCCCACCCCCTCAGGGAGGCATCCAGGGGACATCCTGACCAGATGCCCGAACCACCTCAACTGACTCCTCTCAATGCGGAGGAGCAGTGAATCTACATCGAGTCTCTCCCAGATAACTGAACTCCTCACCCTATCTTTAAGGGGAAGTCCAGCCACCCTGCGGAGAAAACTCATTTTGGACACGTTTATCCGCAATCTTGCTCTTTCGGTCTCTACCCAAAGCTCATGGCCATATGTGAGGGTAGGAACATAGATCGACTGGTAAATCGACAGCCGTGCCTTTTGGCTCAGCTCTCTCTTCACTAAGACGGACCATTGCAGAGCCCGCATTACTGCGGATACAGCACCAATCCGTCTGTCAATCTCCCGCTCCATTCTCCCTTCACTCGTGAACAAGACCCCTAGTTACTTGAACTCCTCCACTTGAGGCAGTAATGTGTTCCCAACCCAGAAAGAGCATTCCTCCCTTTTCCAGCAGAGAACCATGGCCTCGGATTTAAAGGTGCTGACTCTCATCCCTGCCGCTTCACACTCGGCTGCGAACTGACACTTCCGATGAAACCAACAGAACCACGTCATCCACAAATAGCAAAGATTCTGAGGTCACTGAACCAGACCCCCTCCACTCCCTGACTGCACCTAGAAATTCTGTCCATAAAACTTATAAACAGAATCGGTGACAAAGGGCAGCCCTGGCAGAGTCCAATCTCAACAGGAAACGAGTTTGACTTGTTACTGACAATGCAGATCAAGCTCCTGCTCCTCTTGTACAGGGACTGAATGGCTTGTAACAACAAGCCTTGTACCCTGTACTCTTGGAGCACACCCCACAGAATGCTTCGAGGGACATGGTCGAATGCCTTCTCCAAATCCACAAAACACATGTGGACTGGTTGGGCAAACTCCCAGGATCTTGGCCAAGGTGTAGAGTTGGTCCAGTGTTCCACGGCCGGAACAGAATCCGCATTGTTCCTCTTGAATCTGAGATTCGAACATCGACTGAACTCTCTTCTCCAGCACTCCTGAATAGACCTTACGGGGGAGGCTGAGGAGTGTGATACCCCTATAGTTGGAGCACATCCTCCGATCACCCTTCTTTAAAAGGGGGACCACCACCCAGTTTGCCAATCCAGAGGCACTGCCCGCAATGTCCATGCGATGTTGCAGAGATGTGTGAACCAGGACAGCCCCACAACATCCAGAGCATTGAGGAACCCAGGGTGAACCTTTTTCACCTCAGGGGCCCCGCCACCTCAGAGCTTTTTAACTACTTCTGTGACCTCGGCCCCTGATATGAACGGGCCCCCCCGGAGTCCTCTAGCTCTGCTTCCTCTAAGGAAGACATTCTGGTGGGATTGAGAAGATTCTCAAAGTATTCCTTCCACCGATCAATAACGTCTACAGTTGAAGTCAGCAGGGCCCTATCTTCACTGGACACAGTGTTGGTGGAGCACCGCTTTCCCCATCCTGAGGCGTTTGACGGTTTGCCAAAGTTGTTTGTGGTAAGTGTTTAAAGTCTTGCATTGAAAATATGCATTGAGTATTGTACATAAAATAAAAAAAAACTGTGGATCGAAAATATATGTTTTTGTCCAAATTTTATGCGTATTCTGCTGGTTTCAGAAAATTTCATTAGTTTAAAAAACACTCTCCATGCTAGATGTATTCATCTTTTATATGGCAGTAGGAAAATTAAGTTAGGAACATTGTCTTACCCAGTTTACACTCTTCGTGGTGCCTTATTACTATGCATATTACTTCTAGTCTAATCAAATTTTATATCTGAATTAATAACATCAACCATGGGTCCAGCAGCTGTAACTTCTGTATAAATTCTCCCATTCTCCCAAATTTCACATTGACCAATACGGTTTTTAACATCATGCAATGTATAATACAGAATGGATTCATATTGGGCATATCCTGGGCTAACTAAGCGCAAAAAATTGTTAACACAGAATTTGTAATATGAACGTATTTTTAGACCCATGGAAAATGCTGGAATCAATAACATGAACAGTTTATATCAGGGGTAAAGATATTGTTTAGTTTGTGCATCTGATTGCTGGGAAAAGAATTTGATTTGGTATAGGTAAGAGATGCTTCAGATAAGGAAAAAATATCTGCCTGAACCTTTGAACCAAAGGATGGGCTGACATTATAGAAGCGATTCCCTACACCTAAGTATAACCCGTTTTGTTGAAAGTTGCTGATAATAAATCTGTTCATTGTTCTTTTTTCTGATGTGTATTTTTCCAATTTCTGCAGTTATGGCACTAGAAGGGAAGTTATAGATCATGCTATGGTTTTATTTTACAATTTTTATTTTTGGTAGAAATGTTACAACTAATTGTGTTGCAATATATATGCACATTTATATACTATACTTGAAAAATGTCTGCCCTTCACTTAGATACTGTATATGGAACATATGAGTCTTTTCAATAATGTATGTTTATGCTATGATTATTTATTTGCTACCACTAAAAGCAAAGAATCCTTTTTTACAACAGTACAACTATGTATACATTTGTGGAAATTTAATAATTTTTTTTTGTTTATTATATAGTACAGTGAAGCGCCGCCATTTGGACTGGCCATTTGGTCACAAAGTATACAGGTCATTGTAGCTGGTGTGGGTCACTTGAATGCATTCTTTAAATACCAGTATGGAGTGGCACAAACTGATCTTCATGTCTCATCGGCCGCATGCCAGATACTGGTTTATACTTGACGTGTCCTCATAACGAAGATGACATCAGGCTCAGAGGTGCATGCACCTGGTTTTCGACATTTACCGTGCACAGAATTTTTTCTAAGTGTTTCTCAGTAACTAAATCATACCACTGATGGGTCACAGGTTGCTGTCTTTAGCTCGCGAATGGATAGTGGTGGGTCGCCTAAGTGATTGGCAGCTGTGTGAAATATTTTGCTGTTTCTAAGAGAATTCATTTCAACAAGGGGGACCGCCGATCATGCTTGCTCCATTTTTACTAAGGAGGCGGTTTGTAATTTCTGCTAGTGGGTCATCGAAGAATTTCAAAGGCAAATCAAACCAAAGCTTAAAGGACACTCCAAGAGTCAGAAACTCTGTAAAAATAATAATAATTACAAAATATTTATTACTGCTGCAGGTTTAGGCATGTTCCATAACATTATTACCCTATTGTTCTACTATCACCCTCAGCTGTAAGTACCAATCACCTCAACACTGTCAGCTGTAAATCGGCTGTACTTGTAATATTTTTATCATATAATTACAACAATAAAAACAGCACTCAAAGTCTTTCTTTTTTATTGTGCTGTTACATTTCCATACAAAATAATTTCTTTATCAGATAACTATATTGAATCCTCTCCCTTTACTTTGATATATGGATAATATCTATTGAATTAAATATGATGAAGTTATTGCTGGTTAAATAAAAGTAGCAGAAGATTTGTAGAAACTGGCCCATGTTAAAAGAACTAATACATAGTTTATAAATAATCTCTTTCAGTTTTTTTAACCATAATGGTAAAAATTCCATCAAGCCCAGGGACTCTATTCATTTTCAAAGAATCAGTGGCCTGAAGCATATCAGATCCTCCTGTCTCAAAAATCTGTTAAGTCTGCCTCTAGTTCATGTGTTTTGTTTCTGATGTTCCTTGCATTAATTAGTAAACATTTTAAAAGCGGAGAATGATATGCCTATTTATGAAATACTTACACATAGCTGAGCTGGTCAAATATGAATGTCTTCATTTTATTTATTCCCCGCAATATAGTTTAAATGTTTCTACAGTTTTCTGAAGATGCTTTGTTCCTATGCCATTCATCTCATCAGTAAAGGAAATGTTTTTGCTGAAAAAGTAAAACACTCCTGGCCACACCACACCTCCATCCATGCCCTCTGCAACAGTCTGTCTACTGTCTGTAGGATGTTGGGAACTTGTGCTCCTGTCAAGTAACACACTATTGTTGATGAAATTGGTATTTTAAAGAAAAGGACATTGCTGTGTGTTGCTTTTAGGAAAAACACATGTAAATGATAAATGTAAAAACCGATAGATGAAGGCGCAATAGGCAGCCTTTGTTTGAGACTGGGATGATAAGTGAAAAGGCAAATTTCCTGAATACTTCCGTTGCAGGTTATTATTGGTAGTTGTGAGCAGGACATAGATATTTACCTGTGTCGCAAAAGACTCGCCTGCTTTGAAGGTAAAACTGCTTTGATTGGCATCTCTTCAACATGCAGTATTGTGTTAATGGAACTAACCTCTTGCTTAGAAAATGCTTGTATTTACTTGGATTGAAAATTAATGTGTTCTGGGGACATTGGTCTCTAATCAGCATACAGTGGTATATGCACTTCTTGATATTAAGCAAAAATACAATTGTTTAACAATTGCAAATGTGTTTACTTTATTGTCAAGCATCATGTTGACATTGAAGCAGTTCTATATCTCAGGGCAAAAGAAGAAGAACAAGAACAAGAAGAAGAAGGATCATCAAATCTGACTGCTGCCTGCTTCTTTTATGCTTTTGGCACCATACTGATGTGGCTTCACCCTGCAGCAACAGTGGCTTGTACCTGGCCCAGGTTCTTCTAGGTCTGAAGCCAGTAACACTGACTCAAAATCTCGTCTGTATATTGTGCTGGCTCTTCTCTGGAGCTCTAATAAATAACACTTTCTTTTTCTCATCATTTTTATTTTAACTTTGTTTGACTCTGCATTTTTCTTTTTTTTTTTTTGTTGATGTTGCCTTTTATAGCTAGTTATGTATGTGTCTTCATTGCCATCTTTATAATAGGCCACTACCTTATTCCTTCTTTTTTCTAATTTTCTGAGGGAGAATCTGATCGTTTGTAGTATGTATCTTGTTGCAGTTGTCTATAATTTGGATGCATATTTCAAAAATATTTATTATAACTGGGCCTTCTGGCTCATAAAGATCTCTGTTTCTCTGGAGCTGTTTATGAAGTAAAGAAATCTTTGCAGTAAAGTTTATTATTTAGTCACATTTTTTCACTTATGTAGTCCAGTTCTGTATGATTTTGTATAAAGGTCGGCATCTTATGACTGCTACAGGTGATGGCTTTGAGAACCATATTTTGTGGTCTTCTTTTGACAGAATCTTCTTTAACCTGTTATTTAAGCAGTTTCTTGAAAAGGGTAGTTATATAACTATTACTTTTTGAATTAGTGAAAGTTTTTTGTTTTTTCTGTAACTTTTCTAGTACTCTGAGGCTAACTACCACTAATTAAATACCTGGCCAATAGAGCTTAAATAAAGAACCGCTAGTGAGCCTAAGCAGAACCCAGGTTGACCTTGTTCAAGAAGTATCATTTAAACAAACACAAACTTGAAAAGTATTACTAACAACTGAAAAAAAAAGCAAAAAATTAACCACTCACTCTGTTTTGTCAGGACTGATCTACGTTATTTCAGACTTGGCTTCATCTGACTTTGCTCTCCTACATACAGAACTTGGTCAATCCATTAGGCGACATAAGCAATGACCATTTATGAAAGTTAATAGGTGTGTGCTCCTGACAATGAGTGGGTCCTCCCCATCCATAGGCCATCAATGTATAATAATACTGACTATCTGCTGTGGACAATGAGAGGTAACATCCGTCAATCCTAATTTGGGCTTCAAAAGGGATCGACCAGCACTGCCTAAATGCACTGGAGCCACATACAGTATGAGTGTAGCAGCTGCTGTACTGTGGGTGTTGTACAAGATGGTGGTGGTTCATTTATTTGATAAGTCTAAAACAAAACATCTGGTCAAAAAATAAGGCATATAACGTCAAACTGGTCTTGTCAAAAGTATAGGGCAAAACAAAGTAATCGCCAAAAGACAACAGTAAGATAGTTTGATTCAGAGCTCCCTAACAATATGTTTGATTTTAGACATTTATGGTTTGATGCAGCAACGCAAATAATCTTTTAATGGCGTAGAATAATAATATGATCCAATGTCAATCATGTGATGGCACCTAGCATGGTATCCATCAGAAAAATTATAAAGGCAAATGTTCCCATATGAGTCCTTCATAATTATCTGGATAAAGTATGTGAAAGAAATTAAAATAAACCTTCTATAAAAGGATCTTTTGGATCGTAACCCATACATTAAACAAAACAGTAGATGGCAGGTCCTCATCTTTGTCAACCTAATATTTTTTTTGAATTTCAATTTCCTGTTCACTGTCCACCTCAATTTGTGAAGGAGAGGTTTTTCAGTAGAAAAATATTTCTATGCCCAGGTTTCAACAAAGAAACTGTAAATATTTGCCTAAATCTTAAACTGATGTGGTTGAGACTGCTTATAAGTCAGAGGACTAATCCTTTGAATAACAGTACAAGGTCCAATGTACCATGGCGGGAGTATAGGAGACAGCACCTTCATTGTCCAGTTAACTGCAATGTCAGAGATTCTGCCTCCCAGAAGGTATTTTGTTTTCACAGATGGGTGGTTTAATGGCTAGGTATTCTGGTGTCTCTTATTTGTTCAGCAACTAACTTTTAGAATCAAAAGACGTTGTACAGAAGGCTGGGTGGGGTTTTGAATTGGTTATCTGTGTGATAAGGGTTTAACTTTTATTTTCGTTAAAGCCAAAAAAGTTGCTTGCAAATCATTAAGTGACATAACCTTTGCGTCATACTCATTTGTTATGATATTCATTGTGACAACTTACGAAGACTTCTTTCCCTAAAGTCCACAATGTCAATTCAGATCATAGACTTTTGGTCCCAGTGGTGTTCTCGTAGTTTTGGTAACAAATCCTTGCAGTTCTGGTTTTCAGTTTTCTTATAGTTTAGCCATTTGGATTCCATTTTGGATAGCAATACTTCAGTAGTCTGCTAATATTTTCTTTCAGTTCCTTGAAAATGAAAACTTGTCCTGTTTCATTTTTACAGCAGTTGATCACAGTTCATGGTTCCAGCAGAAAATACAAAGAGGTTGGCTGGAGAAAATAAAATCAAGTGGTAGTCCAGCGGAGCCATTTTGAGCATTTAAGACTGGAGTAACATTAGCCGATTGCTGAACTGTAAGTTTTACATGAGCATTTGCAATAGGATATTGTTCTCCACTTGTCAACTTGAAGGAGCCTGTATAAACCTGCAATAAACTGTTCCACGGAATACGGCATGCTTCCTGTCCAGCAAGTATATGGATAACTTACAAAGTGAAACAGAACATGCATGGGGAGCTGCCACTAGCATGACCTAACTACAGTGTATATCTATGGCTTCTAAAACCAGGGTGGGGGTTCTTACCATGCATGAAGCCACTTTACCATGTGCCCCCTGTAAGTCTGTTTAGATTGTATTATTGTTCTGTGATGTACTGGGTTTTTACAATTGTTTGCCATCTTTAAATTTAATGTTGCTTGCATTTACTGACAGCAGAGTCGAGTAAGAACTCCATTGTCTGTCTGTCAAGCATGTAGTAAATTGGGTAATAAAAAACTATAGAAAACACGACACACATGTCCCTGTCTAATATGATGAATAGGAACACATTGATTATCTAACATCTATTTCACTAAAAGGCATTTGAACCCTTCTAATTATTTAAAATGCAACTACATGTTTCTTTACCAATTAACATGAATTGTTTGCTAATTTATTTTATCATTCCTCAGGCAGTGTGTCAAGTCCGTGGCCGCTGTAGGTCTGTTTAGCAATGAATTAATATTTAGATAGGCATCACTGGCAAAATGATGAAAGATACGGTTTTATGATGAATAATAAACAGATGTGGAAAGTATCTTGATGGTTTCTCCTTACTTACAATACAAATGTGCTGAGAATTCATTGCCTTTCACATATGCTGTTTTCAGTATTGCACCATAGTGGTTTGATATTTGTATTATGTTTTTCACAATATCATATGGTCACAGATGAGGTGAATAATGTTAGAAACAACACCTGACCAAATTCAAAATAATACAGTCTATATGTTACAATATATGAACATTAGAACAGGCCATTCAGGTCAACAAAGCTCACCAGTCTTATCCACTTAATTCTTCTAAAATAACATCAAATCTAGTTTTGAAAGTCCTTAAAGTCTTACTGTCTACCACACTACTTGGTAACTTTTCTCATGGGTCTATGGTTCTATGTATAAAGAAAAGCTTCCTAATGTTTGGGCAAAATTTATAGGACGTGGTTAAGGCAATGGGTTAAAGGATGGAATGGATTAATGGATGGATGCGCCTTGATTAGGGTAAGTCTATCCTTTCTCTGTCTCTCGCTCTCTCTCTCTGCCTTTTCTTACAGGGAGTTCATCTGTCTGCTGAACTATTGAAATAAAGATCTCTGGTCATGTTCATAAAATTAGTCTTGTCCAGAGAACATGTGACAGTCATTGGTGGGGCTTTTCTTAAAGAATGAACATTTGACCAATCTGGACAAGAACAGGCTTTTCATCCCAACACAGTCTGCCAGTCCTATCCACTAAATTCTTCCAAAATAACATCAAGTTGAGTTATGAAGTTCCATAAAGTCCTACTGTCTACCTCACTACTTATTTACTTATCCCATGTGTCTATTCTTCTCTGTATAAAGAAAAATGTCCTAATGTTTGTGTGAAATTTACCTTTAACCTTAAGATGCTGTTAAGGCAATGGATTCATGGATGGATGCATCTTGATTAGAGTACAGTTATGCTTGAAAGTTTGTGAACACTTTAGAATTTTCTATATTTCTGCATAAATATGACCTAAAACATCATCAGATTTTCACTAGTTCTAAAAGTAGATAAAGAGAAACTAGTTAAACAAATGAGACAAAAATATTATACTTGGTCATTTATTTATTGAGAAAATGATCAAATATTACATATATATATCCTTTCTCTCTCTCTCTCTCTCTCTCTCTGCTCTTTCTCAAAGGGAGTCCATGTGTTTGCTGAACAATTGTGATGAAGCACTGTGGTCATGTTCATAGAATTAGTCTTGTGCAGCGACCATGTGATAGCCATTGGTGGGCCTCCCCCTTAGAGAAAGACACTCTAGATGAGTCCTATCCACTACATTCTTCTAAAATAACATAAAGTCGAGTTTTGAAAGTCTTTAAAGTCTTTCATCCATCCATCCATCCATTGTCCACCATTAATCCGAGGTCGGGTTGCGGGGGCAGCAGCCTAAGCAGGGAAGCCCAGACCTCCCTGTTCCCGGCCACCTCCTTCAGCTCCTCTGGGGGGACGCCAAGGCATTCCCAGGCCAGCCGGAAGATATAATCCCTCCAGCGTGTCCTGGGTCTGCCCCGTGGCCTTCTCCCAGTGGGACATGCCCAGAACACCCCCACCCCCTCAGGGAGGCATCCAGTGGACATCCTGACCAGATGCCCGAACCACCTCAACTGACTCCTCTCAATGCGGAGGAGCAGTGAATCTACATCGAGTCTCTCCCAGATAACTGAACTCCTCACCCTATCTTTAAGGGGAAGTCCAGCCACCCTGCGGAGAAAACTCATTTTGGACACGTTTATCCGCAATCTTGCTCTTTCGGTCTCTACCCAAAGCTCATGGCCATATGTGAGGGTAGGAACATAGATCGACTGGTAAATCGACAGCCGTGCCTTTTGGCTCAGCTCTCTCTTCACTAAGACGGACCATTGCAGAGCCCGCATTACTGCGGATACAGCACCAATCCGTCTGTCAATCTCCCGCTCCATTCTCCCTTCACTCGTGAACAAGACCCCTAGTTACTTGAACTCCTCCACTTGAGGCAGTAATGTGTTCCCAACCCAGAAAGAGCATTCCTCCCTTTTCCAGCAGAGAACCATGGCCTCGGATTTAAAGGTGCTGACTCTCATCCCTGCCGCTTCACACTCGGCTGCGAACTGACACTTCCGATGAAACCAACAGAACCACGTCATCCACAAATAGCAAAGATTCTGAGGTCACTGAACCAGACCCCCTCCACTCCCTGACTGCACCTAGAAATTCTGTCCATAAAACTTATAAACAGAATCGGTGACAAAGGGCAGCCCTGGCAGAGTCCAATCTCAACAGGAAACGAGTTTGACTTGTTACTGACAATGCAGATCAAGCTCCTGCTCCTCTTGTACAGGGACTGAATGGCTTGTAACAACAAGCCTTGTACCCTGTACTCTTGGAGCACACCCCACAGAATGCTTCGAGGGACATGGTCGAATGCCTTCTCCAAATCCACAAAACACATGTGGACTGGTTGGGCAAACTCCCAGGATCTTGGCCAAGGTGTAGAGTTGGTCCAGTGTTCCACGGCCGGAACAGAATCCGCATTGTTCCTCTTGAATCCGAGATTCGAACATCGACTGAACTCTCTTCTCCAGCACTCCTGAATAGACCTTACGGGGGAGGCTGAGGAGTGTGATACCCCTATAGTTGGAGCACATCCTCCGATCACCCTTCTTTAAAAGGGGGACCACCACCCCAGTTTGCCAATCCAGAGGCACTGCCCGCAATGTCCATGCGATGTTGCAGAGATGTGTGAACCAGGACAGCCCCACAACATCCAGAGCATTGAGGAACCCAGGGTGAACCTTTTTCACCTCAGGGGCCCCGCCACCTCAGAGCTTTTTAACTACTTCTGTGACCTCGGCCCCTGATATGAACGGGCCCCCCCGGAGTCCTCTAGCTCTGCTTCCTCTAAGGAAGACATTCTGGTGGGATTGAGAAGATTCTCAAAGTATTCCTTCCACCGATCAATAACGTCTACAGTTGAAGTCAGCAGTGGAGCACCGCTTTCCCCATCCTGAGGCGTTTGACGGTTTGCCAGAACCTTCTAAGTGCCGACCGAAAGTCGTTTTCCATGGCTTCTCCAAACTCCTCCCATGCCCCAGTTTTTGTCTCTGCAACAGCTGATGCCACCACACACTTGACCCGCCGGTACCACTCAGCTGCCTCTGGAGTCCCACTGATCAACCAGACCTGATAGGACACTTTCTTCAACTTGACGGCTTCTCGAACCTTAGGTATCCACCACCGGGTTCGTGGATTGCCGCCATGAGAGGCACCGACAACCTTGCGGCCACAGCTCTGTTCTGCTGCTTCGACAATGGAGACCCATTCAGACTCAATGTCCTTCGCCTCCCTCGGAATGAGGTTGATGTTCTGCCGGAGGTGGCAGTTAAAGATCTTTCTGACCGGTTCCATTGCCAGACATTCCCAGCAGACCCTCATTATATGTTTGGGTCTGTCTGGTCTGTCCGGCAGCCTCTCCCAACATCTAATCCAACTTACCACCACGTGGTAAGTGTTTAAAGTCTTGCATTGAAAATATGCATTGAGTATTGTACATAAAATAAAAAAAAACTGTGGATCGAAAATATATGTTTTTGTCCAAATTTTATGCGTATTCTGCTGGTTTCAGAAAATTTCATTAGTTTAAAAAACACTCTCCATGCTAGATGTATTCATCTTTTATATGGCAGTAGGAAAATTAAGTTAGGAACATTGTCTTACCCAGTTTACACTCTTCGTGGTGCCTTATTACTATGCATATTACTTCTAGTCTAATCAAATTTTATATCTGAATTAATAACATCAACCATGGGTCCAGCAGCTGTAACTTCTGTATAAATTCTCCCATCTACTTTATTTCCTCTTTATATAAAGCATGTTTTGAGTGTTTCATAATTTGCTTAGTGGTGATATTCACTGGAAATAGTGCTGTGTAGGATAAACGCTGATTCTTGATAGATTTTTTGACTTTTCTAGTATATTTCAACTATCATAAGGAAGATAAAGATATGAAACACTGCTTGTAACATTGCTGTATATCTTACAGTCATGTGGAAGAAAAAGAAAATTCTTATTCCTAGTCAAAGGTAATGCAATCTCAGCATCATATCTGCCAGGTGTTTGGTGTTTAGCTGCAATGAACAATCTGAGGAAGACTACATTTTCTGTGAAATTAGATGATATTGAAAAGAGAAAATTTTAATATGAATACATTGTGTTTGTACCTTCTTAGTTATGTCTCGATATGTGAAACAATAGAATTAGAAGCGGGGTTGCTTACTTTTCATGTAAACTTACCTTTCCAGGTTGTTCAAGTTTCAGCTGCAAGGTAACATTTCTGAAAATGAGGCTGACATTTTAAATACTGTAGGTGTACAAATTATATTTTGACAACAGAGTGGTAGGTTTCCTTCGGCCATTTTCATTGCCGACTACTTTGCTAAACATCAGTTCATTTGAAAACCTGTTTTTGCTACAGCAGCTTCATTTTATGGCGAGCACGTTTATTTTTTCTCAGAAAACCTTGCATTCGTGCTTGCAGCGTCTAATGATCCTGTCTTTCAGAGTGAACCTGTAAATAAATGCCCCATCTTGTGTGCCTGATCGGTTACTGTGGTACATGTAAATGTGGGATTTGCATAAAGAAATTGAGAAAAAGGCATTAAAAAATAAAAGCACGGAGATATTGTTTACACATCTGGTAATTATTTGATGAGTTCAAAAGAGTATGAAGAAGTAAATCAAAGCAACAGCAGCAGTTTGTGAATCCGTGCTGGGATTACTGAATATGTAATTTTTTTTTTTGTATTATTTATTAATTGTATACTTAAATGCAACCTTATGTCCAGGTCACATTTTCTACTTCTTTTTGAATTCTAATTGTATTAACTGCTTTTAATGAAAAAAAAGGTATATAAAATAGAAATGATAAGTGTTTTAACTTGAAATGACTTTCAAAACTGCATGGAATTTATTTTACCTTTATCATATTTTGTAAAAAGTTAATTAGCTTTACTGAAAAGTGTGCTTTTACATTTACTAATCTCTTTCTTCATCCGGCATTTGAAGGTGTTTATTTCATGCTTTCTGTTTATTCCTTTACAGTTTGACAGCATCATTTATTTCACACTATACAACGTTTTTCATATTTTGTACATATTGATGCAGATGACATTGACCGTGTCCTGAAGAAAGAAACAGTTTTTATTTCTTGTAATGGATTTTACCAGTTTAATTGTGTCCTCTATGATTTAAATTTTCATCTGAAGCCATTTTTTTTTAATTCATTGCTGTTATTAATGGTGTGAGATTTTTAATCTGATAAATGTACTTGAATGTTATTTTGGGAGGATGCTGTGCATCTATTTTTGAGCTGTGGGGGACTGACTGATGCTAGTGTTATCAGGGACACAACCTTAAGCAGAAGATACTCACACATTGTCACTATCACATGAGGCTGCATACTGTATATGTCACCAACACACCTAACCTGGAACACAGAGAGAGATCCGTTCAGACACTGGGAGAATGTGCACAACACTCCACACACACTCAGAGTAATCAGGCAGGGACTCGAACCCAGGACTGCACCACTGACTACTGGGCCACCACTGAGAGAACATTCCTTGCATGATTTCATCTCTGAGTCTTGTTTCTTTTAAGTTTTGAGATGCTTCCATGTATAAAAGGGACATTTTTTGCCTTGACGTATTTCCTCACACACTATCATCAATAGACCCAGTGTTTTGATTTAATGTCAGTCGAATGCACAAAACATTTTTTGCTCACATCTCACTCAGACAATTACTAAACATTTTCTATTTAAGCAATCTAGACGGGAACAGGCCATTCAGCCTAATAAAGCTTGTCAGTCTTATCCACTTAACTCTTCTAAAATAATATCATGTCTAGTTTTGAAAGTCCCTAAAGTCCTACTGTCTACCACACAACTTGGTAGCTTATTCCGTGTGTCTGTGGTTCTCTCTGTAAAGAAATCCTTTGTACTATTAGTGTGAAATTCACCCTTTTAATCTGTATGATTATGACAAGCTTGTCCACTGTAGGGAAGTAATTTGTCCATTCATTACATGGCATGGCCGTCACGTGAAGATTACAAGGTAATTTTGTCAAGTAAATTCATAATTAGTCTCAAATTTTACAATAATACATGAATCTGTACATTATAATAGGGTTCCATGAATAGAGGACGCCTACAGGGACACCTTCAGCGAAATTGATGAAATGGAGCCTGATAACCCAAAGATCACATGGTCAAGATAAGACCTAGGATTTAATTATAATACCTCCTACAATGTACACAACAGATCTATTCAGTTCTCACCGTGCCTCAAAGCATGTTAATATCATTGTTTGCACACACCATACTTAAATGTCCATCACATTAAATCAGCTTAAATGCACTGAGATTATCTTTGAGAAACTCAGCTTGCTCAGCTGCCATCTAGAAAAAAAAAGGCATCTGAAAAAGTGCAGCAGCTTTGAACACCACGTACCATAATTCAAAGGAATTAAAAACGCATTTGAGAAAAGATTTTTAGGTAAAAGAAGCCAAAAGCAAAACATCAGGATGTTTAAGTATATTACAGATGACATCAGTGTGGGTATTCAGAAAATGCTAATGTTCACTTTGTGGATGTTCTCTTTATTCACATCTGCTTTAGCTGTCAAGGCCCAGTCCTTAAATCTCCTTAAGTCTCCCTTATTACACTTATTCCAGCTTCCAAGCACAAATCTGATACTAACTATGCATTTCTCTCCCATTGAAATGATGATTAATTCCACTGGCCAATGAAGATTTTGATTCTTGGACATTTTTTGGTGTATCTTATCCTTTACATGTTTCTGTCGCTTAGCATTTTATTGCAATTGTCTATTTTTGTGACTTCCACTCATATCCACTTTAATAAAAGGATATGTGTCCGTGTGTTCATCCAGTTGCTAGGTCCCTCTCATTCCACCAAATGGCATGTAACGGAGACATATGCTTTGCATTTGTCATTCCGGCAGGTGGCAGACCACAAACATTTGTAGGAATGCATTTTCTCTCTATTTTAATAAAAAAATCTTTGGAGGAGAAACAAGATGTGACTTTCTCAGAGAGGCACTTTTACGTCCCACGAGACGAGACTTTGTGCCAAGAGATTTAACCAGAGAAATAAAAGACAAAGAGTAGATGACAAAGTAGAATGGCATAAAGAATTCAAAAACATTGGCGCAATACACATGCAGAGCAGGTTAGAGATAATGAAAGTACCAAAATTCGAAAGTCTCAAAAAAATGATAGCAAATATTGCATTAGTGCAAACAAAAAGAAATTATTACTCAGTGAAATAACAACAGCGAAAAGAGATCGAATATATTGTTCTGATTTAAAGTTTAAGTCAGTGACTTGTAGTTCGTCTAATTTGTGTTTTCATCTGCGAAAAGCAGTGTTTCTTCCCAATGAAGAGGTGTATCCACAAGAATGAAAACATTTATTGTTTGGTGAAAGTGAAATCCACATACACTGTCACGCTTGGGTCACAGAGTTGCAAAGATACACAGGAGATTTTAGAGACAGAAACATTATTCAAACACTTCAAACAAACATAAGTCTCTTTCAGGAGTGAATCGAGCTCCGTGTGTAGTCGGAGGGGACAGCTCCTTCTCTCAATTAAAAGAGCAGGGGATGTCTGGTGGAGAAGAGAGACAAGGCAGTGAGACAAAAGGACAGCTGCTGTACAGACTTTTAAATGTTCAGAATGTGAACATTTATGCCACGTAAAGGCAGGCATTTTTGGGCCACAAATCAGACAAGTCATCAATGACAAGCAGTTTGAAGATGTGCTAGTGGGGCTGAAGGAAATCGCTTTGAAGGCATTTACAGCTGTTGTTCATAATGTATTTGGCAACTACATGGCACTAAACTCCTGTCCATCCAGATGGTTGCCAACATGCTTCAAGCATACACAGCCGTGTTGCTAAAGAATTATTTTCTTGCACTTCCTCCTTACTAATCTTATTGCAGTCAGTAACAAACATGGTGAAAGGTTTCATCAGGACATCGCAATGATGGATAAGCAGTATGGGGGCAAGTGGAATCCATTAGTGTTGGCTGGCTATTGTCAAACACTGAAACAAGAAGCCTGAGGTGCTGAGTACAAATGAAAATCATCCAAACATTTTTATCACGTGTTAATCAGCCAAACATTTTTATCTCATTTAAACTAATACAATGTGTCAGCATCTTTAAGCATTAAAACACATTAAATTCAGTCAGTCATTTTCTAACCCGCCTTGTCCTGAACAGAGTTGTCTTAAACAGGGAGCCCATTCCAGCTAGCATAGGGTGCAATGCAGGAAACAATCCCTGGACAGCGCACCAGTCCAACAAACGGCAAACACTCGCACACACACACAAACACACACTTGGGCCAATATAGTATTTCCAGTCCACCTAACTTGCATGTCTTAGGACTGTGGGAGGAAACCAGAGCACCCATAGGAAACCCACAGGAAACATGGGGAGAACATGCAAACTCCACACAGGGTAGGACCCAGGATGGGAACCCCAGTCTCCTTATTGCGAGGGCAGCAGTGCAACCCCAGCAGTGCTAAATTCAATACAAGTTAATTTCATGGTTCTCCAAATTTCTACAAGATATAGTGAGCCTGGAATTATCTTTGCATTTCAACTTGAAGCTGTCAGTCATAATCACCAAAATCTTTCAGAAAGCAAGACTTTTGAAAACAAATTGTTGTCTAGAGCCATTAGTTATTAGGAGCCCTCCTTCCTTGTATGGTTTTGATAAAATTCCTAGTGCAAGATTTCTATTTCAGTCCCATAATGAGTGCTCACCTAAGGAGTGATATTTCTATTTTTGCAACTATATGCTGTGGTGCCCATTCTATTGTCTGTTACTGCCCTATGACAGACTACCTACGTACGCTGCCCTTACATTACTTTTTCAAGGGACATCATTTACTGCCATCCTAATATAAAATATGTTGCATCTAGAAGATTTTGTGCTGACATTTTTGACAGTCCTACTTCTCAATGACCTATAACTAGTGAGTTACATTATTAGAAACAAAGAAGGATTGTCTTTTTTACATTTAACTGTTATCTGTCACAATATGTTAATTTCATTTATCACGTTTGATTTGCCAGCCCATGGATATGATATTTTAATCTCCACCCTGGTACCATATCTACTTTGGAAATGCTTATATCCATCTTTAATGTGTACTTGCATAGGAAGTAAACTGGACAGGAAACTGGGCAGCACTGGACAAGTCAAAAACACAGTGGGAGTCAAAGTAAACGAGAAACACAAAAAGATTACAAAGTAAAAAAGTTTGTAAACAGAAAAATCTAATCTAAAGCATCTGTGAGAAACACTTGCAAGAATATCCACAATCTTGGACAATGTGATTTACAAGCAATATTAGTGTAATTACACTGATGGCGCACCACATCTTCTAGGACCACGTTACCTAACAACCCACTGTCACATTATCACAACAGAACTAAAAAATGGCAGCGCCCAAAAGAAAATAAAATGGCATCAATATATTTTCCAAACAAGACATTAAAATAAAATGACAAATCCTGAATCATAATGTATGTAGAAAATTAAATTAAAAACATATTATCAATGTTTCAAAAATTATCACAAATAAAAAAATTAGCATAAATCAGACAAAAATGCCTTAAGTTCAGCAACAGTTAGGCAAAAGCTAATATGGCCTAATGAACAAGATACATGAAGAAATGCTGGTGACTGGTGCAGTGTTACCAGATTTGAACCTTGGTTTATCACAGCAACATTAGCATGACGATTCATCAGAGATATTGTGTTATTAGCAGGCACTTCTAAGTTCCTTTACGACATTTTACCATGTCTGCCCCTGTGCTAACATTTTTACCTGTTAAGAACAACAAATGGTTGACATGCAATAAAAGTCATTTAGGCTATTCAGCTTGTTAATAGCTAGATTTTCTTAATTTCTTATCCAGATATTTTAAAATCTCTCATTGTTTCCACTGCAGCTATATGAATCAGCTATTTTTTCAGATTCCCATTAATACTATGTAGTAAAGTACTGTCTGTTCTTGTATTAATTTCCAATCAATTTCCAAATGTATCTTCAAATACACAATTTACTGTTTAACTGGGGTTCTGCTCGACAAACTTTATTCAGGCCTTTAGGATTGTGGCCAGCAGGGGGCATTGCAACTCCCCAAACATCTGACACAAAGGCTCAGACGCAAGTGTATAAAATAAAGAAGAGGATTTTATTTGTGCGAAACTCTTATAGCAGCCATTTCCCACAGCACCAAAGCACAGTTACAAAAGCAGCACTTTATCTTCTCTTCCTCTTTCTCTGTCTCCTCCACTCCTCCAGCAAGCTTTGTCCACCTCCTCCTGACTCTGGCTCCTGGAATGAAGGCAGCAGGCTTCTTTTATGTTACACCCAGGAGTACTTCCGGTGGCCCTTTAGCATGGTCCGGAAGCAATTCCAGGTGGGGCAAAAGTCCAACAGAGTAGGGCTCTACAATCCCAGCAGCCCCCACTGGTGGCACCCATGGAACCCAACAGGGCTGAGTCAGAAAACTCCAGTTCCCGTCGTGACCTGTGGGAATCCGTTATGCAGTAACAATCCAGAGGGACTGCCATCTAGTGATGCCCTGTGCACGCTCTCTCACCCGGTCCTTGCATTATGAAGGCATCCTGGCCTGGGGCCTTACCCAACATTCGCCACAAGATATAAAAATACTTGGAATAGGTCCCCATATAGCCACATTTCCCTTCCACTTTCTCATTTTATCTTTCTGAGATTTATGAAGATTTATGAAAAAGCTTTAACATTAATTTACAGGAAAAGTCCATTAATTCTTTACAGTTGGAATAGCTTGCTCAGACTCCAAAGTTTCGACAAGTAGGAAATAGTCCATGCATGTGTAGTCCCAAATTTAGGGTTGCCATTTGTCTTATCGACATGTCTGTGAGGGAAAACTGAACCCCTATGAGGAAATTGACCTGACAAACATCTAGAATGTCTACAAACAAACCAGGGGGCAAAGTATTTTAAGGCAACATCACAACCCATGGTGTCACCACGCTTAACTTGCACACAAACTATTCAAGCTTCTCCAGTCTGTGGGGATTTTACTTCTTCACAAGTTGTCATCACTTTAAAATGAATCATTCTTTGCAACATATGGCATATTTTTATATAATTTATTTTTCATGGAATGTTATTTTTTTTATGATGCCCTTTAAGGGAAAAAAAACTATAAAAATGTATTAGAATAGGTGCTGTGTATTCATAAAATCAATCAGCAACCACTTTTTCACCTTTTTCAAACAGATTTCTCTTTTTGGTTGACTGGTTGTCATACATTAGCTTGGTGTGTTAGTGGGGGGTGTATGTGATTGTGCTCAGATGATGGACTGACATCCCATTTAGGGTTGGTTGTTACCTTGTGTCCCATCACTCCATGGGGTTGTAAAAGTAGATGGACTGATGAACATAATTTTGTGCACTGGTAGTTCTGAAATATTTGATGTACTGTGGATTCAGAATGTACTCAGACCCCTTCATTTTCTGTACACTCTATTGTGTTGAAGACTTCATTTTATATTAATACATTTACCATTTTTGTCCATCAATGTACACTCAATAGCCCATGTTTTCAGAAAGGGCTGCAAATTTAATAAAAATTAAAAATTGAAATCTCTCATTCATGGAAATATTCAGACTCTTAATTCAGTACTTTGTAGAACCTCCCTTTGGTAGCAGTTACAGCTTTGAGTCTTCTCGGGTAAGTCTCTTCAAGCTTTGCACTCCTGGATTTGGGCTGTTTATCCAGCTCTTCTTAGTAAATCCTCTCAAGGCTGTTTAGATATGATGTGAAGCTTCTGTGACTGCCATCTTTAGGTCTCTCCACTCATGTTGTATGAGCTTTAAGTTTGAACTTTGGCGGGGGCACACAAGGATACTCAGAGACTTGGCCCAAAGCCACTCCAGCATTGTTTTTCCTGTATATGTCAGGTTATTGTTATGCTGAAAGGTGAACCATTGCCCCAGTGTGTTTCAGGCCAGTGGGTGAGTTATTTTCTGAAATGAGAAGTTCTTGGTAGCTTTAAATTAGTTATTTATATGATTTGGAAGCAAGCAGCAGGGATAGCCGTAGGGCAAGCAGAGGTTGATTGATCAGGTGAACATTTGTATCTCACCAAAAGCAGAAATTGTAGCAATGAGAGTGAGATTTCAACCTGAAATTAAAAACAAACAAAAACAAAACCTGCAAAATATTTTTTTCCTCCAATTCTTAGGTAAAATTTCAACTAAACAATACTGCAGTCCTTCAGTCTTAAAGAACAATCCATCATTAAATGATTCATGCACAACAGCAAGTGAAAAACAAGTGTGTTTCTGCATTAAGAGCCAGGAGACATGGCCTCACCAGATATTGTGCAAAATATAAGTTAGTAGCTGAAGTATCCAGAAGGGCTTGGGTGTATTTGTAGAATGGGTTAAGGAAAGAAAGCAAAAAGGTTTATGTGTTTTTTAAATGGTGACCCTGTTGTTATTGCTAGCTGTCCCACTTGGCATCCGCACTGCCTCTCTTCCAATGTGTCTGCCCTCTGCTGTGATAATACAATGGAATTACATGTGTTAGTAGGCTACATGCAGTGGCAGATCTACCACCAGGGCCCTCACCTGCCCCCCCCCCCAGTTCAATGAAATGATTGAGTTGAAATGATCAAGAGGGAACCCCTTCTGGGCTCAATGAAGCGATCAAGTCTCGCTCCAAAATAAAAAGTGAGAAATGCCGCTGCAATGATAAAAGAACTCTTTTGTATGGAGCAAAGCTACTCACGGGTGAGTGGGGTCTTAAATCCGATTCTGATGATATTAAATAAATGCTTTTGAACAGTACTTTCATAATGTAATGTAATTTAAAACATATCCAAATAGGCTTGTGGTGGCTCAGTAACTTTCAATTTAATTGATATAAATATGGCATTAATTAATTGATGTCCTATGGCTAGTGGTTGGTTGTGGAGGGTCTTTGACTAATTGCAGTTCAAATTTTTTAAAATGACCATTTTAGAAAAAAAAACATACATGATGGACATTGAAAATCTCTCTGTAAGAGGCTGAAGGTACATTTCCCTCAGAAATTATTCAGACCCCTTCACTTTTTTTTTGTTTACATTTTGTTATGTTTTGCCCTTGAGCTAATATTATTTAAATAATCAAGCGACAGTCAATACCCCAGAATGACAAAGCGAAAGCGAGATTTTGAGGAATTTTTGCAAATTTATTGATGCAAGTATTCAGACTTGGCTTAGGTGCATCCCATTCTATTGATTGTCGTTGAGGTGTTTCTCCATCTTGTTTAGAGTTCTCTTGCACTCAGTTCAGATCGTTGGACATGACTAAACAAGGCACACACATCTGTTTGTAGAAGGTACCACAGCTGAGCAAAAACCAAGCCACGAAAGTAAAGTAATTGCATGCAAAGTCTAGAGACTGGATTGTGTTGAGGCCCAGATATGGAGAAGGATACAAAACAAATTTCGGCAGCATTGAAAGGTCTCATGAGCACAGTCGCCTCCATAATTCTGAAATGAATGAAGTTTGGAACTCTTCCTAGAGCTGTCTGTCCAGCAGAAACTGAGCATTTGGAGAAGATGGGCCATGATAAGGAAGGTAACCAAGAACCCAATAGTCACTCTGGCTGAGCTCCCGAAAACTTGTGCAAAGATTAAAGAATCTTCTAGAAGGTCAACCACCACTGCAACAGTCTACTAATCTGGGCTTCATAGCAGAGAGGCAAGATGCCACATGAAAGTGACTCTTATAATATTAGGAACAAGATTCGCCTGTCTAGCCCCAATTGTAAGTGACACATTTGGAAGATGGAGCATGGTAGTGCTGCTGCTTCACAGTCAGACAACCAGGGTTCATATCCTGAACAACTTCAACTAGCATTTGGGGAAAACACAGGAATGTTTGGGAATTTTGGCAAATGCAGTGAAGTCAACAGGGAAGGAGAAACTGAACAGGTTTTGAGTGGATTATAATGGCACAATGGTCATTTAAGTGTTGCTGAGGACATAGGAAGCATCTGCCAACTGCGCTTGACTGATTATTGTGGCCAAACATGTGACCTGACAGAGCCGTAAGGTATGTACAGTACGTTTACAGTATACATGCGTGATGCGAGTCGGGCAGGTAGCACAGATCGGATAGTGACATCCCTATCCAACATGGCTACTACAGCACTTTGATGTCATACTGGCCTCGCAAAACATCATGAGGCACTGGGAATAAAAAGTTGACACTGAATTTTCAGGGAAGAATATGCCATACAAGATCACTGGCTAACTCAGAAATGTGAAAAACACATTGGCAAATTTTGTCGATCAGAGGCACAGTGTTAGCACTTCTGCCTTGCGGTAAGGAGACCAGGGCTCATGTCCTGGGTCCTCCCTGCATGGAGTTTGCATTCTCTCCTCGTGTCTGCATGTGTTTCCTCTAGGTGCTCCAGATTCCTCCCACAGAACCAAAGACATGCAAGTTAAGTGGACTGATGATGCTAAATTTGCTCTAGTGTGTGGTTGGGGTGTGCGTGTAGTGTGTATGTGTGATTACCCTGCAATAGACTGGCACCCTGTCCATAGTTTGTTCCTATCTTGTGTCCTATTCTGGCTGTGATAGGCTCCAGCACTCCCCACAACCCTGTTCAGGACTAAGTGGGCTAGAAAATGACTTACTCACTGACTGATGTTTGGAAAAAACCAATCACTGCTCATCACCTGTGTAATACCATGCTAACAATGAAGCATGGTGGCAACGGCATCATGCTGTGGGTTTGTTTTACTGCAGCAGGCAATGGGAGACTAGACAGAGTTGAGGGAAAGCTGAATGTAGCAAACTACAGAGCTATCCTTAACTAAGCGTTCTGGTCCTGAGACTTGGCAAAAGACTCACCTTCCAGTAGGATAATGATCCTAGACACAAGGCAAAAGTAACACAGAAGTGTCTTAAGGGCATCACTAGGAATGTTCATGAGTGGTCCAGCCAGAGCCCAGATTTGAACCCAAAGATTCATCTTTGAAAAGACCTGGAAATAGCTGTCCACCAGTGGTCTCCATGTAACCTGACAGAGCCTGAGAGGATCTGCAGAGAAGAATCGAAGAAAATTCCCAAATCCAGGAGTACAAAGCTTATCACTTCAGAACAAGGAAGACTCCCAGTTGAAACTGTTGCTAAAAGTACTTCAGCAAAGTACTGAGTAAAGGGTCTGAATATGTTTTTGCTTTTAATAAAATTACAAAAACTTCTAAAGGTTCGTTTTTGGTTTCTCAATCTGGTCTATTGAGGGTTGCCTGATGAGGAAAAAACTCAATTTAACTGATTTTTAACAAACATCTGCAACATAAAAAAATGTGAAAAAGTGAAGGGGTCTGAGTACTTTCTGAAGGAACTGTAAAATTGCTGGTTGCTGTGATGCAGAATGGAGAGCAAGTCTGGAGCTTTGCTGATAAATGATGGTGTCTGAGAAATATCGAAGCATCAAAACATGCAGGTAATGCTTCCTTCACGTCATTTTTAGTGTAACATTAATACTGAGTGCTTACTGTTTTTGTTTCATGCTATGCTTACAGTGGGATGCCTATATAACTCCATTCTTTTTACATTCATTTGCAGGAAAGTACTTTTTTTATGGTTAAATTACCACAAGTTGCAGGAGATGTGAGCTAGTATACAGTACAAATGGCACGTGGGGATCCATTTTGTCATTAGGAGTGGTTGTCCTTCAAATGAAAGACTAAAATAATCAAGTTGAGATCATTTCTTTAAAGATAATTTAAAAAATGAGAAACTGTAACAGTAACTGAATTCACACAGAATGTTCCTCTGTTTTCAGACAAGTTTGCAATTTGGCTGATGCTTTTCAGTGGGCGATTTTAAAATTTCAATAATTTGAAAAGAAAGAAAGAAAGAAAGAAGTATGGGAGGATATGGGAAAGTAAGCACAAGCAAGTGGAGAAAAAAAGGAGTCATTGTCTTAATTAAATCCACATAAGGTGTCTGTTTAATTTCAATAGAATATCAGTTTCTCATAGCTACTTAGATTTTGGTGTAGTCTTTTAACCCCTGTAAGTTAACATGAAATAGAACTTTTTTTTTTTGCTATGTCTGTAAAACAGAGTGTTAATTTAGCCAGTTAAGAAATAGTCTCAGTGCTAACATGGACTGTTAGATAAATTTGCAGATAGGAGATGGCATTCCGTTTTTTTGACCGTGCTTAACATTTTACACGTAATATGACTGTATAATCAAACTCAGAGAAAAATGAAATAAGATAAAAACTGTAAATACAGATAAGTTCTTCGCGGATAAATCAGGACTTGATTTTACTGTATAGTTTCTGGTATTTTATAATGTCGGTCATATAAGTTGACTGCGGAAAACTCAAGCTATTGGTCCAAGAGATTATGATGTGTTAACGCCCACCTGAGAGAGTAGCCATGAAGCACACTGCATTTTTTTGTATGTGGGTGTGGCAATGCACAATATCAGCATGTGCTCCTAACCCTCTCTCTCTCTATTGTGCCAACGTGACCACACAGTAATACCCACACTATTCTGAAGCAACGTTTGCACTGATTTGTGCTTTTTGTATCTCACATTCTCATACACTTTTATCATAAGAAAATCACTTATCCACGATGGAGCGTTCGATCAGAAGAAAATATGAAGCTGGTTTTAAATTAAACATTGTTGAAGTAGCAAAAGAAACTGGTAACTGCGCTAATGCAACAAAATTCGATTCATCTGAGAAACTGATGTGAGATTGGAGGAGGCAAGAAGATGTAAAAAAAATGTTAATGTTGCATATTTGAACAGGCATACAAGTCGTGGTCTAACTTTATGATCTATTTTTCGGGTTTCAAGACTTGACTTATACATGAGTATAAATGGTACCTTAAACAGAACTTTCTTTAAACAAGAATTTTTCCTTTCTTTGCTTCAATTTATTTCTCTGTTTTTGTGTGAATTGTTTTGCTTTGAATTGTTACTAAAACTTTTAAAACAGATATTTGATCGGTGGAATTATTTGAACATGTGACACTGATGCCCGAACTGAAGCAAACTAAAAGCTGCAGAACTTTGGTAATTTGGGACAAATGCAACTCAGGCATAAAGGTGATATTTTTGAATTTTAAAGGTATGACTCCAAACAGCAGGCTATAGGAGGGCTAACTGCAATATTTCAGTAAATTCATCATCTTTGGCTGCCACATCTCAATAAAAAAACAGCATTGTGTGTGAAGTGTGATGTGTTGCAGTGTTTCATGCAATTTAGATTATGCTTTACTTCAAAAAAGACAATAGTGAAATTAACATTATAGGTAATATTTGGAACAGGGTTGAAGTGCTAAAATTACGGTTACCGAATTAAATAAGTACATAGCTAAAAAAAAGAATTTTAAGAGCCAGAAATAAAGTACTTTGCATTAGCTACTGACAATGAGATTTACAATAATGAGTAGGCAATAAAATCGTAGCCCTGCTGAAATGTACCCTCGAAACTAACCCTTTGTTTTTCTATCCTATCTTTTCATTCCCATATTGATTTCTTGCCGTGATATTCGCACAGACCTTAATTAAAATGATAACTTACTGCATGTGATTATATTATTGCAGTGATGAGAGATGAGGTTATATAAGATCAGCTTTTCAAAGTGACCTGCAGGAGGTAAAACAGAATGTATGTGTGAAGAAGGAATCTGACTCTCCAAGACTACATAACCTGCAATGGATGACAACTTATTAAAGCGAAATGTCAAACCTCTATCTTAGGCTTTCGTTCGTGACTGATATTGTCCTTTTGTTTTACCTTTCGGGATTTAGCTCCACAATGTTAATTAGTAAAACAAGAATAAACCTAAAATTCTTAAAGTTATATGAACTAAATGTTCTGTAGTGTCTTCATTCATTGATTTATATGAGATTGTAAGAAGTAACAAAGAAGAGACAATTCATTAAAAGAATGAGACATATTCAGTGTTTCAAACATTTTGAGCAAACTTTTTTATATTACTTGGGGAAAAAAATTCTTAGTAGATCCACTAAAATCTCTTTAATATTCACCACAGTGTAAAGTCTTAGCAGATCTGATTGTCCAGCCCTTTAGTGTCACTTCACCTTTGTGACTATCAGTCACATAACAGGGCAGCCCTGCTGGTAGCATCCAGGTTGTTCCCTTTATGTGTGTGTGTGTGTGTTTTCCTCTGGATACTCTGGATCACTAAATACATGTGTGTTAAGTTAAACACAACTCTAAACTCTAAAGACAACTCAGTGTGAGTGTGTGGTGGGGTGTGTGTGATGAACTGGTGTCATGTCTTGTGTCTGCTGCTGCTGAAATAAGCTCCAGAATCCACTTCAACCTGTAATTGAATTAAATGGGATTGAGGATGTTAAGGGTTATGGTATTTATTAAATTGCTTTGCTTTAACCCTTCTTTATATGGGTAATAGAAATCAGCCCTGGCACAAACAGACACCGAGACACACGAGTCCCAAAAGCACACGTTTTTATTTACTTTTCTTTTGCCTTTTCAGCACACAAATCACCAACCAATATGCTCTGTTCCTTCTTGCTCTTTCTTCTCTCTCTCTGTCTTTGCCTCCTCCACTCCTCTCCTGCACGCTCTGTCCTCCACCTCCCATCTCCAGCTCCCAGAATGGAGTGAGATGGCCTCTTTTATACGGCACCGGGTGCTCTCTGATACTCTTCTTGCAGCAATTCCGGGTGTGGGGGAAGTGCTGCAGTCCAAGGCTCTGGAGTTGTCCGGGTGCCCCCTGTTGGTGGCCACAGGTCCCATCAGAGTTGAGCTTCCAAGCTCCAAGCCCATGACCCTAATACCATCCAGGGGGGCTGCCCTCTCGTGTTCCTGGGGGGAGGTACTACTGTGGACATGTCCGCTCCTCCGGTCCTTCCATCAGAAGGGCATTCTGACCAGGCAAGGCCCCCAGCTGTCTGCCATAGGATGAATATTTAGTTGTAAAATAAATAAAAGTAATGTGAAATGTGACACCAAATAAAGAGAAAGAGAGCAAATAAATAAACATGTCATAAAATCAAAAATTACAGTCCTCACGGTGCTTTGTCCAGGTTACAGAAGTCTTGTGGAACAGATAGATAATCCCGTCCTCCACTCCAATCTTTGTCTGATAGGCAAACTTCAGTGGGTCCAGCTGGTCTACCACTAGAGGACTCATACAGTCCAGGACCAGCCTCTCAAAGGTCTTCATGATGGGAGACGTAAGTGCCAATGGTCTGTAGTTATTAGGTGATGACATGTCTGTCTTCTTTGGAACAGGAACAATGCAGGATGTTTTCCACGGCAATGGCACTTTCTGAAGCCTTAGGGACAAACTGAACAGGTGACAGAGAATAGCACAAAGTTGGTCAGTACAGGCCTTATGAATTGAGGACTGACTCCATCTGATCCTGTGGCTTTTCCAGTTTGTAGCTTCCTTAATTGTCATTTTACATGGTCTTTAGTTATGGTGGGTCAGAAGAGGACCTGGCCATTTATTCTGGTTCAGAGGGTGTGCAGGTAGGCACCTTTTATCTGCAAACTGGTAAAATTCATTGTGCATGATTGACCGTGAGTCTGTGAGTCTTCTCATAGTTTGGACGGACTTATGGAATTGGAGAACGTCAGGATTGACAGTGGTAACTCAGACCCCATGTGAGCAGTGTCAATGTGCGCGCAAGCAGGCACTGGTAGATGGGAGTGTGTGAATTTCCATGGAAGGAACTCTGGCAGGTCTGGGTGACAGAAGCAGCACTGAAGGAAGGGGACAGTGGTATTGGAAACACAATAACTGTGGGAGCATTGTTTCTTGCTTTGTACCCCCCAAAAAACTTTAAAAGTAACCTAACTTTAGTGAGTTTTACATTTTACAATTGTGAAATAACAAAAAATATTTTGGGGCAGTTTTATGAAAAATCCCTGTTCAATCTTTCCTCAACCACTCCCCTCTGCTTACGTCAATCCTGACTCAGGACTCCTCTGGACTGAGGACCTGAGACTTTCTTAACACTACTGCTAATGTTATCAGGTTTTTGTTGTCCCTGAAAAATTATTCACTTCTAACCAGTCTGCTTTAAACTCAGTATCTGACATTTTAATGCAGGAAATGCACAAAAAAGTACTGAAAATCCACCATTTCATTTCCTTTCACATTCATAGAAAGTGTACAGAATTCTGCAAACCTGGACCAAAACAAACTCCCATCATTTAATTTCTATAGCAAGCAGCTTTTTAAATCTGTTATTAAAATATAAGTTCCTCCTTTATGATGTGAGAGGCTAATTTTAAAACTGGTTGGTTAAAGGTGGAAAACTGGCTTGGCGCAACAACTTTGCTTTTGTTCCAGGAATGATGAAAACCCAGCAATATAAGAGAGTGCATGTCTGAAAAAAAGTTTTACTGGTGTCTCCAAGACTTACCAAGTAGGAATTCTAGCAGGTCCAGCAGAACCACATTATACAGTAACTCCCAGGGAACCCTGCAGAAGTCCAGAACTTGCCAGCATCTGCCTGCTGCTGCCATCTATTGAACTGGAGGACCAGTAGTTGACCGGCTAAGAGCTAATAGCCTCTTTTAAATGGGCAGCCCACCTAGGGAGTGCTCCAGACCCCTTCCCAGATTGATTGCCAGAGAACACGTCTTGGATGGGATCAGTAGACCGTTGCACTGCCTATAAATCCTTTCAATCAGCTACTCCTTTTGTTTAGTATTTCTGGCTTTGTTTGTCCTTGTTTCTGTTTTTAATTTAATCTTCTTCCTCACAATTATTATTATGATAATGAGAGACTACCTTCCTTTCTCACGTTACTTTTTTTTTTGTTCTTGACATAATTTAGGTGTTTCTAGCTATGCCTTCATCCGCTTTTAATCTGATTTGTGACAAGCTATGGCACTCTGTAGCAGTATGTGACTATGCAGAGACTGCTTCTAATATTTTTGATTAAGTCCTCACAAGGTGGTGGCACAGGAGAACAAATTGTACCGATAAGAATATGACATACCAATTTGTTTATGCCAGTCTTAAAAGAAAAAAGGAGTTAAAACTTTTGGGTTTGTGAAGTGGCCATTGTGAATAACTAATGACATCTCACCTAGCTTTCCATGAGAGTGAGTAATGATCTGACAGAGATCTGGGGAAATTAAAAGAGGTTATGACCAGGAAACAAAGCTACATAGGGTATGGTAGAAACAAAATCAT
Source organism: Polypterus senegalus (assembly GCF_016835505.1). Lineage (NCBI taxonomy): Eukaryota > Metazoa > Chordata > Cladistia > Polypteriformes > Polypteridae > Polypterus > Polypterus senegalus. The sequence goes on along the minus strand of NC_053157.1, from coordinate 196,534,806 downwards.
ACTATAAGTTGGGATCAAAATAGAGAATTAAGAATTAACAAATGATACCAAGATGTAGTCAAAAGGTACGTTCTAAGCGTTTGAACACCAGAGAGAAGTCAAAGCCCAAAAAACAGAAACAAAACTAAACAGAACTATCAAAAATAAACATTCTGACTTGTTCTTACAGCAGCAACAGGCAAAGCCTATAGAAGCTTAATTTACATGTTTTTATGCTGTATGTAGCATTTGGACATTTAGATTAGTGTGTGCATACTAAATGATTTTCGAATATCATCCCAAAACATGTACCCCACATTATCAAGATAGGACCCTTTAAGGAATCTGATCCAAAAATCTATATTTGTGGCACTGATGAAGGAGACTGCTGTTTTTGCATAAACTTTTCAAGCATCAGCACTTACCAGTACCATCGACTGAGGCTTGCAGCATGCCGTTGTTCTGCCAGGTGTGGTCTACCCTGACATCTCTCAGCTCATCCTCCTCATCTTCCTTGTGTAGCAGTGCTTGGCTCAGACATGGTGAAGTATCATGGTTGGGCATGCTTACTGGACTGCCTTCTCGGTCCAAGCTATTAAGGAGACCATCTTCTTCTGCAATGTGTAGCTTATCATCATCATCATCTGTTTCTGAGCCAGTCTCAACAACATTTTCATAGTTCAATACTGTCAAAAAGAAAAAGTAAAGGAATCAGTACATATAACCTAAAAAAAAAAAAAAGAACTAGCAAAAATGTCCTTTAACTATCTTGAATTGTTTTCCCCTAACTAAACTATAAAATAATTTTGCTTTGTTTTGTGGGTGAGTCCAATATATGGATGCAGTCTGCACTGAGGTGGCATCTTAACTCTTTGAGGGCTGAATATTTTTTCTAAAAAAACGTATTTTTATGAAAAGTACACATAAATCAACATAAAACAAATGTTTCTACATGCCGTGGCTGCTGTTGGCGCATGTTCGGCATCTCTGGATGCAGTGGCTGCATGGGGGCACCTCGATGGACAGCATGAATGTACGGTGGGCCTGCTGCCTGGCTGTCATTGCACAGCAGGTGGGTGGAGTTGGCGGTTGCAGTGCAAAGCAATATGTGGTGGTCCTCCCAGGTGAATGCTGCTGTAGGCGCATCAGCTACAAGAAAATGTTTAGCACCATGATCAGCTGGGGACCGATCAGATGATGCTGGTACCTCACTTTCGTCCATCTCCAGATCACTTATACCAAACTCTGAGTCGGACAAGTCAGAGTCCTATTCAACGAAATTACGTAAAATGTCTATGGAGTATTTTGCTTTGCACATTCGCTTTGGTCTCTCGCCAGATGTTGATGCCAATTTAGAGGTGGTTTGCTCTTTGCTGCTCATGCACGCATAGGGAATCAAGGTCAAATCAACAAAGCTATGTAACTTTCCATCTAGCAAAGAGAGTCAAACTAAAATGTAAGGGCATCTTTTGTCACATTTTACAGCTGATTACCTTACTCTACCCCTAAATTTTGACAAAAGTTGACATCAGCCCTGAAAGAGTTAAAAAGGTTAAATGAAATGATGCCATATGTCACATGACCAGTAATGTCAACAATATGGATGAGTCCATAAAAGGTAAGCAGTAATTATTCACATACAGTACAAAACAAACAAATGACCTAAGTCACTATTTGAGTCTTTTATTTAGCCGACCTGGAGTAACTGCTCCCGATTTGTAGACCCTATGTGCCTGTCATCTCAATAGGGGATTGTTGTAGTCTCCACCTCTGGGGTGTGATTTAACAATTTCAATAACAGAGTTGAGCTGCAGTGTGCATTTTATCATTAATGCATCAACACATTGGGTGCTTTTCAAAGGTTGTGTGTTTTTTGCTTTTATGTTCTAAGAATTTGCTACATATGCATCGTTGAGTTTTACCATTGTAAAAACATGGGCAAGGGCATTAAAAAAAATGTAAGCTACCCCTTTCGTAATGCAATTTGAACAATGTGTCAATGTTATATGTGGACCATTGACGTTAAGCTGTCACCTTCTAAAACATTCATGCAACGAGTACAGTTTAAACACAGAATATACCCCGGTTTTAACCAAGCATGAGGTCCAGTGGGTTGGCTGTCACGAGCAAAGTTTGATGCCTTGACTACCTAATCCTGAATGCTTTTGTTGTAGGAAAAGATAAAGAAAGGGAGTTCTTGAAAACAAGGTACTAACTGTATAATATGCCAGTGCTTTAAAATACTTCTCTTAAACTTGTTTGCTAGGTGTGAATAAGTGAGAATACATACTAAGTTGTCCAAACTGTTCTTAGAAAAAAGACTGTAAAAGTAAATATGTGTGCATGTAGGGATCCTCCATTGTACATACTGCTTTTATATATTTGTGTTGATAGCCCCTGTCATTCACTCTTTCTTTATAAATCTTTAGATTTTAATACAAAGTCATTAGTATTTTAGCAGGCCCTATGCAAGCAAAAAGCTGATTAACTGGAAGGTTATTAACCAGAAAGCATGGGTGAAAACTAGAAAGATGCAAAAGCGTGTTCCTGTTCGAGGGTTTCCTGTATAAAGAAAAGGAGAATTTCTTTTGTAATTTAGTCATCGAGATATCCACATTTAAAGGTCACATTTATTGATAAATGTATGGAACACAAAAAGTTAATCTGTTGCACCTAACCAGATAATGAAGATGTCATCAATAAATCATAACCAAAAAAAAAAAAACACCATAGAAACTGGTTGGATGTGGAAAAAAGTTTAAGATTTCTTAAAATGGCAGATGTACAGATTTATGATGCTTGGGCTGAAAGCTGCATTCATTACTTCTACCTTATGTTTTCAATAATATTTTGATTTCAAATGTAAAAAAAAATTCTGTTTCATGGCTGTACTAGTTAATTGACAAATAAAATCGGTATAGCAAGGAATAAATTCCAACCTGTAGTTAAGGATGCCCAAGGCCATGGAAAATGGAGAGTGGTTCACCTGGATAGACAAATGGTCATTAAGCCAATAGATTACATTTATTTATAATATAAATAATATAATATATATCTTCTACACAGTGGTGTGCTGGGGAGGCAGCATAAAGAAGAGGGATGCCTCACACCTGAACAAACTGGTGAGGAAGGTAGGCTATATTGTAGGCATGGAGCTGGACAGTTTGACATCTGTGGCAGAGCGACGGGCGCTGAGCAGGCTCCTGTCAATCATGGAGAATCTGCTGCATCCACTGAACATTATCATCTCCAGACAGAGGAGCAGCTTCAGTGACAGACTGAGGAGATCGTTCCTCCCCCACACTATGCAACTCTTCAATTCCACCCGGGGGGATATACGTTAACATTATACAAAGTTATTGTCTGTTTTACCTGCATTTTTATCACTTTTTAATTTAATATTGTTTTTTATCAGTATGCTGCTGCTGGAGTATATGAATACCTCCTTGAGATTAATAAAGTATCTATCTATCTATCTATCTATATACTGTATATACAGTATATAGATAGATATGAGTACAATATATATATTGTTACACGCCTGCACATGGGAAACAGCTTGAAGGCTTAGGTGGCAGTAACTCTCTGCCGAGACAGGAGGGGGCACTGTGTACTAACGACCCCTCTTCTTCCTTTTCTATAGACAGAATGACTGACACCATTCCAATTGACATCACTACTGTCTATCCATCTGGAAGTGCTTCTTCTTCCCAGAATGCCTGAAATATGGATAAGGTTGGTCATTCTACCTGAGACAACAGTCCAGGGGCCTCATGTATAAACGGTGCGTACGCACAGAAATGTTGCGTAAGAACTTTTCCACGTTCAAATCGCAATGTATAAAACCTACACTTGGCGTAAAGCCACGCACTTTTCCACGGTACCTCCGCTCGGTTTTGCAAACTGGCGGCACCCAGCGTCAAAGCAATGGCACTGTTCCTGTGTGATTACTCATTATTTTCATGACGCGGCTTTATAAATACACTGAAACTAACCGCATATTGTTTATTAGTGTAATGCATCTGATTGTAATTAACTCGTAACAATATAATGGTTCAGGGAACAACCATAGTATTCCAAATACCATAACTGCTTTAGCGTTGTTACTCTCACTGCACCTTCTTCTTCTTCTTCTTCTTCTTCTTTCAGCTCCTCCCGTTAGGAGTTGCCACAGCGGATCATCTTTTTCCATATTACTCTCACTGCACGACTCGGAGTATTTATATCACTGTATCTGAGTGTGAATCACAGCAGCAACTGATCGGAAAGAGAATTATCGGTATACAGCTTTAAGGACACGCTGTCTCAGCCACTGCAAAACGTTTTAAAGCCTTTCCTGTACAGACCTCGCGGCTCAGAAACAGTTTCATCCCAAGAACTTTAAATGCACTCAATCAATTGCTCCTTGTAGAACGGTTTGTACTTATAAGTACAATCACCCCACTGTAAACTTGCACTACAGTTATAATATCTCACAACCTGAGCCACTTTATAAAGCGCGTATTTACATATGATGACGATATCATTTTAAGGTGAAATGCAGCAAAATATGTTTGTTAAATTATACACATAAAACTTTAACTTCATTTAAATAATCTATATTCTTCACTGGGAGTGTCGTGAAGGATAGAATAATTAAACATGTACTACGAAGATATTTCAATATTCTTTAAACGTTTTGAAGAATCGGCGCTAAGCTTACAGATGGCTTAACGTCTATTACAGAGCTGATTGTGTGGCGATCGGTTACTTGGGGAAAGAAAAGCACTGACTGCAGTGACGGCTACGCCAATATATATTGAATATAACACAGAAAGAGAAAATAACAACACAGCTAAAAATGCAGCGACAAATTTCGACAATAAATTATTTCTTCGAAGTGAAACACATGTTTAATAACGTGCTTTAACTCCTATCATCATGAAAATGACATCACGTATACATCTCAGTATTTTAGTTATTCAGAGAGCTGTAATATCACGGATGTAATGGATTCTGTGTCCAGTTGGAGGAAGAGAGCCGGTTTAAGAAGCAAGTAGTGATTCACACACATAGAGCACATACGAGTAGAAGATCAAATACAAAACAAAGCATTTAACATGCTACTTTAATTACGATGTGATTTGAGAAACTGGTTAATTAAATGATTTTAAGATGAAGTTTATAATGTTCTACTAAATGACAAAATAAACTACGTGATTAAAGTGGAAATGTCGAGATTGAAGTTGACATTTCGTGCTTTTTCCCCACCGTGTGCCTTTTTCTCTGTACCCTAATAAACTTTCATATGACACTCAGACAGTGGGCTTACAACTCTTCTTTTCACGGCAACTTTGATATGTGACTTCTTTTTTATTTCCGGCACTGTGCGATTTTGTGAATGTGAGCTTTCAAGTTTCTCCAACACGCTATGTCACTCGATCAACTTCATTTTGTTGATTATACCACGGTTTATTTGAACAAATAGTATGTTTTTCCTTTGCCTCCACTTGGTATTCGCTGAAATTCTTATATTTTCCCCGTGCTTTTCCCATTGTCTTTTCACAGAAGGCTGCGCTTAAGGGCGATTTATATTGATTTGCATATTCAAAGAGGCGTAATTCTGGGAGGATTTGGGGCGTTACATAATGCGCGTGCGTGCGAGCGTTAGTTTTCACGCTGATCGGGATTTATGTAACGGAAGAACGTGGAAGTTGGAGTACGCACAGATTCCTGCATCTGGATTTTTCTGTGCGTAAGCACATTTCGGCTTTTGTGCTTACGCCATGTTATAGTGCGAGTTCTACGCACAGCGTTATACATGAGGCCCCAGATGACTCATTTGTTTGTGTTTTTCACAAGTTTCTTTTCAAATCTTCAATTATAATTATACAGTGTTAACCACAAGGTGCCCCAAGTCTTTGACCTTGTCCTGCTTTTTCTTTTACTTCTCTTCCACAATACTCATATAAATCACAATAATAAACACAATAAACAATCCTCCAGCTCCCGGACACGTTGCCACCCTACCACCCATCTCAGCTCGCCGTCTGGGAGCTCCCACAGTCCTTTTATACTCCCTGACCCGGAAGTGTTCTCAATCCCCAGTCCATGTGATCCTCAATCACTTCCGGGTCAGGTAAAAGCTCTTCTCTTCAACCCGGAACCCCGTCGCTCTTCCTATGACGAGCTTCCAGGTCATAGGGCACAAAGAAGTCCTCAGTCCTCCCTGCAGCTCCCTCTTGTGGCCCTCATGGCATCCAGCAGGGCTGTGCATAAAAAACACATTGTCCATAATGCCCTGCTGGTCTTCTGGGGACCTCCATGCTGCAAGGAGGGCACCACCTGGCGGCTTGGGGGTATTGGCCGGGATAAACGGCCGGCCATCCTTCACAGTATTCCCCTCCCAGCGACGAATTATTATTCGGAGCGGCATGCCCCGAGAGGGAAGTCTTCCTCCAAGAGGACGTCCTGGTTGAGCCTTGATTGACACGAATATCTTGGTCCCTGGAGAACCTAGGGGGAATATTAGCCCAAATCGACATCTTGTCCCCCTCTCTCCAAGGACAGTTCCGCCAAATATGGCCCAACCTTCGGCACCCGTAACACTGCCTCTGTCCTCCTGGTATTCTCACCCTGCGGGACTGAAAACAATTAGGAAATGTTAGGTCCGCCCCTTGTCTTGCTAGGAGAGAAATCCCTGCCGCCTCTAACGGCTCTAATTTCTGCTTCTATCCCTTTCTTGTCAGGAGACCCCCGTTTTATTTTATTTTCGGGATCTGGGGCTTGTCCACAGTCTGAGTCTCTCTACTAGATAAAGAGAGCCTCTTTACTGTCTGTATCCCTCTTGATTTACAAGTTACCGGTGGCGGCGTCTTAAGGGCTGTCTTGCTCCGGAATTCAGCACTATCTAGCTGCCCCCCGGATCGATTAGCCCTTCCGCTGACCACTCGGTTAACGTACCGGCCTCTCTTGTAGGGCACGCCGTGTATTGGCACCCACTGCTTATTAAACGTGGGCCCAGATCACACCGCGTCCCTCTATTATGTACGATACGGGTCTCGCCTATCTATATCGCCGCATTATTCATTACGGGAGGCTCCCCTCCAAATCGCCGCACGTAGGCCCTCACCTTCTCCAACGGCGCTTTGGCTGCCGCTCCCAATTCCCCAACGATCTTTTCAATGGTCGTCAGGACCTGTAAAAAACTTGCTACGGGCTCGATTAGTTTTTCGAGCTCCCGTACATCCACAGATTTAATTACTTCGACCGGCGGAAGACTTACTTCCTCGTCTGTCTTTCTTGCCCGCCGGGAGCCAATGAGCACGCCCGCTTCTGGCACGTGCTCTGACGGGTCTCACGGAGGCTTCTGGGACTTGGAGTTCTCTTCATAGGTTGAGGATTGGGCCGCTTCTTTTAGCAGGCTGCGTTCTGTCTTATTTATGAATTTTGTGACCTCCCGATCAGCCATTTCCCGACCCTCCTTACCTTTTCGTGGGGTGAGCGGTGCCTCACTCGCCTCCCCCTTCCCCTTCAGAATGTCCGAGTCCGTTCCTTCGGGCTCGAAGGCGCAAATAGCGGGACGCGGAGCTCCTACTTTCCAGAATGCACTGGGTTTGCCGCTTTGTCCCTCGTCGGCTGCTGTCATGCGGAAGACATCTCGTAGGTGCTCCGGCTTCAACAGGAGCGTGCCATCGTCTTTGGGGCAGTTTCCTTTTCCCCGCGGAGCCTCCAGGGGATCACCTCCGAGGTACATGCACGGAACAAAGTGAGTAATTAGAAATGGATTATCCATAACTTTTCCGGCACGTAATCGCTGGTCCCTGGAGGTTTCTCCTGACTTGTAAGGCCGCTCCTTGACTCCTCCTGAGCGTCGGCCATTGCACCTAAGGCACTCCCGCTGGCGTTGTCGCTTTGCTTGCCCTTCCTCTTCCCCATTTTGGACTCAGTTTTTTCGGGTTTTGGCGATGCTGTGACGATTCCTGACTCCGTCGTCTTTTCAGGGTTCTCTGCCTACAGAAATTTTTTATTCAGGCTCTCCGTAATAGATGCTGGAGTATCCTGCCGACTACG